>NC_133326.1:527462985-527770485 GCF_042186555.1 Aquarana catesbeiana
GACCCCTTTCACACTGCCAGCGTTTTTCAGGCGCTACAGTGCTAAAAATTGCGCCTGTATAGCACCTGAAAAAAGCAGCTCCATTCACTCCAGTGTGAAAGCCCGAGGGCTTTCACACTGGAGTGGTGCGCTGGCAGGACGTCACAAAAAGTCCTGCCAGCAGCTTCTTTGGAGTGGTGAAGGAGCGATAAACTCACCGCTCCTCCACCGCTGCTCCCCATTTGAATCAATGGGGGAGCACTGCGATACCGCTGGCAAAACGCCGCTCCGACGGCATTTTGTGGGTGGATTTAACCCCTTTTCGGCCGCTAGTGGGGGGTTAAAACTGCCCCGCTAGCGGCCGAATAGCGCCGCTAAAACGACGGCCCATCTCACAATTTGCTAGGGTACTACGCATCTGTTCTGATGAAAATGATAAAAAGAAGCAACTAGAAATTATGTACAACAAATTCTTGGAGCGCGGGTATCCTACAGTGGTACTTGACCAAGCTCTTGACAAAGCCCTAAATAGACGTACCAGAACCGCCAACCCTATCACTTGCCCATTGTTTGTACACACGTTCAATCAGGAATCGGGTGCGATTAGACGTGCTATTGAACGGAACCGGAATATTTTACTATCTGATAGATCCTTAGGACCCACCACCAGGGCCAAACCCATGATAGCATACAAACGGGGAAGGACGCTGCGTGACCATTTAATACAAGCAGATCCTAGACACAAGTACACCAAAACGGTACCTAAAATATCACAGAAAACAGGTTGCTACAAATGTTATAATTGTAACGTATGTAATTCACTTATTTGTGGTACGCATTTTGCGCACCTATGCATGGGTAATCATTACCCGATACGTGAGTATTTCAATTGCAACACTGATCACTGCGTGTACGTGTTGAAATGCCCCTGTACATTGACATATGTGGGTAAAACCTTCGGCCCGTTCAAGAAACGATTCCAAAAGCACAGAAGTGACATTAGGGTTGCCCTGGCCAAGACCGAGAAGGGTGAACAGGCTGACCCCAACAAACCTGTAGCAATGCACTTTGTAACAGCCAAACACCAAACCCATGAACTCCGTGAGATGGTGATTGAGCACATCAAGCCACCCCATAGGGGTGGGGATCGTGATTGGTTACTTCTCCGCCGTGAGGCCTACTGGATGCATACCCTAGGCACAGTACACCCTGGTGGGCTCAATACTAATTTATCTTTCACATGTTTCATTGATGATAGATGATAACTTCCTCTGTATTCTGTTTTTTTTTCATCTATGGCTGGTTATCGTTATGATGTACAACATGTATTTTTGATTATTGTTTACGCCTCATCTGGGTGATGCCTTATCGGATATAAGACATATCTTGTACTCATTATTCTTCTTTTCCTCTATGGGCCTTTATTCTTTTCTGTCCTTTTCCCACGTTTGGTACCTATCTGTAATACCCATGTAGCGGGCGCATTCATTGGAACCATATATTTTTATTAATAGTTCTTTATGTTTAACGCCATGTGTTGCTCTTCCTTTTTCAATAGATGGTTTGCCTTATGCAACCCCTGGTCCCGCTGTGATGTACATGGTATTCTTCAAAAATTTTTTTGCACTTTAATTCTTTTTCCCATGATACCATTTCTTCTTCTTATTTTTTTCATTATTTGTATTTATTTTTTATTTTTATTTTTATTTTTATTTTATATTTTTATTTTTATTTTATTTTTAATTTATATTTTTTTCAGTTTAGGGTTCCTTACATCCTTTTTTCATCCTCTTTTCATTCTTATTTTCCTTTTTTTCCTTATTTTACCTTTTTTTCCTTTTTTCCTTTTTTTTCTCTTTAATTTTTTTTCTCTTTAATCTTTGTCTGTTTCTTTTTCTTCTTCTTGTTTCCCATTCCTCTTTTCTTCCCCTCTTTCCTTTCTTTCCCACCCCCTCCCCGGTCAGTTTCTTTCCCCCACCCCTTCCCCTCCTTCCTCCCTTCCTCCTCCCTTTCTCCTCCTCTTCTTCCCCTCCCCTTACCCTTTCTCTTTTAATTCACACATACTTTTCCCCTTTTACATTTTTTTCACTTATTTTCACCTTTTCCCTTTTCCTATTTTTTCTTTCTGCTGTTACATTTGTTTTTCTAACCTCCGTTTTTGGTCTCCTCCTTTGCCTAATCTCTATTCTCCCCCTTTCTTTTCCTTCTTCTGTTGTTACTCCTTTCACATTTTTTCTTTTTCTCTATCTCTTTTCCATTTTGCATCACTGTTTTCTCCACCCCCTTTTTTCACTTCTCCTTCACTCTATCGCTTTTCATTTCCTTGCTCTCCTACACGCACACACCCCTCCTTGGATACCCAACGCCGCGCCGGCCACACGTCACTGGTTTCCGTGACGATGGTGGCCCCACTGTCAGGCGTCCTTCCCGTAGATCTGTTACCACGGAGGTGGGCGCATGCGCGGCACACGTGGAGCTACGTGATAGGCTCCTGGGGCTTCCAGCTGACAAGCAGTCCTAGAAAACATTATGCCCCGAGTGGGCGCATTCGGCGTATACAGCTGATCGGGTACTATTAGGCATTTGCTGGAGAGGCGATCCGCACTCCACGATTTTTAAATGCCAGTACCCTTAACCATTTATGTCACTTTTATACCCAACAGTTTTTAATACTTTATGGCGGGATTCTGACATCATTCTGATGTCAGAGGGAGGGGGAGTGTACTTCTTTTCATTCTGCACATGTTTTTTTTTTTTTTTGATTGGTGACCACTGTATATATATATATTGTGTCTGACATTATGCACCCTATCACATGCCTGACGAAGGGGTCCTGCGCGGCCCCGAAACGTTGCACCTCTTTTGTGATGTAACTTTTTTTCATTAAAAACCTTCTTGGACAACTTCTTGCTGATCCATCGTGTGCTGGCGAAGATGTACGTTTGTCTGATACTTCCAGAACCCAACTGGTAATAGCTGCAGCACCCACTATTTTTGTGCCATTTTACCAGGAACGTGTGCAATTGGAATATTGCATAGACTCATAGTAGAGCCTGACTTGTAGGAGGAGACCTCTCTTACATCCCTGGTTCAGGAGCCACTGGAGTGGGGACAGTGATCTCGTGATTGCTATGAGGTAGGAGTACCTGTGGAAGTTGTAGCAGCTGGCACAGTAGTAGGATGATGACCCTCCAGGAATGGCTGGAACTGCAGATGACAGCAGAGGCAGGAGCAGATCAGCGACCTGATGAGCTGGTAGATGCAGGATCAGCAGCAAGCTGGAACTGGGTGAGACAAGCCGGGTCAACACAGGAAATACACAGAGCAAGGCAGCAGGCAGTAGCAGGGTCAGACAAGCTGGGTCAGAGTAGGTAATCAGGCAGGTTCATGCAGCAGGCTGAAGCAGGGTCAGATAAACAGTCAGAGGTCGGCAACAGGTAAACAAGCAGGAGGTATAAGCAGGGTTAGGCAAGCCCAGATCAGAATTGGCGATAACGGGTAGGTCAACAGAGCCGGGTGGGTACAGGTGATCAGCTGGCAGGATGCAGGTTACTAGGCACATAGCTGCAGATCAAACAGCACTGCATAAGTGCAGCTGCTGTCCTTTTGAAAGCCTATTGGCGCCAAGCAGCGCTTAGCGTGCACACGCGCGCACCCCGTTGCGCACGCACGCGCACCTGAGGCGCGTGCTGGTGCACATGCGCATACAGGCGCTGCTGTCTAGTCTGACCAGGAACGCGCGTGCGCATGAGTGCATGCACGTACCCCGTTCTGTCCTGGCAGGTCCCTGACAAATGGCTTCTGGAGCTTTTTGGGAAGGAGGTGTTTACCCCGCTATACTCAGTAGAACGTGCCCATAGAGTGCCACCGAGGGCCCTCCCGCCAGGACATCCCCCACGTACCCTATTAGCCAGGCTGCTTAACTACAAAGACAGAAATTGTGCTTCACCAAGCAAGAGAACGGCGCAGTATACAGTATAATGGTGTGCGTGTTTAATTCTACCCTGATTATTCTGCAGAAGTGCAACGCCGCCGAGCTAAATTCGCTGACGTAAAGAAAAGGTTACAGCAACTGCATGCCACGTATGCCATGCTGTTTGCGGCCAGACTCCGGATAGTGGCGGATGGTCAGACCGGGAGGGGAGCGGAAGCGCATGATTGACCCATCACTCCATAGGGGCAGTAAGTAAAGTGTTGCAAGGCTCGGCTGTGAGGATATATTTACCAGCTACCCTGTGCAATCTGAGAGCAAGTGAGTTTCAAGGAACCTTTGGATGACTTTTTCCCAATGGACATCTTCAAGTTCTATTTACCCCGGAAGGCCCTCCGGGCCCTTCTAGAGGATTACAAGTTCTGTTGCCCTGGGCAACCTTATGTTTTTTTTCTTTTCTGTTGATTTTTGCATTGCATTTTTCTTTTTTGTTCTGTTATGTTCATGTCATGGTTCCGCTGCTAAGGCAACCATACAGCAGTCGCAGGAGAATGCGACACAGAAGAAACATAATACCTGTGTACTATCTTATGCCCAATGTCTTGATCACCATCCCAACGTACCCTGCCGAGCTGAGCAAGACTGTATTCGCCAGGGGATGCTCATGACCCAAGTTTTTTCTTGCCCTGCATTTTCTAAACTTCCGCCTCTAAATAAGTACTGTACCTCTGCTTCCCTGGAACATTAGAGGCCTTCAGAACCCTCCTAAACGCACTATGGTGTCAACTATCCTTTAAAAATACTCCCTGGCTATCTATGCACTGACGTGGTGACAGAGACAGTGTCCAGTGTAAATTTTGCCTGGGTGGCATGGGCATACCACTCCACCCATACCTCCTACTCAAAGGGGTGAGCGTACTGGTGCACCGCTAGGTAGACTTCCAGGTGCTTGATGAATTGATAGATGAGGAGGGAAGATATGTGATACTGCTATGTAGAATTTATCAACTGAAATGTATTCTTGCTGCTTTATATATACCACCTCCGTTTACATTTGAGGTATTGAGAATGCTCCTGACATACTAGCTGTGCAGCCCTGATGTACCCCTCATAGTAGTGGGAGACATAAATTGTTATATGGACCCTGTTCTGGATAAATATCCCCCTCCGGTGTCGGGCCGCAAAATTGCCAGAGCGCCACTGCGGAAATTCACTGAGGAGGTGGGGTGGGTGGACCCATGGCGGGAACAAAACCCATAGCAGAAGCAATTCTCTTGCTTTTCCAAGACACATCTTTCCTTATCAAGGATTGATCCTTTATGTATGCCCTAGACGTCCCATCTGTTGCAGGATATTCAGTATCTAGTAAGGGGGGTGTCGGATCACTCCCCCTTGCTGATATCACCGAATGCCAAACCTGCCACTGATCTGCCGAAACTCAATGCATTCTGGCTGCACTTATTCACCTCTCATGAATGGATACATTTCGCGATCCCTGAATTTCAATATCAATGCCACGTAGCCCACCCTGATTTGAATGTGGCATGGGAGATGTTTAAGGCGTCCATGAGAGGTATTCTTATTACAGAGTATAAAATCCAGAATGAACACTCAAAAAGAACAGGCTGCCCAGCTGGTTAGTTGTATGGAGGCCGAGTTTACAGCCGACCCCTCAAATGGCAACAGGGGCGCATGCTGGCAGCTCAGGAGGCTGTGGACCGTATTACTAGCTCGGCTGCTGACTGTAAACATTTTTTTAATAGATTAGCATTTTATGAGAAGGGGAAACAAACAGGTCGCCTACTTGCGAAGATAGTCAAGACTTCCCAGACCTCTCCAATCATAGGAGCACTCCGCACAAAGGAGGGAAAGGTGGTGAATACCCCCAAATACATTATGCAGGAGTTGGTGGGATACTACTCTGACTTATACCAGTCTAAGAGGGGATATTCACTAAATGACTTACAGCACTACCTACAGGGCATAGCATTGCCCTGTTTATTTGTTTCCCAAAAGTTACTCTTAGATGCCCCTATTCAGATAGAGGAACTACAGGAGGCGCTTAGTCTTTTACCCAACTCCAAGGCCCCAGGGGATGATGGTCTCCCTATGGAAATTTTTAAACAATATGGGGCACTCATTTTGCCACAACTACTCAAAGTACTTAACTCGGCTAGGAAGGGGCACTGCCTACCTGCTTCTATGACTAATGCCAACATTGTCCTCATACTAAAACCGGGCAAGGATCCTTTGGATCCAGGCTCGTATAGACCGATATCGTTGTTACAGAGCGATATTAAAATCCTTGCCAAAGTTCTGGCCTTGCGGCTTAATAAGGTTATATCATCAGTCTCCGTAGGCTTTTTCTAAATTTACAGGCACTGTCAGTTAACGCAGGAGATAGAGCACTACTATCGCTGGACGCCCGTAAGGCCTTCGACAGCATAGAATGGCCTTACCTCTGGGCAATCATTGGCAAATTTGGCTTTGATGAGGTGTTCCTGTCTTGGGTACAGCTGTTTTACAGCTCACCGCAGGCAGTTATCCGTGAGGCGGGACATATTTCTTTACCGTTCCCCTTATTTAGAGGGACTCATCAGGGATGCCCACTGTCCCCCCTTCTCTTCATCATTGCTATTAAGCCCATGGCTGCCGTGATCCGGGCTAACCCCGGTATCAGAGGCTTTCAACATGGAGAGCTGCATTAAAAACTTTTGCTCTATGCCGATGACACTATGCTGCTACTGGGTGACACTGCTGACTCATTTAAGGAAGTGATGTCGGTTATTAGGAGCTTTGGAACATACTCAGGCTTAGTAATCAATTGGACTAAATTCTCACTCATGCTGATAGATGTAGCTCCGGATAGCCTGGGTGGCACAGTGCATGATGTACCGGTGTCTTCTAGTTTTAAGTCCCTAGGAGTCCACGTCACTCCTGAGGCACGCGACTATGTCTCCCATAATTTGTCACCCTTGATTAATAGAATTTGAGATAGAGCTAAAGTATGGGCGCGCCTTAAGATGCCCTTGGTAGGCAGGTTAAATCTTATAAAGATGGTCTTCATGCCGCAGCTTCTTTACATGTTGCATAACACCCCTATGGTGGTTCCCCTTAAGGTATTCCGAATCATTAACTCCATCTTCAGGTCTTTTTTATGGCTCAGCAAGCCACCACGGATTAAGTTGGAGCAGCTGCAAAAATCCAAAGAGGGAATTGCCTAACCCGTGGCTCTACTACCTAGCGGCCCAGCTGCAGCATATCGCCTGGACCATGTCCTCAGAGCAGGAACAGGGAGGGTGGAATATAGACATTGACCCCCTCTAGGGTTCTTATGTGCCATACCACAGGGTTCATAGATGTAGCCATGGGCCTGGAGGCACTAGCATATGCAAAATACAACAAACAATTCCCCACATATGCGCTCATGCAAAAAGTCTGAAACAAGGCTAGGCAGCTACAGGAGGTAGATGGCTTTACCAACTACAGCCCTATTTGGGCAAATGGATTACTATGAAGAGTTACGGGCACTGGAGTTTGGGGCTCGGTGGAAGAGACATGGAGTCATCACATGCGGCACATTTTTGCCGCTGGTAAATTGCGCTCTTTTTCTTCTCTGCGGGAGCAGCATCGGCTTCCCCATACTAAGTATTTCTATTACATGTAACTGCATCACGCGGTTATGGCGTCAGGTGGGACTCAGTGGGCTCTTTTCCCAATCCCCATATTCCACTATTTGGAGGAAGTGACACACTTTAAGGGTTTTATCTCTAGATGCTACGCTATGCTCTTATCAGCCTTCCTGGACAGGTTCCCTCTGGGGGTGGCGAGCAAGTGAGAGAGGAATGTAGGCTCCTTTGAGGCGAACAATGGGAGGAGGCCCTAGGCAGTACAGCTGTGCTCCCTGAATGTGTCTCAATGCTTCTCTCAGCTCAGAGGCGTAACTAGAACCTTCAGGGCCCCGGTGCAAGAAGCCATGATGGGCCCCCCTTCCATCCGAGCCCCGGGCTTCCAATTTTGGGAGGGTGTCCATGGACATCCTCCCAAAACCGTGCTTCCTGCATGACCCCTGGGATGTGCATCCAGCGCAATCACATCGGCCCTTTACCATGTGATCAGCTGATCACATGTAAACAGACTTGCCGGTTATCCACAGCCCTTTCCTCACACGCTGTGTCTGTGTTAGGAAAGGACTGCCGTTAACTGTCAAGAATGTCAGTAAATTGTTTACACTGATAACCAGTGCCCCAATCATCAGTGCCATCTATCAGTGCCCATCAGTGCTGCCTATCAGTGCTCATCAATGCCGCCTATCAGTGCCCATCACTTCCACCTACAAGTGTTACCTATCAGTGCTCATTAATGCCGCCTATTAGCACCACCTATCAGTGCTCATTAATGCCGTCTAACAGCATCCATCAGTGCCACCTATCAGTACTCTTCAATTCTGCCCATCAAAGCCCATCAATACTGCCTGAGTTCTGCCTATCAGTGTTCCTCAGGGCCCATCATTACCACCTATCAGTGCCCATCAATGCCACCTATCAGTGCACATTAGTGCCTCCTATCAGTGCTGCCTATCAGTGCTCATCAATGTGTCCTGTCAGTGCTCATCAGTGCCTCCTGTCAGTGCTCATCAGTGCCTCCTATCAGTGCCTCCTATCAGTGCCCATAAATGCCTCCTATTAGTGCCCATCAGTGCCTTTTATCAGGGTCCATCAGTGCCTTTTATCAGTGTCCATTAGTGCCTTCTATCAGTGCCTTCTATCAGTGCTCATCAGTGCCGTCTATCAGTGCTCATCAGTGCCTTCTATCAGTGCTCATCAGTGCCCATCAGTGCCTTCTATCAGTGCCTTCTCTCAGTGCTTATCAGTGCCTTCTATCAGTGCTTATCAGTGCCTTCTATCAGTGCTCATCAGTGCCTTCTATCAGTGCTCATCAGTGCCGTCTATCAGTGCTCATCAGTGCCTTCTATAAGTGCTCATCAGTGCTCATCAGTGCCGTCTATCAGTTTTCATCAGTGCCTTCTATCAGTGCTCATCAGTGCCTTCTATCAGTGCTCATCAGTACTCATCAGTGCCTTCTATTAGTGCTCATCAGTGCCTTCTATTAGTGCTCATCAGTGCTCAGTGCCTTCTATCAGTGCTCATCAGTGCCTTCTATCAGTGCTCATCAGTGCCTTCTATTAGTGCTCATCAGTGCCTTCTATTAGTGCTCATCAGTGCCTTCTATCAGTGCTCATCAGCGCCTTCTATCAGTGCTCATCAGCGCCTTCTATTAGTGCTCATCAGTGCCTGCTATTAATTTCCATCAGTGTCATCTGCCTTCTCAGGACAGCACGGCTCTGAGCGGAGATCGCGTGTCATAGAACAATAGCACAGAGACACCGGCGGCATTAACGTTCTACTTGCCCGTCTGTCCTCTCTGACAGGGGATGAGAGAGGACACACAGCTGGTCTCACTGCTCCCCCTTCTCCCCCCTCCCCTCTCCTGTCTGCTCCGCGGGAAATGTGAGCTCCTTAGCTTCACACTTGACTGGCCGCGGAGCACACAGGAGAGGGAAGGGGGGAGAAGGGGGAGCAGTGAGACCAGCTGTGTGTCCTGTCTCATCCCCTGTCAGAGAGGACGGACGGGCAAGTAGAACGTTAATGCGGTCGGTGTCTCTGTGCTATTGTTCTATGACACACGATCTCCGCTCAGAGCCGTGTGTGAAGAGCAACCCCGCTGCCCCCCCCCCCCGTGGCGGAATGCCGGGCCTCGTCGCAACTGCGACTGTTGCGACCCTGGTAATTCCGCCACTGTCTCAGCTATACATTATACTTAGGGTACATTTTACACCATCCAGACTGTTTAGGATGGGGGTGAGAAAAGATTCGGACTGCCCTAAATGTTTGAGGGACCATGGAGACCTTACTCATTTGATGTGGCGATGTCCCAAGCTGTATCCAAATTGGACAGGTGTACTGATTACTATTAATAGAGTGTTCCTAGTAAATGTACCAAACCATGACCCCAAACCATGCATATTGGGTATTTTGGACGACCTCGCAATTGAAGATTACCCAAAGCGGGCCATTGCTATAGCCTTGTTTCAAGCTCGCAGGCTCATCCTTCAACATTGGAAGGCAGACGACCCTCCAACGGTGATGAAATGGATAGCTCAGATGGGTGACACTCTATGACTGGAGAAGTTTATCTTCCAGCATAGAGGATCGTTTGGCAAGTTTAATAAAGTGTGGGCGCCCTGGTTGGATACCCCTAGCCCTTCTCCAGTAGATCTAGTATTGGACAGACTACTACTACAATGAAGCTGAACTAGCAATTTGTGAAGCGAGGAATGCCTATTAGCTAGATGTTCAGTAATTCCTGAATATATTCCGCATTGGCAGTATACATAGGTACTGCTTGACCCATATTATAGGATGTCGTGTCGTGATTGCTGCATATAATGAACATGATATTGTATTCTCTGTAACCAAAATTATGACAGATACTGCTGTTTTTTGTATGTTTTAGTTTTCTTTAATAAACTTCATTGAGATTAAAAAAAAAAAAAAAAAAAAAAAAAGGATGTGGCTGCTGGTTTGGAAGTAGGGCACATAATGTGGTTGTCAGTCTGCAAAGGGGGTTGTGGATTTTAGTGAACTGAGTGGAAAAGTGGCTCTGGGCAAAAACTTTCATCCAAAAGAGAGAAGTATGGGTTTTACAGGAAAAAATATATATATACTCACCTAGGTAGATCAATATGATTCTGCAACTGTCCCCTGCTGCCTGTGCACTGAGAACTGAGCAATCAAACACTGCTGATTGCTCAGTTCTCCTCTCCAGCTCTGAGCAGAGAGCCAGTGACTGTCAGTGACTGCTCTCTGCTCTGCCCCTCCAGCGCCCCCTGGAGCGCTGGGGAGGGAGTGGCTGGCTCAGTGTCCCAAGGGTGAGGCTGGATCCGCTGCCAGTCCAGGCATCTGGTTGGATCCCAATTGTAAAATTGAGATCGATCCAGAGCCTGGACTGCCTGAGTGACGTCAGCTGACAGCAGGCTTTAGTCTGCTGTCGGCTGAAAATGGGTAACAGGAGTGCAGAAAGAACTGCACTGATGTGATTCATAGAAGTATAGCCAAAAAAGCTTTGCCCACACTTCTCCTATAAAAATATTCTTCAAAAGCCACTAACTATATAAATTCACTTTGTGCGCAAAAAATGACTTTGCAAACCCAGCTGTTATTCTGAAACAGTAGCAGTGACATAATGATAGAGCTGTACATAGCCTGAGCAGAGATCAGACTCCCGCTACAGGCTGCCTGCAGGAAACTAAAGGAGTGGGCGGATACAAGACCTGTAATCCTGCACAAGGACAGAGAGCAGCAGTGACTGGTCTTTATTACAGAATATTCCTGCACAAAGACAAAGTATCACACTGGATTACTGCACAGATCTGGAAGAAATACACAAAGCACACTAAGATTCAAGGAATAATACACAAGAATCTTGTATTTGTGCACTGTTGTTCAGCTTTAATAGAACTTCTGCAGATACAGAGATACTGTTGTGGGAAATGGTGAGACTTGTTGCTCTACAGAGCCTGGAGAACATTGTTATTAAATCCGCTATCTATTGTTTTTGTTTTAGTGGATGACCCTTTTAGACACAACATGCCTGTATACTGCAGAATACATTTTTTTAAGTGACTGAAAGAAGAGCTGTTGTTTGTGAAAATCATCATTTGCCAGTCTCGTGACCACAAACAGCTGGTACAAATTGTTATTAGTATGACACTGCTTCAGTCTGGAGAGTACACACGTCTCACACTCTGCGGTCTCTAGAAATCAAGTCTATACCTAAACACAGGATGACTGCCAAAAGTTGACGTAGGGCAGAGAATGAGAGAGTTCCTCCTATGTAAGCTCCCACCAGAGCCATAGGAGCTTACACAGAACATGTTCTCTTTGCAACCAATAATTGAGCAGAGTGGCGGGTGAGTGAAGGGTAGAGGAGTATGTGCATGTGGGCGGGGCCACTTGCCCTGCACACATGTGGGGGTACTCTATTCTCATGTGCTTGCTCATCAATGCCCGGGACCAAGTGGGGCCACCATTTATGTGAAAGTCAAGAATATGGTGGTACCCAGGCTTAGAGATGAGCCATACACTATGCTGTTTAACATGGAGGACACAACTTACCCTGTACACCTGGATGGAGAGTGCACTGCCATAAAATGTTGCTTGGTTTTGTACATGATCTTATTGTGGATGTTACTATATACCTTGCTTGTTGAATGTTGCATTCAGGAGGGACATCACTGCGCCTATGCCCTCTCCACCAGTCCAGCGTACCTCTGCCATCTCACTCCCAGTGATGGAATGGGGCCCCAGTGTGCAACTAGCTTGAACCTCATGCATGCACTTACTTAACTCCTTCTCTCTCCTGTACCAGGTCTCCATACTTTGAGTTTGGTCCCAGATACTTTGGGGTACCAACCACTAGTGAGGGAGCCAGGACACTGACCCCCTCGCTACCAGAGTACCTGTCACCTATGCCAGGCACCACACTTTTTGACTAGGAGCTATACACTTCCACCAGTACATGGTAACTCGTGGCAGCTACTCTCCTGCTCCAACTCTTCTGCCGAGATAACCCTTAGTAATGGCCTTTTAGGAACATTACAGTTCAAAGTGCAACACATTCCAACTAACTGACTATTCTGTGGCTTCCCAGGCATACCTGAAAGGTCCATAATTGGTGGTGTCCATTGCTGGTGATTCCCTTGGTGTGACAGATGAAGGCTAAAACCTTCCAGATGACAAGGACCCTCCGGCTCCCATGTCCCAAACAGAAGCTCGGCCTTACACACACACATACGGTATATATATATATATATATATATATATATATATATACTGAAGGAAGGCAGGACCCAAAAAACCCAGGAAATCTGATGCTGAACGTAACCCTTCCCTGACCTTTGCAGGTTAAACTAGCTTGCAATCATAGAACATTGCCCCTGTAGGCACCTGCCTACATGCAGCTGGAGACAGCAGCCAAGTGAAGCTGTTGCTTTGTCCTGTATGATCAACTTATATCTGAGGGAAACATGTAGGCTGTCATTGCTTGCCCTCCTTCCTAAAATTTAAGTTACCGGTTTGTCTCTGTCTGTCAATAGTTTCAGTCAATGATCAGGAACAAGCATGCAGACAAGGGACCCAGATAAAAACACATGCTTGTCCTGTGTGTGCACAATTTGATCTCTTGCTATTCAGGTCTGTTCACAGCATAGCCTTAAACCAGCTTACTGAAAAGCAGCAAGTAGCCCCAAACATGCCACCTGCTGGCTATCCATGTTAATAAAAACGGAGATAAACTTACCTTTTCTGCAACGGTGCACATCCCTCACAAGTGTTGGCATCGTCTGCTGGTTGCAAATTTTAAGCCATTTTCATTTGCTGGCATGGGATGATGTCACTTCTGCGCATTGTTTTGTTGCCAGCGGTTTAGACATTAATGACTGTGTATTGAGTTATTTTGAGGGGACAGCAAATTTACACTGTTATACAAGCTGTACACTCACTACTTTACATTGTAGCAAAGTGTCATTTCTTCAGTGTTGTCACATGAAAAGATATAATAAAATATTTACAAAAATGTGTACTCACTTTTGTGAGATGGGAAAAGTATTTGAAGCAGAATCTGCTTCCACTCCTCATTTTTCCACTGTTTGTATTAAGCATACACATTGGTTCACCCTGTATGGCTGCATTGGACGGGCATTTAACCATGCTGCAAATCCCAACAGCAAGACTCTACAAATTCCTGTGGCTGGGATTGACAGCTGACTGTGGAGAGCTGCGGCTGCAGAACCTGGACAATGCAAGGACAGGCTGTTGGCATTTGCAGCTATTAGTGATTTGTTCACACAGCTAGCAATAACCTGAGGTGTTCATGGATGGATGGACTTTGTGTCCAGCCATGATCACTGCAGGAAATTGGTGGCTGTGCAAACAGTCACGAATAGCTGCAGCCACCAACAGCTGGTAACTGAACTGTACAGTACCGGCGGCCGAACCTTTTCACACACAGCTGTTAATCCCAGCCACATGGATCAGTAGATTCTGGCCTCTAGGGTTCACAACGTGGCTAAACGGCCATGCGAATGTAGCCTGAGATATTTGCATATCTATAAACAGACAGGTGTCCCCAGGAGAAGGTATAATTGACCTATCTTGCCTGTTCTCAAAAACACTGCAACCCACCACAATACGCTGACTGCAGTAAAAAGCTGGCTTTATCTCTTTTCTCATTGAGCGATTGGCCAACTTGTGCAGAGATTTTCAAAAAGTTGATAAATCCCAGTGTATTTCCAAAAAGTTATCAACCTTCTTATGCTATACTACAGCAAAGCTGAAGTGTGAAATAACTCGAAGCATGCACAATACTTTACATATTTTTGGCAGGAAATATGGTTCCTGTGTATTATATTTGTTTTAAGCTTGTACCGTTTGGCAGGAAGTGCACTTTCATTTTAAGCTGTACCGCCAGATTTCACCAGCAGGTGTCCTTGGAAATCCTAAAAGATGTTGGGGAGGAGTACCAGGGAGGATTTCCATTGTTTATGTCCTGGCCACTAACCATTCATGTATAGTGATACATAATAATACACTGTAACAATAGGAATGAGTTTTCACCAAATGGAACAGAAGGCAAAACCAAATAAAATTGTCCTGCCTAACAAATTAATCAGAGTGACAAGGCATGCTGGGACTTGTAGTGATCCATAAAATGAAGGAATTCAATTTGCTTAAAATTCAACTCCAGGCTAAAGTTTTATTTTTTTAAAAGGGTCCCTAAAAGGAAATGTAGGAATAAAAGAGCAGCTATGACAGTAGTACTCACCTCCTCCACAGTAATATTTTTTTTTCCACTAGATGTCCCCAGTCTTCCGGATTATATGACACCCTGTAGAAGACCGAGGATATCCATCTATGTAAAAGGCTTTATTGACTCGCACACTAAGGGGGAAGAGGGTCATTGGCTGGTAGTGGGGAGCCCAGATTTTAAATCTGCAGCATTGTGTACTCAGTGCCTTTAAGAGCTTGAAAGTGAATATTCCCGTTGAAACTATTTTTAGTTATCTGTCTTCAAAGTTACAGAATGTTCTTTTACTGGAGAAGATTATTTTAGTCACTCTTGTGTACATTTAATGGGTAAAGTATAAACTCCAGACACGCATTGAGTCAGTGTATGACGGGCTTTGGAAGTGATACATTACTCATCTGGAGAGAATTACCAGCCAAGGGAAGTGTGTAACCCCATCACATGAAGTTCACTTTCCTGTCACCAGGCTATGCTTTTCATGGTAACTGTCCCTTGGCAATACCTCTTGGCTTAAATGGAAATTGAATGTGGCTGTGGTTACAAAAGGGAGACGAAAAAGTCACATGGAATGGCGAATGGCATACTTTAGAGAATACTCCAGAAAAGAAAATATTAAACTGTCCTTGACCAGCTATGATAATGGAACAAGAGACAATCATTCATGTGCTGGATTTAATAAGCTCAGCTCAGCTTACTGCCTAAGTGCCACTGACATACCTTTCTCCTGATTAAGTTTTGTGAATAGATGTGCCTTTTTTTTATAGAAGAACTCCATAATTGGGATTATTGGAAACACTTACTTTGGGCCAGCTTGGTTCAAACAAATTATCCAGATGCCACCTTTGTGTGGCCAATGGTGAAGCTGTAGTTTACTGTTGTAGCCTATGCTACAAACTGTAAGCAGCACCATCTTCCGGCGTGTGCTCCTGCGACTTCCCCTCTGTGCAATAAGTAAAATATGTTGCTTGCTCCTGCATTTCCACCATTCAGGAGAAACCGTGTGTTTTTCATCGAATACTAGGCTTCCCCTGATTGCGATCCTCCCACCCCTCTCCACCACTGCCAATCAGAGGAGCATAGGCTACAGCAGTAAATTACAAATTCACCATTAGCCACATGGAGGTGGCTTCTGAATTGTTTGTTTGAGCCAAGCTGGCCCAAATAAGTGTTTAAAGTAATCCCATTCCAGGAGTACTTCTTCGTGTATGGTATTGGTGGATTGCAGTTGGTTATGCACTCAGCTAGGGTGCTGCTTGACAACTTCTCATACAAAGCTGCTGATTGGCCAGCTTTTCTGAATGTTGTTTCAGTTAGACTCTCTTGCAGAGACCATGCAGCAAATCACTCAATAAAAAAAAGTAAGCAGCATTTTAGCCCTTCATTAAAGTGGACCGGAAAGCAAAAAGTGAAAATTTACTATGTTATAGGGAACATCAAGAAGTGTTAAAGCGGTAGTGAAGTCTCCTGGAAACAAAATGGCCCCCCCTGCAGATTTAAGTCATAATGTACTAGTATGTACCTCATACTAGTACATTATAAATTCATGATACTAATTAAAAAGTCGAATATAATACAATTATTGTAAATTATATTATTATTATTATTGAAAAATAATAAGTAACAGTAAAAGGGCTGCTGCTCTTAAAGTGATTGCAAAGTCAGAAGGTCTTTTATTTTATTGCATTCTATGCATTAAAATAAAAAGTCTTCTGTGTGCAGCAGCCACCTCAGCCCCCCTAATACTTACCTTAACCCCCTTTAGATCCAGCGATGTTGTAGGATTGTCTCAGCTGCCCGGGACTCCCCTCCTCATTGGCTGAGACAACAGCGCAGCAGCATTGGCTCTTGCTGCTGTCAATCAAAGTCAATCAGCCAATGAGGAGAGAAAGGGGGTGGGGCCGGACCGCAGCTCCGTGTCTGAATGGACACAGGGAGCTGTGGCTTGGCTCGGGTGACCCCAGAGCAAGCTGCTTGCTCTGGGGGCACTCAACAGAAAGGAGGGGCCAGGAGTACCGAAGAGGGACCTGAGAAGAGGAGGATCTGGACTGCTCTGTGCAAAACCATTGCACAGAGCAGGTAAGTATGACATGTTTGTTATTTTTACCAAAAAAACCTAGACTTTACAATCACTTTAAAGTGATAATAAAGGCAGATTTTTTTTTTTTAAATAACAAACATGTCATACTTACCCGCTCTGTGCAGTGGTTTTGCACAGAGCAGCCCAGATCCTCCTCTTTTCGGGTCCTCGTCAGTTTTTCTGGCCCCTCCCTTCTGCCGAGTGCTCCCATAGCAAGCAGCTTGCTATGGGGGCTCCTGAGCCACTGCTCTGTCTGTATATTCAGACACAGCATGTGGCTTGGCCCCACCCCCGCCCCCACTCTCTCCTCATTTGCTCACTGGCTGATTAGGCAGAGACCCCAGAGAGACCCTGCTCTTGTGCACATCACTGGATTGAGATTGGGCTCAGGTAAGTATTAGGGGGGCTGGGAGGGCTGCTGCCCACAGAAGGTTTTTTACCTGCATAGAATGCATGATGGTAAAAAGCCTTGAGCCTTTTTAACCACTTTGAAATCTACTTAAAGTGATTGTAAAGTTAAAAAAAAATTTTAAACAACATTCTCAATCCTCCTCCGCTGTGGTTTTCCGCCAGTGCCCTTAGCCCCTACTTTTCACCATGTGCCACCATGCCGCCATAGGAAATTGGAAGCTTGCAACCCCTGTTCCCCCTCCCTGAATTTGATTGACTGTATCAGGAGCCAATGGCTTTCCACTGCTGCCTCCATGTCCAGTGAGGAGAGGGAGAGAGCAGGGCACTCGGGCACAGTGCTCGATTGAGAGTTGGTTCAGGTATGTATTTAGGTGGGGCTAGAGGGAAGCTGAACATAGAAGGTTTTGAAACCTTAAAGTGTTACTAAACCCAGGACCCTGCATTCACAATATTTGGTCTCCCACAATACACAGAACATGGAAATGCAATAGTTTTAATAAATATAAACTACAAAATACCTTTTCTCATCAGCAGTATATAGAAGTCTTGTGATCAGTTCCTGCTCAAAGCTTGTAGGAGGAGTTTTCATACTGCACTGAGCTGTCCTATCAGGATCCAGGACCCTGGACCCTCTGTCTGGATAGTTCTGATTGGCCCTGTGCTGAACACATGCACTCTCCCAAGAAAAAAAAAATAAATCCCTAGCAATACACACCAAACTGCTCATGTGCAGCTTGACTCCAGTAGCTCTGTCTTATCCAGACATGTTATGGAGTCAGTGGAAGAAGAGGAGGATCTGTGCATACAGGATCAAACAGCCTTTTTACACAATGCAGAGGATTTAACACCTTGGGTTCCACAGTGAGAAAAACAAGCATGCTTTACTGCATATACAGACTGTTGTGGGTTTAGTAACACTTTAAGCTTTTACAATCAGGTGTGCACTGTAGAAACCTGAGCTGTGAGACTGAGAAACAACAAGCGGATAGGGAAGATATACAGATGATTATTTTGTGTACAGTGTATACCATTGCCATAATTGCATGGGAGAAAAATTTGAAATTGGTGGAGGGAGTTGGATAGGTCATGGTAAAGTAGAACTTTGGTGAAAATAAAAAATCACATATCTGATGCAGTCTATCACTAGCATTAGCACATCAGTTTTGTTTTTCTGAGTGTACCTGCTGTAGCATAGGTTGTTTACCTGTTGATCCTGCCAGTAGATCTGTTATTTAGTTGGGCTTGAACAAAACCTGTACCATCTCATTACAATTCAGAGAAAATCATTACCTACAACCAGTGCGGGGACAAGGTCATCTAAAACCCATGGCGAGAATGCCAAATTGCGCCCCCCCAAGATGTATGAGCATTATGTGTCAGCAAAATCCCCCCTCCAAAAAAAAGGAAAAAAATTGAGCACTAATCTGCATGATTCCCCCTCCACCCAATGCAAATCCGCCTTCTACTGAAATCCCCTTCCCAACACAAATCTTTGCCCCCCCCCCCCCAGCAAAAATCCACTCCCTCACCCCGGAAAAAAATTCCCCTTTCCTAGTACAAGTTCTTTACCCTTTAAATTTCTCTTCTGAGCAAGACTCATCTCCCCCCCACTCCAAATCCCCCCTCCCAACACAAATTCTCTCCAATCCCCCATCCTAGCTCAAATCTCCCCCAAATTTCCCCTCCTAGCACAATTACGCTCAATCATCCCCCTTCCCCCACCATATTACCTTTTCTAGCAGAAATTCCCCAAATTTCCCCTCCTAGAACAATCCTTATCCCCTCTCAACACAAATCCCCTCCTCCCAACCTCCTTGTGGTGCCCCCCCATCCCACATGATACCACAGTTGCCAGGGCAGCAGCTCCTTCTGCCCAACCCTTGTCCCGGCCCTGCCTACAACAGAAGTAAAGGTAAGCAGTGTCCTCAACCCCTATTTTTTAAAAATCCAGGTTATAAAAATGTTTTGTCACCATTAGGAAGACAACAAAAACTCTGCACTTGTTTTGATACCATGAGTCAAAAGAAAAGTAGTGGGTTTTCTGCCAAATACTGATGACAAGGTGCTGTGAACAAACCGCAAAATACAATTATTGCAGGGGAAGTTGGAAACTATTTTCGAATCGGCGCCAGGTCTTTGTAAGACTGTTGGCAGGTCATATTTTCTCCCATGTTTCTCACGCACCATAATTGCCACGCTAACCTCTAAGTGGCAGCTGTTTGCAACACTTTAATTGTGCGTTCCGCACCTCTCTCACACAGGACACAGGGGTTACAGAACAGTCATATGCAGCAAATGTCGCTATGATTTAAACACCAGTTGGTTACGGGTGACTAACATGTTATGTGGTTAGAGAACATACTTCCGATACTTCTCACCAACACTTCGTTATCTTGTTCATCAAAAAACACTATGTTCCTTTCCACGTCCTATTAGCACATGTGGTGAAATGTGTATTTTTTCTGTTGCAGACCGCTAAGGGGTAAAAAAAAACAAAAAAAAAACACAATAACAAAAATAGCAATTGTAACAGACAAGTAAAAGAATATTTACCTAACACAACGTTAACAGTTTTGCTGAAATGGGTAAATGATTTGTCACAAGATGGCTGAAATACTTACCTTCCTGGAGAATAGGCTGGAGAATAGGGTTCCTCCACTGCTGATCACATAACCAACAACCTAGGCATGTGATCTGAAGTGGAGCAAAAATTGAATGGCTATAGTTTTGGTTATGTGAGCATTTTCTCGAGGAAAGGGATGTGGTACTTATTTTTCACCCCAAAAACAACAGCACTAACATAGCTTTAAAGTGGCTGTAAAGTCAGAAGGTTTTTAATCTTAATGCATTAAGATAAAAAAAACCTTCTGTGTGCAGCAGGCTCCCTCAGCCCCTAATACTTACCTGTGCCCCATCTCAATCCAGCGATGTGGCACGAGTGTCTCGGCTGCCTGGGACTCTCCCTCCATATTGGCTGAGATGACAGCGCAGCGCCATTGTCTCCTGCTGCTGTCAATCAATGTCAATGAGCAAATGAGGAGAGAGAGGGGACGGGGTCGAACCACGGCTCCGTGTCTGAATTGACATACAGAGCAGTGGCTCGGCTCAGGTGCCCCCATAGCAAGGTGCTTGCTGTGGGGGCACTCAACAGGAGGGAGGGGCCAGAAGCGCCAAAGAGGGACCCAAGTAGAGGAGGATCTGGGCTGCTCTGTGCAAAACTACCTGCACAGAGCAGGTAAGTATAACATGTTTGCCATTTTTAAAGAAAAAAACTGACTTTAGTATCACTTTAACGCAATAATGATTATTTTAAAGTGATATTAAAGACTGTTATTTATTTATTTTTTTAAAATAAAAAGATTTATACTTACCTGCTTTGTGCAACAATATTGCACAGAGCAGTTCCTTAACTTCCTCTTTGGCTGTCCCGCGCCGTGGCTGTCCACTTCTCCCTCCTCCAGGTGCCTCCTCAGCAAGTACACACGCTTCTGAGCCGGGGCTGTGTGTGGGTCCATAGACACACACAGCATCGGTAAACCCACTCCCTCTTTACAGGAGTTTGATGTTTGACTGACAGCAGGAGTCTATAACTCTTGTTGCTCTCAGTGTCTTCTGTGAGACCAGGAAATGAGAGGAGCGCTGTGGCAGTCAAGAACAGTGACAGGAGTCAGGAAAGTGTTTATGGATTGTGAGCGGGGTGGGCAGGGCAAGTAGTGGGGCATTAAGGTAAAA
The DNA here is from genome assembly GCF_042186555.1 of Aquarana catesbeiana. Lineage (NCBI taxonomy): Eukaryota > Metazoa > Chordata > Amphibia > Anura > Ranidae > Aquarana > Aquarana catesbeiana. The sequence continues at coordinate 527,483,982 of NC_133326.1, forward strand.
AAAAATTTAGACTTTAGAACCACTTTAGCTAATTCTCTGGAAAACTGACCTGGTATAACCAGAAATAAAAGCAAGTCTACCCAGAGGCATGAGGTAATAAAGTGTATCTAAATTTTATATCTCAGACCGGCTGAATTTCGATCCATCTATATGGCCATTCCCTCGAACAGGCTGCAGCCTCTGATAAGTGTATTCTGACAATGGAGGAGTTTTCTTTTCAATTAACTCCCTGGCTGATTGAAAAAAAAAAAAAAAAACAATGACCAATCCTTACTCTGTCAAAATCTGAAAAAATATAGCTTTAGATATACTTTAAAGTGATTGTAAAGGCTTGTCTTTTATTTTTTTAAATAACTAACATCCTCCACTGTCAGCTCGTTTTGTACAGAGTGGCGCCGAACCTTGTCTTTTGGGATCCCCTGGCGGCTCTCGTGGCTCCTCCCCACATCAGATAACCCCATAGGATGCATTAAGGTGAAAAAACACGAGGGTTTACAACCCCTTTAAAGGCTAGGTTCATACTTGTGCTGGTTGGAAATGCCCACAAAATAAAAGGGTCTAGGGCTTCTTAAAATGGATGGGCTGCCCTACCTGCAGAACGCGGGTCACACACGTGTAAACCTAGCCTTAAAGTGATTGTAAAGTCTAATTTTTTTTCTATAAAAATAACAAACGTATTATACTTACCTGCTCTGTTGCAGTGGGTTTGCACAGAGCAGCCTGGATCCTCCTCTTCTCGGGTGCCTTTTTACTGCTCCTGGCCCCTCCCTCCTGTTCAGTGCCCCCATAGTGCCCCCATAGCAAGCAGCGTGTGTCCATTCAGACATGGAGCTGTGGCCCCGCCCCTTCTCTCTCCTAATTGGCTAGCTGATTTTGATTGAGCCAATGGCACCGCTGCTGTGTCTCAGCCAATCAGCAGGGAGAGTCTTGGATGGCCAAGACACTAGTGGACATCGTTAGACAAAGATGGGGCTCAGGTAAGTATTAGGGGGGCTGAGGGTTACCTTTTAACCCTCCCCCCCCCTTTATGTCCTGAGCTGAGGGGGGCTGCTGCACACAGAAGGATTTTTTTATTTTAATACAGAGAATGCATTAAGTTAAAAAAAAACTTCTGACTTTACAACCACTTTAAGTGGTAATAATAATGATTGGGGGAATTTCAACACAAATTTGGACTCTCTTTTAATGAAAGCAGTCAATCACATAACTCATTCCTTTTGCTAAAATATTTTTTTTTAATACAAACAGTGTCAGGTTATATCTGATTCGTGAAAAAAATGTTTTCCCTTTACACTTCAATGTCTATAGTAAGGCTTTGCTGATAAACAGATGCTGAAACTGGCCAGGATGTGGTTGATAGTTTTTGTTTCTTTTTACAGTTTATTTTTCTGAAACTATATCGTGACACCTGATTTCTGTAATAGCTAAAAGACAGCTTTGTTTGCTGTCAAACAACTTTTTTTTATGTATTAATAAAGTCCAATCCAAATTTCAGTTTGTCCACCTTAAAGCGGAGTTCCACCCAAAAGTGGAACTTCTGCTCATTTGTCTCCTCTCCCCCTCTGGTGCCACAATTGGCACCTTTCAGGGGGAGAGGGGACAGCATACCTATCTTTGACAGGTATCCTGTTCCCACTTCCGGGAGTCCGGGCCGCGGCCCGTGACATCACTGCGGGGCTCCCTCCTCCTCCCTCCTCCTCTCCCTGTCGCTGGGCCAGTAGCAAAGAGGAACGGGACCTCGCGCATGTGCAGTAGGGTTGCCAACATGAAGCCATAAGGCTACACTGCCAGGTACCCTTACCCGCAATGGCGGCGGCAGCACCCGACAGCTGATGAAAACATCAGCTGTGGTGCCGACATCGCTGGACTCCAGGACAGGTAAGTGTCCTATTGTGAAAAGCCAGCAGCTGCAGTATGTGTAGCTGCTGGCTTTTAATTTTTTTTTTGGACGGAACACCGCTTTATTGTCTACATGTTACATATTTTTCTGTCCAGGCCATTTTTCAGTTTTCAGTGCTGCAATAATAACACTGACAAATACAAAAATGAATATCCATTAACATATGAAAAAACACCAGCCGGCTTTTGCTGCAATATTCACCTTCCATCCATAGATTTCCACGGCAGTATTTTTTATGCCACTAGATGTCCTCAGTCTGATGGCTAGCATCGATCATCCCACTTCCTCTGAGCCCAGGCCTTCGTGGACCCTCTCCAACCTGTGATTGGACATTGAAAGGAGAAGCAGATTATTGTTCACCTCCCTGTCACTCTTTCTCCTTTCATCAGTATGCTTCTGTCTGTGTTCTGGGCTGTGCACTTGAATGGGACTGTTTGCACAAGGATGCACAGGCAAACATGACCCTCGCATGGGCGTACACTCGTGTGAACAAGGCTTCAGTATAAACAAATGACTGGGCATACCTACAAGTGTTTTTTTCACCACTCTCATTCCCTTAATAGGGTGAACTCAAAACAAGGCCAATAATTTAGAGGATTGATAAGCGTTTATTGTAGAATAACACTTTTGGTAGTTTTTTTTTCAGATGTCTATACAGCTGGCCAAAAAGAGGTACAACTAAGTAAGGAAGAGGGACAGAGAGATTTGGTTCCAAAACAGAGACAGTCTCTGGGAATTATAGGTCAGCTATATCAGCCTACCTGTCTAGCAGTACAGGTATGCTTTAATTGTGTTAAAGACTACTTTGATTTTATTCAGATAAGCACGTTTGAGGCAATCCGTGTATATTCCGTAGATCTGCGTTCTTCTCTCTGAACAATGTCCTCTAATTTAGACATGTTCACATCTTCCGAGGCCTGTCTGGACAAGCATATTGGAGCTTATACAAGTTCACCTGTTTGCAGACAGTCCTTAGATCTGCTTAGACGTGACTGGACAAGTCTCTTCTGATTTGGACATGCCAGGAACTGTTCAGATTTGTCTGGTCAGGTTCTGCTTAGTATACTCATGTCTAGTCACGTTCAGATTTCTGTACACAAGATCAGACATGTGGCTCCTAGAGTAGACATGTTGAAAACTGCTAAGACCAATTCTGGCGAATATCCCCTAATCCGGTTTTGTTTAGGTCTGCCTTGACCTGTCTGGGCAAGTTTCTCCTAGCAGAAGCATGTTGAAATATGCTTAAACCTGTTTGTTAAGAAAATTAAATTTTATTCTGAACGTGTGCATGCTTGCTTGGAATCGTAAAGAAAAACATCTGAACATAGAAGGTTTTTTAGACAGATATCTATATATACAGTATATATCATTTAATTTTATTTTACAAGTAAAGATTAATTAATACACAACAAAACATTGTCAAAGCCTGTCTTGAGGCTCCCTCTGTCAGACTAAATAAGGAAGGGTGCAGTCCAATAAGGCAGGAGTCCCTGCTCAGACCCATTCATGTGTATGAATGTCACCTTGAGCTATTGAGTTCTATAAACAACAGACTTTTAACAACAAATGGTAAAGATACAGAAAAAAAATGTAAAAGGATCTGAAAGCTCCACTCCACGATTCAAAGCCCCTCACAATCTTAAACCGGCATTTCCATGATTCATGTAACAAGTGCAGAGTCATTCTTTGCTTAGAGCTGTAAAAAAAAGGCAGCTGGCAAAGTTTAGGTGCTGAAATAAAAAAGAAACATTGTATCATTTGGTTCTTTTAGATCAAAGGGATGAACTTTGGTCTGCAAATGAGGACAGTTTAACCACTTAAAGGGTTGTAAACCCTCACAGTTTTTCACCTTAATGCATTGTATGCATTAAGGTGAAAAACCTTTCGTGCTGCAGCAGCCCCCTAGACCCCCCCTGCCCATTTTCTTACCTGAACCCGATCGTTCCAGTGACGGGGTCGAGCACAGCAGCTCCACCACTGTCTCGAGTCCTCATTGGATAGATTGATAGCAGCGGGAGCCATTGGCTCCCACTGCTGTCAATCAAATCCAGTGACACAGGAGCCGGGGCCAAGTCCTGCTGTCTGTGTCAATGGACGCAGCAGCAGGACTCAGGAGCGTACCCGCACGAGTGCCCCTATAGAATGTGGCTCTCTGTGGGGGGGGCACTCGAGAAGAGGAGGAGCCAGGAGTGCCACCAAGGGACCCCAGAAAAGGAGGATCAGGGCCACTCTGTGCAAAACCCTTGCACAGAGTATAACAGGTTTATTATTTAAAAAAAAAAAAAAAAAGCTTTACAATCACTTTAAAGACTAAACCTTTTTCTGACACTTGTTGCTTAAAAGTTAAAATCAGTATTGCTAGAAAATTACTTAGAACTCCCAAACATTATATATGTTTTTTTTAGCAGAGACCCTAGAGCAGGGGTCTCCTCAACTTTCTAAACAAAGGGCAGTTTACTGTCCTCCAGATTTTACGGGGGCCGGACTGTGGCCATTGGGAGTAGAAGTTATCCTGGCATTTGGCACAATGCATCTTTGGTAATAAGGGGAGGAGTAGTGCCCTATCGCTGTTAGAACGATGCCCTGGATTGGCTCCGGCCCTCCGAGTACAGCGCAGACATCCTCCACCGGAGTTACTTACGGGTTTGTGGCTCCGGCGCTGTAATTGGCCGGAGCCGTGCATGCACGCAGGAGCCGCCGGTCACGGCACAGCTACTGAAGAAACGGCACATGTCTATAGTTACCTGCTCTGTGCAATGGAATTGCACAGAGCAGCCATAAACCTCCTCTTTTCAGGTCCCCTGCCGGTGCTCCTGGCCCCTCCCCTCTGTCCAGTGTCTTCATGGGAAGCCGCTTCCCATGGGGGCACTCGTGCGTGTTTGCACCTGAGTTCTGCTGCTGTGTCCATTGACACAGACAACGGGACTCGGCCCCGCCCCCGTTCCCTCGTCACTGGCTTTGACAGCACTGGCAATCAATGGCTCCCAGTGCCCCAGCAAAGCCAGCAAGACCCGGAAGTTATTATTATTATTATACAGGATTTATATAGCGCCAACAGTTTGTGCAGCACTTTGCAACATGGGGGCAGACAGTACAGTTACAATACAAATCAACACAGGAGGGATCAGAGGGCCCTGCTCGTTAGAGCTTACAATCTAGAAGGAAGTGTGGGGAGAGATGATCTGCAGACATGCACGGTGCTGGATCAAAGGTGGATTCGGGTAAGTGACAGGGAGGGGGGTGAGGGTGCTGAAACCTAAAGATTTTTTTTTTCACACTGGGGCAATTTTCAGGTGCTTTAGCGCTGGAAATAGCCTCTGCTAAAATCCTGAAAACCGCCTCCCATTTATTCAAGTGTGTCTTTTTCACTCTGGGGCGGTGCACTTGCAAGCAGCCAATGGCTCCCGCTACTATCAATCTATCCAATGAGGACCCGAGACAGCGTCTGGAGCTGCTGTGCTCATCCCGGTCGCTGGAAAGATCGCGTTCAGGTAACTAAAAGGGGGGCTTTGGGGGGCAGCTGCACTACAGAAGGTTTTTCACATTAATGCATAGGTTAGTGTTAGATCGTGGATGTCTGTAGATGCAGGGATTTTAGTGTTAGGGTGGACTTCTACTTTAAAGGGTTTGTAAACACTCAAGTTTTTTTACCCTTAATGCATTCCATGCATTAATGTGAAAAACCTTCCGTAGTGCAGCTGCCCCCCAAAGCCCCCCTTTTACTTACCTGAACCTGATCTTTCCAGTGACTGGGATGAGCACAGCTCCAGAAGCTGCCTTGGGTCCTCATTGGATAGTATGATAGCAGCAGAAGCCATTGGAGCGGCTTCAAAAAAAGGTTTGTACAGCGATTTCTTCTTTACAGAGCTAGATTGTGGATGTCTTTAGATGCAGAGATTTTAATGTTATGGCCCGTACACACGATCCAAATATCGTCTGAGGAAGAATTGTACGATTTTCGGATCGTGTGTACACTACTTTCGAGAGCCGATCATGACAGTTCATCCGATATGATTCGATCGGACAAGCATGAAAATTTTCCTTGTATGATACCAGATCGTACAATTTTCAGATCGTGTGTACACTACTTTCTAGAGCAGATCACGACAGTTCATCCGATATTATTCGAGCGCGAAAATTTTCCTTGTACGATACCAGATCGTACGATTTTCGTTTAGTTGGTATAGTTGCCGTCCGAAAATACAATACAAATACATTACAATACATGACATCACTTCGGATTTTTTTTTTCTGTCCTACGAGAATTTTCGTGACTTTAGTTACCTATTTAATTTCTACTTGCGACTATTAAGCGAAAAAAGTTGTACGATCTGTCGTCCGATATTTAGATTGTGTGTACGAGCCATTAGGGTGGACTTACACTTTAATATCACTATACATGGTAAAAGAGACCAGCTGAGAGAAAGTCTCCAGGTTTGATGATAATTCCTATGACGGCCAACAGATCGTTTCTCTACACTATTTCTTGGCAAAGACATGTTGTTCTCTTTTGCAATTGCAGATAATGGTTAACCTCTAGTGTCTCTTGTTGGCAAATAATCTTGTTTTAAGAAGAAAAGATTGGATAATGACTGGGAAAATCTATTGTAGGTCATGTTCTGATTTATGTGTAGAAAAATTTACATATCCTGCAAATTCTTCTCTGACCTTGTCTGCAATGATGACGAGTTAGTCCATCTTATTTCACTTTGCAAAGAATACCCAATCATGTGCAAGGAAGATAGAAAAAACAGCATTTTTGCTTGCACATGATTGGATGATGAAAGTCAGCAATGCTTCTGCTCATTTACTAAGCTCTGAAGCAACTACTCTTTCAGAATGCAGCTACAATTTGCAAAGTGCATAGTCTATTTGCCTTTAGTAAATCAGCCCAACTGTGTTTTGTGACAGTTATATCAACTCAATTCACCTCACAATCTGATTGTCAATCTTTCAGACTGTCAGGCGGTATGTTTATGATCATGCTGATGTAGGGGGAGAGCAGGTAGCAGTGTTGGGCAGCAGGCAGTAGATGGGACTTTTTCTGACTGCACCTGTCACATTCTGCATACAACTGTCCAACTGTCAAACTACAAGAACACATTACAGGTTTTCTAGCTCCCCCCAGTGCATAGTGATGGAACTACCAATGTGTTCTCATTAAAGCATTATCAAACCCAAAACCAAAAATGTAATATATTGTAGCTTACCAATCATTAGATGTGGTGGCCGCATTTGTTTTTTTTTTAGCATTTTTTTCTCCTCTGTTTTCACCTGGTGATGTGGCCAGTAACACAGCTCATGTATTAAAACAATGGTGCAATCTTCCATCACCTTAAAGTGCTGTCACCGAGAAGTGCACGCTTACCGGAAGGCAAGGAAAGGACAGCTTGCTGCTAATCACCCAGCCAGGGTCTGTTCTAGGGGGTCCGGGGTATGGAACTCAAAGGGCATCAACCAGGCCCCAGTAGTATACCAGATGTCATCCAGAAATTGAGAAAAGGGAACTTCTCATGGTGTAATACTGATACAAATATTTATTGTAAAAGATAAAAATATTGCACTTACAAAATGAAGAGATAAAAACAGCATATAGGCTGGCCGGCATGCGAACGCCCGTTCGCTCAGGAGGTCAAACGTGATGACGTCAGCACATACTGTCCACCCTTATACCACATCCTCTAAGATTACCCTTTTTTTTTTTTTTTTTTTGATTATTTTCACATTCATTAATTTATTCTTTTAGCACTGGTTCATTTATAGTGGTCTCACTGTTTAACGCAGCTATTTTTTCTACATTTGATGTGTGTATTCCACATACTAGTTGCTGCTCTTTATTTTTTGTTAGGAGCGCAGTATTTTTCCCTTTTACACTAACAAATTGGAGCCAAACTCCAGCTAACACTGCAGTTACAAAGGCAGTTACAGCAAACAGTTGTGATCCTTTTGATAGAAAGGTTTTACATAAGTAAATACAAGCTGATCATTGTAAGCATCCCTGTCAGTAGTAAATGGTTTGTCTCAACCCCCTAACTACTACATCTTCAGGAAAGCTTGTTCGGTCGAAAAACAACAGACTTACTGGCAGGTGAAAATAAAAGAAAACAAATACAGCCATGACATCTAAGATTTGGTAAGCTGCAATGTAATATAATGCATGTGTGCTTTTGGGTTTAATAGCATTTTAAAATGTTGCACTTTTAGCCATCGACCAGCCGCCATCGTTATATGGCAGCAGGTTTGCTCCCCTGTGCGAATCGCCATTTTAAGGGGTATAGGGGGCGTGTGCCCGCCGTGCGACGTATGAGGCGATGCTTGTGGCCGGCAGCCACGATGTCCGCCGCGCACCTGTGATCGCTCCTCAGAGAGCCAGAATGGGGATCTGTCAATGTAAACAGAAAGATCCCCGTTCTGGTAGGGGAGGAGAGAGAGATCTGATGTTCCTAGTGATCAGGAATATTCATCTCTCTCTACTCCCTGTCAGTACACTGCCCCCCACAGTTAGAAACACCTCCCTTGGGAATAGTTAACCCCTTGATCGCCCCCTAGTGTTAACCCCTTCCCTGCCAGTGACATTTATACAGTAATCAGTGGCTATTTTTATCTCTGATCGCTGTATAAATGTCAGTAGTCCCAAAACAAGTGTCTGATCAGTCCGCCGCAATGTCGCAGTCCGGCTAAAAATCGCAGAAAAAAATAATAATAAAAATGCCATAAATCTATCCCCTATTTTGTAGATGCTATAACTTTTGTGCAAACCAATCAATATACACTTATTGTGATTTTTTTTTACCAGAAATATGTAGAAGAATACATATTGGCCTAAACTGATGAAGAATTTTTTTTTTTATATTTAGTATAGCAAAAAGTAAAAAATATTGGGGGTTATTTACTAAAGGAAAATCCACTTTGCACTGCAAGTGCACTTGGAAGTAAAGTCGCTGTAGATCCGAGGGGGACATGCAAGGAAAAAACAGCATTTTAGCTTGCACATGATTGGATGATAAAATCAGCAGAGCTTCCCCTAATTTCAGATCTACCCCTTAGATTTAGAGTGACAGCACTTCCAAGTGCACTTGCAGTGCAAAGTGCATTTGCCTTTCGTAAATAACCCCCACTGTGTTTTTTCCAAATTTTTTTTGTTTATAGCCCAAAAAAAAAAAAAACCTGCAGAGGTGATCAAATACCACCAAAAGAAAGCTCTATTTGTGGGAAAAAAGGACGTCAATTTTGTTTAGGTACAGCATCTCACGACCATGCAATTGTCAGTTAAAGCGATGCAGTGCCGTATCGCAAAAAATGGCCTGGTCGTTAAGGGGCAAATCTTCCGGTCCTTAAGTGGTTAATAAATAAATAAATATATACATATATATATCTATATAGATCTATCTAGATCTACATAGATATATATCTATATATATTTATATATAAAGTTATATATAGATATATATACTTTTGCACAATGCTATATTTTTGGGTGTGTCCATCTTTTGCTTTTTAGGAGCCACCAAGTGCTGTGTGTAGTTAGGGCATGTAAGTCTATAGAGATGCATTGGCTGCATGGACACAATCACTCATTCTAATTGGGCACGCATATATGCATAGGTGAGCAGCCCCAAACACACAGTGGGGGTTATTTACGAAAGGCAAATCCACTTTGCACTACAAGTGTAAACTACAAGTGCAAAGTGCACTTGAAATTGCACTGAAAGTGCACTTGGAAGTGCAGTCGCTGTAAATCTGAGGGGTAGATCTGAAATGAGGGGAAGCTTTGCTGATTTTATCATCCAATCATGTGCAAGCTAAAATGCTGTTTTTTATTTTCCTTGCATGTCCTCCTTGGATCTACAGCGACTGCACTTCTAAGTGGATTTGCCTTTTGTAAATAACCCCCAATGTCTGCATTTGAGGCCGCTCACCCGCACCTACACACACATGTCAAATTAAGATGAGTGGCTGTCTGCACAACCGCTGCATCCTCATAGATTTACATAGGCTTCCTAAATGCAGTACCTGGTAACTCCAGCCACATAAACAAATGGCTCATTCACAGTGTATAGGCCTTATTGTCCGAGTGAATAAGGCCTAAACAGCATCTATTCTTCCAGGTGCACTTGCACACAGGTAAGGATTTTACAGGCATATGGTCTACTGCAGTGTTTCTCAACCAGGGTGCCATTTGTGCTCCCCTGCGGTGCAGCGAGCACAAGGCCCAGTTTGTCCTGGATCAGAGATTAATCAGAGGTCTCTGTGATAGGGGGGACTCTGTAGTGATGAGGGAACTCTGATGTGATGGGGAATAGTTGTGTGCATTGTCCCAGGCCCAGATTCCCCATTAAAAAGTAACATTTAACATATTTATATGTTATACTGGGGTGCATCAAGATTTTGCATACTTGTAGTTTTGAATACTTTTAAAGGGTACCATGAGTAAAAAAATGTTTGAGAAACGCTGGTGTAATGCATGATTAAATGATAACAGGTGCTAATTGTGACATGTAGGTCAAAAAAGGGCTATAGATCATTTTTTATCCTGGGTATATTGAGGCTTGGACACCTTGAAGAGAACAATCAGGAGGCATGCTCAGCTTTAAGGATGAGCTCCGGCATGTTCGCATGCTGCACGTGCTGAGCCCGCCAGAAAGTCGTCACATCGCAGCGCTAATCACAGGCAGCGAGACATTTACCGATCTCTGCGGCCGCAGATCGGGACAATGTCTCACTGTTTGTGATTAGCGCTGCGCCGTGCCGACTTCCTTGCGGGCTCTGCACGTGCAGCATGTGAACACGCCGGAGCTCATCCTTACTCAGCGTGCTCTGGGGAACTGTGGTTGTGGAAAAATTATGCCTAAAGTGGAAGGGTCTTAAAACTTGAGTCTAACCACTGTGTACATGGTCCTTGCACAATACTAAAGGGGGGGGGGGGTCTGTACAGGTGGGGAGAGAGGAAGGGAGTTTGTACTGAAGGGGGACTCTCTAATTGTGGGAGGGAAGGAGTCTGTACTGGAGGAGGGGTTTCTACTGGTGGAGAGAAAGGAGGTTTGTATTGGGGGGGCTATACTGTTGGGGGGGAGGAGGTCTGAACTGGTAGGGGGGTCTGCAGTGGGGGAAGCAGGTCTGAACTGGAAGTGGGGTCTGTACTGGTGGGGAGGGAGGAGTTCTAAACTGGAAATAGGGGGTTTAGACAGGAAGGGGTATGTACTGCTAGGGAGGGAGAGGGTCTGTACTGGAGAGGATCTATACTGGTGTGGAGTGGGGGGTTTGGACAGAAAGGGGTATGCACTGGTAGGGAGGTAGAGCGTCTGTACTGGAAGAGATCTATACTGATGGAGAGTGGGCTTCTACTGGAGGGGGATCTGTAATGGTAGGGAGGGAGGGGGTCTGTACTGAGGAGGGGCTGGGAGGGGGGTGAATGAATTGTGTGTGGTCTGTACTGGAGGTCTGTACTGAAAAGGGTTGGGAGGGTGGTCTGTGCTGAGAGAGGTTTAGGGCTGTGGTCGGAAATACTGGTTGGGGATTTGGATTTGCGGGGGGGAGGGGGGGGATCAGCATTGGGGAATATGATTTTGGAGAGAAGGGATTTATACTGGGAGGAAGGGGTCATTTTTTACTTTACCCTTTACACTGTGATTTACATACTCCTGTCTCCGTCCTGCACTCTGTATATTATGCACTCCTGAGCCCTGCACGACAGACACTACTATGTTGTATACCTGTTGGGTTGCCACACTATAAACTGAACGTAAAGACTAAAAGTTGTACCTAGTTAAACACATTTAAACACATTAAATGGATTTTATTAATGAATAATACCTCCTTGGATGTGCTTCTGGCCTTATTATGATAAATCTTCCAGTGCCAGGTGGGATTCTTATCAAAGCTGCTGCAGGAATATCTGTAAACCATATGGCTATGCACACCACATTCAGCCCCTTCAAAAGTTGCGAGGCATACACGTAGTTCTGTATAATCGGAACTTTTTTTTAAATTTTGTCTTGGATTGAATAGCAAAAAGTTAGGGCCCATTCATACTCCTATGTTTGACAACACTTGCTAAACCACATGTTGACACAACACAGGGCAATACATCAGCCCTATATGCAGTGTATTTCAGTGCCATAACAGGCGTTAATGTATGTGCATTACCGTACTGCACCAGATCACTTACGTATGTGTGCAAGGGCCCTGCAACTTTCTGTTCATTTTTGTTACTGTCTGTGTTCCCACTGGGGAGATTTGGCCTCTTTTTTCATCCTGATGACTGTTGTCAAAGAGACAGAAAGTTGTGGCGAAGGCCTGTGATGTTGAAGCAGGACTTTCCCCTATCATATTGCTGTGGCTCATTAAAGTTGCTGATATCTGTGCCATGGGAAGACAGCTGCCTTGCAAAGTAAAGAGGAGAAATTTAATAAAAAGCTCTGCTCTTTTAGAGGAAAGGTAAGGGTGCTTTTTTCCCTTCTTTTCATTTTTATTTATTTTTTATTTTGTTGCTATTGTTGTTTCAACACCATTTTTTGGTGTATATTGGTGCAAAAAGGGGGAATGGTTAATGCGCTACCCAAAAAGAAACTAACAAGTGAGCTGCTACAAACATGTGACAAAAATGTGAACCAAAATTAAAATAAATAGTAGCGCTAATAGACCCATATGCAAATAGTCTCTGTGCACATGAACATAATGTCCCAATAGTGACGTGTTCTTAAAGCAACAAAAACAGTCCACAGTGAATATGTATGATCCGTGTGGCAGTTCATTCAGCTTCTCAACGGTCAGCTCGGGTATCAACAAGATAAACGAATAGATGGAATACGCTTACCGGACAAGTTGGATTCTACTGCCATGAGCATAGAATCGATAGGGCTTGGTGCCACCAAGGGCAAAGGTGTGGAATGATGGAGGCAAGGGTAGAGCCCCTGCCAGACCTGGATGTCCCTCTCGGTCCACTGGAACGGGATCGAAACAATTCCCAAAGGAGAGTGGTTTCTCGATTCACCAGGGCATGTGGAAAAAAGAGGGATGCTTCCACATAGTGTGACTCAGGTAGTTTTATTATTAAAAAACCACAATACATAAAACGAAACGTGATCACGGAATTAAAAAAGCAGTGTATGGGGTATATAAAAACGCCCTACGCGTTTCGATCAAAGGATCTTCAACAGGGGCATGTAAGACCCTCATAACACTGCCAATATTTATAAAATAGTGTATGTAATCAAACATAATGCAAGACCAATCAGCTATCGACATTTGAACAATAATGAATCCTATTGGACAGAGGAGGGGGTCATCTGATGGCATAGGACCCACCTTCTCTTCTTGACCAATCACTATACCTGTAACAAAATAAACATACAGCCTTCAGCCACTGAGAACAGGCACTTCCTACCTACATCAATTGTGATTAGTGAGATTATCCATAGGCATTTGCATGCTGGGAGCCCGGGAACTAAGTGGGACTCCCGCATGTAATGCCGAAACCCGGAAGTATACGGGACGCACGTGGAGGTTGCCTAGCAACCATACACGTTGTGTCCAGAATAGCCCGCGAACACGAGACAACGTGTTCACGCGGCCGTCCTATGATGCCAAGACCCGGGGGTATACGGACGCACGTGGGGGTTGCCTGGCAACCATACATGCTAGGTCCGGAAAGCCCGCGAACACAAACCACGTGTTCGCGCGGCCGTCACGTGACCCCGGTAACCGTCCCTTATGACGTACAACATCATTCTCAATTGGGCGGTACACACAGGTCTCCAGGCAACCCTGACGCAGTGTCGGAGAGGCCCACACAACGTGGGCGTGTCCGCACTGCAATCACCTGACTCCCTGCAGATGTCAAACCTGGCCATGAATGTTAAAAAGCTCATCTACGTGCTAAGGAAAAGTAATGTACACACTGGTAAAACACAAAGGCGAAAGAACAATACAAATGGGGATATGAATAGGCACGTGATAATAGCGGTCCAATCCTATATTGTGCAAATAATATATAATGAAATGAGTGCATGAGGGAGGGATTGCAGCCTGATGTGTTATAACCCATCCTGACTGAAATAAATGATCTAAATTCTAAATTAAAAACAGATGTGAGGAAATATTGATAATGTACTTGAATAAATGACTAAGGTGACAAACGTAGGGTGTATCTAACATGATGATGTGAAAATAATGGTGGAATAAAATCTGATTAAAATGGTGAAAACAGAGACAAAAATGGAATACAATGTATAGGATATTATGAAAGATTGATAAATGAGTTCAAATCCCACTCTACGTTGAGCCCGAAGGGAAAATATGATCTAAGCTCATGTATCCAGTAAGTTTCTAACTTGGATACCCCCCGTAAGCGCGATTCCCCCCGCCAATGAGGGACAAACTTGTCAATCACCTGAAATGTACTTCCCCTAGGGTCCCTATTATGATGGAGTAAATGGTTCACATTTTTGTCACATGTTTGTAGCAGCTCACTTGTTAGTTTCTTTTTGGGTAGCGCATTAACCATTCCCCCTTTTTGCATCTTATATTTTGACTCATTTGTTTTTTGCTGCTCCCATCACTTCCTTTATTTTGGTTTTATTGCACTTTTTTACATATGGATGTAGTTGAGCATAGGACTGCTAGGTCCTTAAACACAGAAGGTGTTTTTGTGGTTACTAACCCAGACTCTGAAATAGGAGGCCTTTTCATGAGACTTAAAAATCTAATGATAAGTGAAATTCATCTTCAATGGGATACGGCCTTTCTCGAACAATATACCAGAGAACGGATGGTACCCAGGGGTCTCCGCTGGGATGTTTATCCACAGCAGGATGAACCAGACGTGGAGTCATGGTTCAATTATTTTAACAGGGATTCAACTGTTAGATTTTTTAATAAAAAGAAAACGGACGAAGTTATCTCTGATTGATCAAGAAATTAAAGATCTCAAAGATAAACTCTCTGTACATAAGACCACGGCTGAATATATTTCTCTTTCCTCCACTCTTAGAAACAACTTGGAGAAGGAGGAGAAGGATCAGAGAAATAAAAAACAAAAGAAATACAATAGAGACTTTTCTGATTACAGTACACACATGGTTTTTAACTGGCAAAAAAAGATGGCTTCTTCTGCCCTCCCAGAAAACCAGTCTCTTCCCGTAGAGACCCAACATTCAATCAAAACCAACTTCGACAGGAGATTTTTGTACGAGCCACCACCCAATATAGGAGGAACCTCGGGGCAACCTTACCAAACTCCTAGACGCCCCCGTGACCCCAAACGTAATACCTCTAAGAATCCTGGCCCTAGAAAAGCCCCCCACGTCCACTACTTCCCTTCTACCCGCCCTCCAATCATAGAGGCGGGGGACCAAAAAATCGAGGTAGAGGCCTCTCACGGGGATATCCTGGTGAACCATCTCACCATGGAGCTCCTGGACCTTCACCATACAATTGGCGAAATTGGGAGGGTAATCAAAGATCTAGATCACAAAGTCGTGATTACTCTTATGAGACTCAGATACCCACTCAAAACCGCTATTTTCCCTTACAGGAGTATTCAACATACGACACGTATCATGAGGCGTATTCTCAATACGATAGAGAAGAAGATGTATACAATAGGTCTCCATACAATTATAATCAAAGAGGCTTAAATTTTGAGCAAACATCGGGTTTTCAGAGGCCCATAGAAAATCAGTCTGGGCACCAAGAAGGAAAAGAGGGACCAGAGGGGGGTGGAAGGCTAGAAGCCAAAAGAAAAAGAGTCTGAGAGGTGTCGGTATTTTCAATCTTAGTACCGTCCATTTGACAGAAGCCGAGAAATCGGTTCTAGATAAAGGACTCAAGTTTGTCCCCCCAAGACCTTTAAACAAATTTAGTACATTTATCGATGTACTAAAATTTACTAGAAAATTGAATATACACAGACATTTTTTGAACCAACCCTCCACTCCCTCCACGATCAACCACAGCTCTAGTAATAATGACTATGTACATTCCGGTTTAACTAATCCCTCTCTATTCAATCTATTCAATCCCCCGGGGAATTTAGCCCCGTCTCTCCAAGTATTCAAGAGTCTAGTCTTACAAGATCTAGACAAACTCCCCAAACATAGAAGGAAGACCTACATGGACCCCTTAGTTAAAGCAGGACTCTTGTTATAAGACCCTCTGATAAGGGTGGGGGTATTGTAGTTCTTAATAAGGAAGACTACATTGGAGAAATGCTTAGGATTCTCCAAGATAGAAATACCTACACCCCCATAAATTTCAATTTCAATCCCACCCATCAATTCAAACGCACCTTGGTCGAATTAGTTAATGAAGGGTACTCTTTGGGGATCCTTAATAAAAAAGAGAAAAACTATTTAGTACCTCTTGTTCCGCGGATCCCAGCGATCTATTACCTCCCCAAAGTCCACAAGGACCCAGTCAATCCCCCTGGCAGACCTATTGTCAGTGGGATTGACTCGGTCACCTCTAGGATAGGGAGATATGTCAATTTTTTTCTCCAACCATTGGTTCGGAAGACTCCATCTTACCTTAAAGATACTAGAGACGTTATCCAACGTCTCGAACGAGTAAGGCTCAAAGAGGGTACTTTTTTAGTCACAGCCGATGTAGCTGCCCTATATACATGCATACCACACCATCTAGGGTTCAATGCAGTTGAAAAACATTTGTCCAGGAATAATACTCTACCAATATTGCAGCGCAATTTTATCATGCAGCTCCTGCGTTTTGCCACGGGCCACAACTATTTCTGTTTTCAGAACCAGTTCTATGTACAACAAAAGGGTGTGGCCATGGGGGCCAAATTTGCCCCCAGTTTGGCCAACCTTTTTATGGCCCAATGGTAGGAGGATGTCGTCTATGCCCACCAGAGACCAGAATTAGTTCTTTGGGTCAGGTATATTGACGACATCCTCCTCCTATGGCAGGGAAATCGCGAGACCTTAGATGAATTTATGGGGGCTCTGAACGCTAACGATCGTGGGATTTGCCTCAGCTATGAGGCTAGTTTGAGCTCTATCCACTTTTTAGATCTTGAAATCATGGTTGTGGATCAACATCTGGAGTTTAAGACCTACTTTAAGCCCACAGATCGAAACGTGTATATCCCGTCTGACAGTTGCCATCATGCTCAGTGGTTGCGATCAGTTCCGCACAGCCAGTTTCTACGACTGCGTCGTAATTGTTCGAAAATATCTGACTACTGCGCTCAATCCCGGATATTAAAAGAGAGATTTATGGCTAAAGGTTATAATGCAGGAGATCTAGATGTAGAGATTAATAGAGTTTCACAGATCGACAGGAACTCCACCCTTGTAGAACGTCCCACCAAAACTTCAGACTCTAGAGCCAAATGGTCTTTTTTTTACCACATACTCTACTCAGTTTAGGGAAATAAAGGCCATGTTATCTTCAGAGGGGCTCGCTCTATACAAGGACAAATTGCTCCTAACATTATAGACCCTCCAAAGAAAATGTCTTTTTTTCAACAATGCCAAGATTTTTATCAATGCCGCAGATGTAATGTATGCGCACACAATACCTTAATAGGACGTAAAATTGACACCTTTAGTTCTACCATTACCTCACAGATCTATCACATGAAAGAGTTTGCCACCTGTGCCACTCAATACGTAGTATACTTGATTACTTGCCCTTGCAAGAAACAATATGTGGGTAGGACCATTAGAACGTTCACCACACGTGTCAATGAGCATATTGCAGGCATTAAAGGTGGCAAAGACAAGCATACAGTACCCCGACACTATTTACTCCATCATAATAGGGACCCTAGGGGAAGTACATTTCAGGTGATTGACAAGTTTGTCCCTCATTGGCGGGGGGAATCGCGCTTACGGGGGGTATCCAAGTTAGAAACTTACTGGATACATGAGCTTAGATCATATTTTCCCTTCGGGCTCAACGTAGAGTGGGATTTGAACTCATTTATCAATCTTTCATAATATCCTATACATTGTATTCCATTTTTGTCTCTGTTTTCACCATTTTAATCAGATTTTATTCCACCATTATTTCCACATCATCATGTTAGATACACCCTACGTTTGTCACCTTAGTCATTTATTCAAGTACATTATCAATATTTCCTCACATCTGTTTTTAATTTAGATCATTTATTTCAGTCAGGATGGGTTATAACACATCAGGCTGCAATCCCTCCCTCATGCACTCATTTCATTATATATTATTTGCACAATATAGGATTGGACCGCTATTATCACATGCCTATTCGTATCCCCATTTGTATTGTTCTTTCGCCTTTGTGTTTTACCAGTGTGTACATTACTTTTCCTTAGCACGTAGATGAGCTTTTTTACATTCATGGCCAGGTTTGACATCTGCAGGGAGTCAGGTGATTGCAGTGCGGACACGTGGGCCTCTCCAACACTGCATCAGGGCTGCCTGGAGACCTGTGTGTACTGCCCAATTGAGAATGACGTTGTACGTCATAAGGGACGGTTACCGGGGTCACGTGACGGCCGCGCGAACACGTGGTTTGTGTTCGCGGGCTTTCCGGACCTAGCGTGTATGGTTGCCAGGCAACCCCACGTGCGTCCGTATACCCCCGGGTCTTGGCATCATAGGACGGCCGCGTGAACACGTCTCGTGTTCGCGGGCTTTTCTGGACACAACGTGTATGGTTGCTAGGCAACCTCCACGTGCGTCCCGTATACTTCCGGGTTTCGGCATTACATGCGGGAGTCCCGCTTAGTTCCCGGGCTCCCAGCATGCAAATGCCTATGGATAATCTCACTAATCACAATTGATGTAGGTAGGAAGTGCCTGTTCTCAGTGGCTGAAGGCTGTATGTTTATTTTGTTACAGGTATAGTGATTGGTCAAGAGGAGAAGGTGGGTCCTATGCCATCAGATGAACCCCTCCTCTGTCCAATAGGATTCATTATT
Organism: Aquarana catesbeiana; assembly: GCF_042186555.1. Lineage (NCBI taxonomy): Eukaryota > Metazoa > Chordata > Amphibia > Anura > Ranidae > Aquarana > Aquarana catesbeiana. The sequence goes on from NC_133326.1 coordinate 527,502,804, forward strand.
GTTCAAATGTCGATAGCTGATTGGTCTTGCATTATGTTTGATTACATACACTATTTTATAAATATTGGCAGTGTTATGAGGGTCTTACATGCCCCTGTTGAAGATCCTTTGATCGAAACGCGTAGGGCGTTTTTATATACCCCATACACTGCTTTTTTAATTCCGTGATCACGTTTCATTTTATGTATTGTGGTTTTTTAATAATTAAACTACCTGAGTCACACTATGTGGAAGCATCCCTCTTTTTTCCACATGCCCTGGTGAATCGAGAAACCACTCTCCTTTGGGAATTGTTTCAATCCCGTTCCAGTGGACCGAGAGGGACGTCCAGGTCTGGCAGAGGCTCTACCCTTGCCTCCATCATTCCACACCTTTGCCCTTGGTGGCACCAAGTCCTATCGATTCTATGCTCATGGCAGTAGAATCCAACTTGTCCGGTAAGCGTATTCCATCTATTCGTTTATCTTGTTGATACCCGAGCTGACCGTTGAGAAGCTGAATGAACTGCCACACGGATCATACATATTCACTGTGGACTGTTTTTGTTGCTTTAACAACATGTTACTATTGGGACATTATGTTCATGTGCACAGAGACTATTTGCATATGGGTCTATTAGCGCTACTATTTATTTTAATTTTGGTGTATATTGGTGTTATGTGTTCTGAAAACTGCAGTACAGTACAGGTGGTGAGGACTTCATTGCTATCCATAAACATTGTGTTCAATGACATGAGTATGACTTTTGGTCTAGTGTGTTTACTTGCGATGTGGTATACTTTCTGAGTTTTATTTTTTGGTCGGCTCTGACTATTGTCTCTCCCATGTCTGTCTGTACGAAATTTGTTTAAATAAAGATAAAAAAAAAAGAGACTGAAAGTGAAGGTAAATCCAAATGTTTACACTTGTTACCAGAACAAGAGATAAGGGTAAATATTCCAATGAAAATCTTTTCCAGTGACATCAGTAAAAATGAAATACCTTCACATTATAAAGATTTTCTCTCACTTCCTGTTGCATCTCCAAGACAGGAAATATAGCTCCTCAATGGGTCAAGGACAGCAAAAAAACAAAAAACAGGTTTTACCCTTCCTTAGACCCCTTTCACACTGGGGCGGTTTGCAGGCGTTATTGCGCTAAAAATACCGCCTGCAAACCGCCCCAAAACAGCCGCCGCTGCCCGAGGGCTTTCACACTGAAGCGGTGCGCTGGCAGGAGAAGAAAAAATCTCCTGCAAGCCGCATCTTTGGAGCGGTGAAGTAGTGGTGTATTCACTGCTCCTAAACCGCTCCTGCCCATTGAAATCAATGGGACAGCGCAGCTATACCGCGGCAATACCGTGGCTATAGCCACGCTATACGAGTGGTTTTAACCCTTTTTCGGCCACCAGCGAGGAGTTAAAACCGCACCTAAAAATAGCGCTGTTTTACCGCCGACGCCCCCTACCGCCCCAGTGTGAAAGCAGCCTAATTTTATCCAAAACTAACAAAAACACTTTTGTAAGGTATCTTTCCAATCACAAAAGCACATACCACTCCTCATACCTTGGACATGAAGTATAAATATATTTTTAGATCTGCCCCACTGTCCTATTTCCAAATAAATATTGAATGGAAGTGCAGTATGCAATTAATTTATCATGGATTAAAGTATAACTAATACAATCATTTTTTTTGATAGGGTAGAGAGGGATTAGAACACCTGTCAGGTTATTATTGCTGCCTGTGTCACAGTTATAAGACCCCCCCCCCCCTCTATTTGCTGTTATTATCAAGAGTAAAAGTAAAAGAAACCTCTAAATTTTGGGTTGTCGCCAAAACAGGTATAGATGGAAAATCTTCCTATGGGGAAACTAGTTCTAGTAACCCTGATGACAAGCAGGTATCCCCCCCCCCCCCCGCTTCCTTTTTTTGGCTAGGGGCCTGGAATTGAAGGAAAATCGGAAAATGGAACACAGATTGCATTAAAAAAAAAACAACAAAAAATACTAATAGGGGTTACAAGCCTCTCTTATTCTATCCCAAGTGCCTTTAGTTTTAAGTACTTTCATTTGGAAAAGGATTCCATGCAAAATAGTCTAAGCAAGTTTAAAAACGTGAAATATGCTTAAAAATCCACTAGATGGTGCCAAACGAACACAAATACAAACAAAAGCAATAGTTTCTACCCAACTTTTGCAACAGTTGTATTGGTTAATATTTAACCATTTCAGCCCCGGAAGAATTTACCCCCTTCCTGACTACGGCACTGCGTCGCTTTAACTGACAATTGCACGGTCGTGCGACATTGCACCCAAACAAAATTAACATCCTTTTTTTCCCACAAATAGAGCTTTCTTTTGGTGGTATTTTATCATCTCTGCGGTTTTTATTTTTTATGCTATAAACAAAAAAAGAGCGACAATTTTGAAAAAAAGCAATATTTTTTACCTTTTGCTATAATAAATATCCCCCAAAAATATATAAAAAAACTATTTTTTTCCTCAGTTTAGGCCGATATGTAATCTTCTACGTATTTTTGGTAAAAAAAGAAAATCGCAATAAGCGTATATTGATTGTTTTGCACAAAATTTATAGCGTCTACAAAATAGGGATAGATTTATGACATTTTTATTATAATTTTTTTTTTTTTTTATTAGTAATGGCGGCGATCTGCGATTTTTATCACGTCATTATGCGGACACATTGGACACTTTTGACACTATTTTGGGACCATTGTCATTTATACAGCGATCAGTGCTATAAAAATGCACTGATTACTGTATAAATGACACTGGCAGGGAAAGGGTTAAACACTAGGGAGCGATCGAGTGTGTTCTAGGGAGTGATTCTAACTGTGGGGGGGATGGGCTACCTAGAACATGACAGCGATCACTGCTCCCGATGACAGGGAGCAGTAGATCCCTATCATGTCACTAGGCAGAACGGGGAAATGCCTTGTTTACATAGGCATCTCCCCGTTCTGCCGCTCCGTGACACGATCGCGGGACATCGGCGGATATCAAGTCTGCGGGACCCGCGGGCACGGTCACGGAGCACGCGGTGCGCGCGTGCCCACAATGCCGCGTCATGTACACCCATTTGCGCAGCCGTGCCATTGTGCCAATGTATATCGTCGTACACTGGTCGGCAAGCGGTTAAATATCTACCATTTTGCTCAGCTTTGGTGACTCAACTGACTGGTGTGAACAGTTCCATTTAATGGTCATGCATTTTTCTTCCACTTTTTTGTAACGTAAAAATGGAAGAAACAGTGATCAGTGTGAAAAGTGCCTAAGGGAGTGGCTGGATACCTTCTGATGAATACGCTTCCTGGTAGCAGGCTCCAAGAGATAGTAAAGTATTGTACCGTGTTAGCCATTAATTAATGCAGAAAGCTTGGAGTTTAAGGCTGCATTCATACACGCATGAACAAAACCGCCCTAAAAACGCATGTTGCACTTGTGGTGACATTCATTGTTAATGGCCCTCAAAATGTGGCTAGTAGGTGTACTAAGAAAGTGTGGCAAAGCCATGGTTAAAAAGTGTGCAGAACTAAAAAATATGCACAACTGCCGCATTTGTCGTGCATAGAGAAGCCCACTGAAATGAATTGGCTGCCCTATACGTGAAACACTGCAATAGGCTAAAGAATTGCATATACACAATGCCTGATGTCAGACGACATACTATGAATGGGGGCTCAGTGATACTTTTTATTGACTAACCTAACCACTTCAGCTCCGGAAAGTTCACTCCCCCTTCCTGACCAGGCCATTTTTTGTGATAATGCACTGCGTTGCTTTAACTGACAGTTGCATGGTTGTGCGACGCTGCTTAGCAGAGACATAAGATCCCTGCCTTCCTTACTAGCAGAACAGCGATCTGCCTTGTTTACATAGGCAGGCTGCCATTCTGTGTCTCTTGGAAGGACCGCGGGGTTCGCCAGACCCACTGATCGGCTCCTGCTGTGTCCAATCACAGTGGGAGCGGGGCTCCGGTGGCGTGTGTGTGCACGCCCCAGAGCCCAAAAAAAAAAAAAAAACATACAGGTACGTGATTTTGCCCTGCTGCAGGATATGTACATGGGGCGGTCCTTAAGCAGTTAAGTGGTAGTGAAGTTTAAAAAAAAAAAGACCCTTGCCCTTGCAAGTTAAGGGCATAATGTGCTAGTATGACTTGCATACTACCACATTAAGAAAATCCCATTGGACACTTCTAACTACAGGTAAGCTTATAATAAAGCTTACCTGTATGAACAAGGAATATCTGCTAAATATGCACCATTCAGTGTCTCTGCAGCCAGGGACGTAACTGGCGCATGCTCTCTGAAGGAACTGCAAACTCATGCTGTTTCTTCAGAGCCTCTGTGCCGTAAACAGTACCTCCACTATGCATGTGTGACATCATCGGGGCCTGGCCAGCTATTCAAAAGACCGGAGGCTGCAAACCCGGAAGGAAGACCGGGTGAAGATGGAAGCTCTGTCAGTGGTGACAGCACGCCGCCAGAGGGCTTAGTTTCAAGGTAAGTCTTTCATAATGTCATTAAGACCTTACCTTGCAGGGAGATTTTTTTTTTATCAACTTTACTTCTGCTTTAAAACTAACCCCCCAAGGGCATGCTGTCACTGCTGATAGGGTTCCCATGTTCACCCGGTCTTCCTTTGAATGGCGATGACATCACTCCCATGCATGCACACAGGAGCCATGATTGTACCACAACAGTCTGAAGTATGCCGTCCCTTCAGAGTACATTACACATGTTTCGGTGACATCTGGCTGCAGAAATATTGAATATCTCCTAAACGGTTTACATTTAGGAGATATTCCTTGTACCTACAGGTAAGATTTATTATAAGCTTGCCTGACGGTACAAGTGATCAAGTAATGTTTACTATTTCTTTAAAGTGGATGTAAACCCGAAAAAAAATGAATTAAGGCTTACACCTTGTACAGTATAGGATTTCATATCATCTGTGCCCAGTCTTGGCACAAAGAGTTAATCCAGCCCTGAGCAGTTCTCTTATCTTTTTTCAGTGAGACAAAAATGGACAGACAGAGAAATAGGAGTCAGTTCTTCCCCTTGCTGTGAGTGACAGTTGATTTACATATCTCATGTAGAAGCCTGAGAGAGACATTCAGTGTACTTCACATCCCCTCCTCCTTTCTTCGCCAGCTCTCCCAGGATTGATTGGGCATGCTGAAGTCATGTGGTGACTTTTTTTGGGTTTTGACTGGATGTTATAGATCATAGCTGAAGTTCAGTGTAAGAAATACACAGGAGAAAATGCATATTGACAAGGGGAGTGTAGAGGTGGGTGGGGAGTCTAGTGACATCACAACTCCACCCACCGAGCTCCAGATAACAGACCCACCCACAGAATCTGCACTTTTTCGGGTCTAATAACAGACAGAGGGGAGACATTTGACAGGTAAAGATACATGCAGGAGGCATGTATATCCTTATAGATAACCACTATGGCAGTAGTTTAGAAAGGATGAGAGTGGGTTTACATCCACTTTAAGTTGTTAAAGTTTCAAGCTTTTGGGATGCCTGGGTTCCCTTCATCTGTCTTTACACAGCCTGTATAAAGCCTGAAGAAGGGATCTAAATTATCCCAAAAGCTTGTGTCTTGTGCAACTTTCAATAACCACTTAAAGATTTTACCCCCTTTATGACCAGAGCATTTTTTGCTATTCAGCACTGAGCTATTTTATCCGGCATTTGCTCAGTCATGCAACGCTGTACACAAATGAAATGTATATAATTTTTTTTCACACAAATAGAGCTTTCTTTTGGTGATATTTGATCACCTCTGAGTTTTTTATTTTTTATTCTATAAACAAAACAATGCAGAGAATTTGAACAAAATATATATATTTTTTACTTCTCCAATAAAAATTAAAAAATCGAATTTCTTCATAAATAAAGGCTAAAATGTATTCTGATACATGCTTTTGGTAAAAAAAAATATCTCCACAAGTGTATTTTAATTGGTTTGTGTTAAAGCGTTATAGCATCTCCAAAAGATGTTATACTGGAATTTACGCAGCTATGATGCAGTACTGGTAATGGCAGTGATCAACGACACACGATCGGACTTTCCGACAACAACACCGTGGATTTTTGTTCGAAGGATGGTGGCTCCAACTTGTCTTGCATACACATGGTCACACAAATGTTGGCCAACAATTACGAATGTAGTGACGTACAAGACGTACTCCATTATGAGCGCTAGTTTTACAAGACCGAGCGCTTCCGGCTCGTAGTGGACTTGTGTACCCATGATCGGAAAGTCGGACAACAAAAATTTGTTGGCGAAAAATTTGAGAACCTGCTACCAACATTTGTTGGCGGAAAGTCCGACAACAAATGTTTGATGGAGCATACACGCGGTCTGACTTTCCGCCAACAAGCTCACATCCAACATTTGTTGTTGGAAAATCTAATCGTGTGTATGGGGCATAACAGACCCTTGCTGGGAGGTACACTAACTGACACTCACATCAATAGTTACACTAATACAGTGATCGGGTATAATACTGTACGCTTTATTAACCACTTCAATACCCAGCCATAGTCATATGACATCCACAGATGGGATCTCCCATCCTGGGTGGACGTCATATGACGTCCTGGGATTCCCCGCCGTCTAGGGGGCACGCGTGCGCGCCCGCCGCGTTACTCGGGACCCGGTGCGTGTGCCCAGCGGCCGCGATGTCCGCCGGGCACCCGCGATGTCCGCCAGGCACCCGCGATTGCCCGTTAACCGGGCCGGCATGTGGATCTGTGTGTGTAAACACACAGATCCACAGCCTGTCAGCTCTGAGGAGAGCGATCTGTGTTCCCAGAACTGAGGAACACTGATCGGTCTCCTCCCTTTGTGCGTCCCCTCCCCCTTCAGTTAGAATCATTCCCTAGGAAACATACTTAACCCCTCCCCGCCCCCTAGTGGTTAACCCCTTCACTGCCTGTCACATTTACACAGTAATCAATGCAATTTTATAGCATTGATCGCTGTAGAAATGTGAATGGTCCCAAAAATGTGTCAAAAGTGTCCGATGTGTCCACCATAATGTCGCAGTCACGAAAAAAAATCACGATCGCCGCTAAAAAAATAAATAAATATTTTTTTTTTAAAAATGCCATAAATCTATCCCGTATTTTGTAGAGGCTATAACTTTTGCGCAAACCAATCAATATACGCTTATTGCGATTTTTTTTACCAAAAATATGTAGAAGAATACGTATCGGCCGAAACTGAGGAAAAAATTCGTTTTTTAAAAAAAAAATTGGGATATTTATTATAGCAAAAAGTAAAAAATATTGTGTTTTTTTCTTTTGTTTATAGCGCAAAAAATAAAAACCGCAGAGGCGATCAAATACCACCAAAAGAAAGCTCTATTTGTGGTGAAAAAAGGACGTCAATTTTTTTGGGGTACAACGTCGCATGACCGCGCAATTGACGTTTAAAGTGCGACAGCGCTGAAAACTAAAAATTGGCCTGGGAAGGAAGGGGGTGAAATTGCCCTGTATTGAACCGGTTAATGACACTGGCTGGAAAGGGGTTTACATCAAGAGTTATTCAATGGATTAACTGTGTGCCTAACAAATATAATGTGTGTAATATGTGCTGCTTTTACTAACATATCTGGCTGTTTTTCTCCATGCTTTGCAGGGAGAAAGAACAGCCAGATTACTGATCTGTGTACAGAGCCCTGTGTGTTTGTAAACACAGAACTTTGTTCTGTGATTGGCTACAGTCAATCAGCAGGTCTTGGCCATAAATCATTGGCTGGGACCTGCAAACAAAATCCCGCTGTAGCCAGTGACAGCACAGGTTAGCAGTGGGCATGTGCATGCACGCCTCTAACCCAGATCCGGCCTGCCCCTGCTGCAGTAAATGTACTTGTTGGGCAGCAAGCAGTTAAAATAACACCTGATGATCCTGCCATTAAGTCCTTGAGTAATAAAGCCCTTATCTCCTATTGGCTCTCCTATGTTCTAGGAAAATAAGCTAATACGTGATAAAAATTAAATAAAATAAAATAAATAGAATCGAAATAAATTAACAACTACAATATTGTAAAATCTATAAATCACAGTGATAAAATATTCAATATTAAATGCTATAAGCAATAATCAGTGCCAATCGCCTGTGAAAAAAATATAACTAAATATATAAATCAACATGCAACATGCAAAATGTGGAAAGTCCAGGTGCTAATTAGTATAATAATGAAGTGTCCAACAATTCAGTTCAAATCGATTCATAAAAAATATATATAAAAATATAAAGTGCAAAAATTAGTGTCCAGAAGAGTAGGCATTCCTCATGCTCTTCCTGTATGGTGTGCAAACAACGGCATGCTTCAGTGCCCTCCAGTGACCCCCAATTGCTCATGCGCTCACCTCTGAGCGTGTGACACAGTGGTTAAACAGTGTCTAAACACGCATTGGATGAGATCTGTGGATGAGATCAGGCTGGTTGATCCTTCTCCTACTGCTTTTGAATAAGGCTGCATTTGATGGGACACAGGCTGAATGTAAGGAGGGACTCCGCTGGGGGCACCTGATGTAAGGACAGACTCCGCTGGGGACACCTGATGGCATCTGGTGGCAGGCGATGTGGCTAGTGACACGCTCAGGGCTCCGACTGATTCTGCATTATGCGCAAAAAATAAAAACCGCAGAGGTGATCAAATACCACCAAAAGAAATCTCTATTTGTGGGAAAAAAAGGACATCAACTTTGTTTGTTTAAGTACAACGTCGCACGACCGCGCAATTGTCAGTTAAAGTGACGCAGTGCTGTATCGCAAAAAATGGCCCATGCAGGAAGGAGGTTGCCATTGACGTTTATCTGAGCAAGGTGCAGATCATTACCAGCAGACCCTGTATGAGCCCAGGAGTGGCTCCAATGCGTGTTTAGACACTGTTTAACCACTGTGTCACACGCTCAGAGGTGAGCGCATGAGCAATTGGGGGTCACTGGAGGGCACTGAAGCATGCCGTTGTTTGCACACCATATAGGAAGAGCATGAGGAATGCCTACTCTTCTGGACACTAATTTTTGCACTTTATATTTTTATATATTTTTTATGAATCGATTTGAACTGAATTGTTGGACACTTCATTATTATACTAATTAGCACCTGGACTTTCCACATTTTGCATGTTGCATGTTGATTTATATATTTAGTTATATTTTTTTCACAGGCGATTGGCACTGATTATTGCTTATAGCATTTAATATTGAATATTTTATCACTGTGATTTATAGATTTTACAATACTATATTTGTTAATTTATTTCGATTCTATTTATTTTATTTTATTTAATTTTTATCACGTATTAGCTTATTTTCCTAGCGCATACACAATAATTTATTTGATTTTGTCACATACACGATATGAAATGTGGTTAGTGTGTGCAGCTGATTTAGGTATTGGAATTCACTTTATAGGCATTTATCTATCTGTGGCTCACAAGATCTTTGTGCAATTATTGGCTCTCCTATGTTGTCATCTTGTCAGATGCACTTTTTATTGGAGAGTATAAGCTGTAATGCCAATGCTCATTGTGCAGCCATGTTCTGCATTTGTCACAAACAGGAAACCCATCCTGAGAAATGCCATGCAGCCACCACTGAAGTGCATTAAAGCAAGAAGTTGCTGCTAAGAGCCTGCAGAAAGTGGGCAGCAATAAGATGTCACCTTGCCTTTTGACATAAATGCAATTCTCCAAAATGACAAAATTTTGCTGAAATTTCCAAGCAAGCTGCAGGAGGAGCCACAGCATGCGGGGGGTGAAGAGTGCAGGTATTTGTCACACTCAAAAGGGTTGAGTACCTGCAGCAGCCAGAAAAAAGTATAGCAGTGGCGTTTCACCACACAGACCCAGGAAGGTACGTAAATTGCCATAGCGGTTTGCCACACAGACCCAGGGAGGTACATAAATTGCCATAGCGGTTTACCACACAGACCCAGGGAGGTACGTAAATTGCCATTGCGGTTTACCACACAGTCCCAGGAAGGTACGTAAATTGCCATAGCGGTTTACCATACAGACCCAGGAAGGTACGTAAATTGCCATAGCGGTTTACCACACAGTCCCAGGAAGGTACGTAAATTGCCATAACGGTTTACCACACAGTCCCAGGAAGGTATGTAAATTGCGATAGCGGTTTACCACACAGACCCAGGAAATTACGTAAATTGCCATAGCGGTTTACCACACAGACCTTGGAAGGTATGTAAATTGCCATGGCGGTTTACCACACAGACCCAGGAAGGTACACAAATTGCCATAGCGGTTTACCACACAGACCCAGGAAGGTACGTAAATTGCCATAGCGGTTTACCACACAGACCTTGGAAGGTATGTAAATTGCCATGGCGGTTTACCATACAGACCCAGGAAGGTACGTAAATTGCCATAGCGGTTTACCACACAGACCTTGGAAGGTATGTAAATTGCCATGGCGGTTTACCACACAGACCCAGGAAGGTACGTAAATTGCCATAGCGGTTTACCACACAGACCCAGGGAGGTATGTAAATTGCCATAGCGGTTTACCACACAGTCCCAGGAAGGTATGTAAATTGCCATGGCAGTTTACCACACAGTCCCAGGAAGGTACGTAAATTGCCATAGCGGTTTACCACACAGTCCCAGGAAGGTACGTAAATTTCTATAACGGTTTACCACACAGTCCCAGGAAGGTATGTAAATTGCCATAACGGTTTACCACACAGACCCAGGAAGGTATGTAAATTGCCATAGCGGTTTACCACACAGACCTTGGAAGGTATGTAAATTGCCATGGCGGTTTACCACACAGACCCAGGAAGGTACGTAAATTGCCATAGCGGTTTACCACACAGACCCAGGGAGGTACGTAAATTGCCATAGAGGTTTACCACACAGTCCCAGGAAGGTATGTAAATTGCCATAGGGGTTTACCACACAGACCTTGGAAGGTATGTAAATTGCCATGGCGGTTTACCACACAGACCCAGGAAGGTACGTAAATTGCCATAGCGGTTTACCACACAGACCCAGGGAGGTACGTAAATTGCCATAGAGGTTTACCACACAGGCCCAGGAAGCTACATATATCACCATGTTTTTTCACTACACAGACAAAGGCAGGTACGTATATTGCCATGGCGTTTCATCACACAGACCCAGGAAGGTACGTGTATTGCCTCTTCTTTTACAGAGCTCCTATTGGGTACAAGTGACAGGGTCACTTTAAGCCCTCTTTTAGTTTAAAATTGGAAATCCCGTTTAAATGAATATTAGCGTCTACACTGTAAGCTATATGTAGATGTTTTGGGATGTTTTCAGTCCTTTTCATAGGTGAGGTATGTTATTCAGTATTGGGCTTAATCTCAGAAACAAACCACTAATTCAGTCAACACCTTGACTTTACACATGCATCATAACGTTGTTGACGGCTTACCAGAGCGAGCATAAATCTGAGGCCTAGTAAAATATGTACATTCTTTACAGCCTATTAAAATTTCCCACCGTGACGTAAGTTGCTTCAAATGAAATGGTTTCCTTCCCCCAAATATTCCCGACATGAATATGTAATTAGTAAATGGTATTCCATTGCAGAACTCAGTGGTCTTTCACAAGCAGGTTTTAACCTCTTCAGGCTTATTTAAAGAGACCCTGTCGCCAGACCATTCATTTCAACAAAAATCTTCCCATAGGGTATTGATGCGTATATTTTTAATCCCCACTACGTTATGATATGTTGCTCTTCAGATGTCATGCAATAATGCATGACAAGCAGAACCCCAATATTGTTTATGGGGCTCTTTTATAGCTACGTAACACGCTCCTGTAAAGCTTCAAGATGCAGGCACTTCTTTGGATGTTTTTGGGCCCATAGACTGATACCACATGAAAATGCATCAAAAACATTGTGAACATAGCCTTAGGCATAATATTAAAAAATAAAAGTATGTTGACGTCCAAAAGCCCCGAGACTGCTGCTGGGCACCACCATCTTGGATATCAGCGGTACTGGTATTAATTTAAGTGACACTTTAGAGCAAGGGGTAGGCAACCATGGAGGGGTTGAGATCTACAAGAGATCAAAGATCACTGGGGTGCAAGGTGTTTTTTTCCAGAAGATAACCTAGCAAGGTCCTATCAAGAAGTACAGGCCAGTTTACACTAGTGTAAGCCCTCTAAACTGCGATCTGTTTCAACCCCTAAAAACCAATTGCTATGGCCCCATTGAGGTGAATGGGGCACGTTCAGTCGGCAATACTGCCCACCAAGACAAGCGGGGCATAGTTTTTGTCACAGCATGTATACACCCCCATCCACTGTCTTTGAATTTAGACTACACCCACCCGGGCATGTAATGCTTTTAATTTTTTTACCATTTTCTGGTGTCTTCTGGTCAGGTGTGTGGCATCCTCTTTGGTCTTCTCCCAGCAGCAGGCGCCCCTTGATGGTGCAGAGAACAGCGCTCACCCTGCACTAACAGCCTTTTCTCATTGACTATAGGTGTCATTTAACCTAAAAGACTGGGGACATCTTATGGACAAAAAAAGGTACTGCAGGGGACAGCTTTGGGATAAAGGTAAGTATTGCAGCCAGAGCTGGGGGGGGGGAGCTCTGTTTGCAATAGAAAATACAAAACAAAATAGCTCAGGTTTTGGTTTTAAACAAACAGGAGATTTACAATGTTATTGTTTCCCTCACCTCCAGAAAAAAATCAGATGGTTCTGTGCCTTTAATACTTTTTTTATGTTTTTCCTTTTTCTTTGCATGCACCAAAGACGTTACACGCTCCTAGCTTGAAATTAGTCCACGGTGTCTATGTAAATATTCTGTGGAGCCATGGTGAACGGCTTGCACTGAGCTAACGCTTTTCAAAGGGTACCTTAACCAGCTTGTGTAAACAGGACTGTGAACTTAAAATTGTTGGGATTTGGTAAATACACTAAAGCACTGTGCTGCGTGTCTGCAAAAGCTGATATACCGCATGTCTGTCAGAATTTAATCACGCTCCTCAGAGCTTTGAAAATGGCTAATTATTTGTGAAAAATGCTCTCTGTATGCGCCGTGTAAAATGTGAAGGAGAAGCATTTTAGCGTATTTTTTCAGCCGCCTAACACATCGCCGCGTGTTGCGAGTAATTGAACTAGTCACTTTTAATTAATGCGTTCTTGGTAGTTTATAAAAGTTATTAGATAACCCAGGCCATGTGTGGTCTCCTGGTCAGCGGTGCCAAGCAGCAGAATGGTACAACTCGTTGGCCCGTTCCATTGTTTTGATTGACGCTAATTGGAGTGGAAGAAATATTGTGGGCCTCATTAGGGGGAAATGGCAAAGATTGTAGAAGATGTAACGATATAATCACCATTGGCTGTTTTCCTGGATGTATTTATATGAACTTCTCATCTTTTATCAGTTTAAAGAGGAAGTAAACCCTGGTGGGTTTTTCTTCCTTTCTTCTTCCCTGCAAAGTAAAAGCATAATGTGCTAGTATGCATCACATACTAGCACATTATGTGACACTTACCTGCAAATGAAGCCCGCGTCGTCCCCGCTGCAGGCCGCATCCATCTTCGTCCGTCTTCCTTCCGGGGCCACGGACTCCTGCTGTGTGACTGGCCGGAGCCACATGATGTCACTCCCGCACTTGCATTCGGGAGCCACCGGTCACGGCACGCGCTCCTGAAGAAACAACACAGGCGGCCGTTCCTTTAGAGGGCATACGTCGATGGCATCATTGGTGCAGTATACAGTAAATATCTCCTAAATGGCGCACGTTTAGGAGATATTTACAGTCCTTTTATAGGTAAGCCTTATTATAGGCTTACCTATAGGTACAACTAACACAGGACCGGAAGGATTTGCCCCCTTAACCGCTTCAGCCCCGGAAGATTTCACCCCCTTCCTGACCAGAGCGTTTTTTGCGATTCGGCACTGTGTCGCTTTAACTGACAATTGCGCGGTCGTGCGACGTGGCTCCCAAACAAAATTGACGTCCTTTTTTTCCCACAAATAGAGCTTTCTTTTGGTGGTATTTGATCGCCTCTGCGATTTTTATTTTTTGCGCTATAAACAAAATAAGAGCGACAATTTTGAAAAAACGCATTATTTTTTACATTTTGCTATAATAAATATCCCCCAAAAATATATAAAAAAAAATTTTTTTTCCTCAGTTTAGGCCGATCGTATTCTTCTACATATTTTTGGTAAAAAAAATGGCAATAAGCGTTTATTGATTGGTTTGCGCAAAAGTTATAGCGTTTACTAAATAGGGGATAGTTTTATGGCATTTTTATTAGTAATTTTTTTTTTACTAGTAATGGCGGCGATCAGCGATTTTTATTGTGACTGCGACGTTATGGCGGACATGTCGGGCATTTTTGACACATTTTTGGGACCATTGTCATTTATACAGTGATCAGTGCGATTAAAAGTGCACTGATTACTGTGTAAATGACACTGGCAGTGAAGGGGTTGACCACTAGGGGGCGGGGAGGGGTTAACTATGTCCTAGGGGAGTGATTACTAACTGTAGGGGGATGGGCTAGCAGTGTCATTCCTATGATCACTGCTCCCGATGACAGGGAGCTGTGATCAGTGACACTTGTCACTAGGCAGAATGGGGAGATGCTGTTTACATCAGCATCTCCCCGTTCGTCCTCTCCGCGAGGCGATCGCGGGTATCCCCGCGGTGATCGAGTCCGCGGGACCCCTGACCCGACTCACGGAGCTCCCGGCTGGCGCGTACGCAATGGCACGGCGGGGAATTCAAATGGACGTACCTGTAAGTCCATTTGCCCAGCTGTGCCATTCTACCGACGTACATCAGCATGCGCCAGTCGGGAACCGGTTAAAGACCAGGTCATTTTTTGCGATACGGCACTGCGTCGCTTTAACTGACAATTGCGCAACTGACAATTGCTTTCTTTTGGTGCTATTTGATCACCTTTTGCAGGTTTTTATTACTTTTTGCTATAATAAATATCCAAAAAAGAAAAAAAAAGTCTTTATCGGTTTAGGCCAATATATATTTTCTTACATATTTTTGGTAAAAAAAATTCGCAATAAGTGTATATTGATTGGTTTGCGCAATAGTTATAGCGTATACAAAATAGGGGATAGATTTATGGCATTTTTATTATTATTAATTTTTTTTACTAGTAATGGTGGTGATGAGCGATTTTTAGCAGGATTGCGACACTGCGGCAGACAGATTGGACACTTTTGACACTTTTTAGGGACCATTGACATTTATACAGCGATCGGAGCTTAAAATAGCCACTGATTACTCTGTTAATGTTCCCTAGGGAGGTGTTTCTAACTGTGTGGGGAGTGTACTGACTGGGAGTAGAGAGAGAGATCGCTGTTCCTGATCACTAGGAACAGCAAATCTCTCTCTCTACTTCCCTGTCAGAACAGGGATCTGTCTGTTTACATTGACAGATCCCCATTCTGGCTCTCTGAGGAGCAATCGCGGGTGGCCGGCGGACATCGCGGCCACTAGGGTTGCAACATCATCCCTTTAATCCAGGACACATATTAATTAAACAGGTTCTGTGGCTGATTAAGATGGTAATTAAACTCACTTGGTGCCTTAGCTGCATTAAATCAGCCTCAGAACCTGTGTAAATAATATGTGTCCTGGATTAAAGGGATGATGTGACAACCCTAGCGCCACGAGCATCTTCTCCGGCTTCCCGGGCGCCTCCGGTGACGCGCACGTGCCCCCTATAGCTTCTTAAAGCGTCCGACATACAATGACGGCGATTCATGCAGCCGTGTCAACCTGCTGTAGTACAACTGTGCCAGCTGGTCGGTAAGTAGTTAAGCTGCAGTGTTGCTATAATTGGGTATTTAAAGTAGAACTATTGGAATTTTGGATAGAGGAAGGGAGGGTTATAACTCCTGCCAGATTTTTTTTTTCCCATCTGTGTCCAATTGCAGAGATTTCCCTTCACTTCAATTCACTGTCCCATATCCAAACAGGAAGTGAGAGGAAATCCCTGCAAAGTAAATAAATTATTTGTGGACCCCCGGGTCACCAGAACTGGTGTCCCCAATTCCCTTCTATTACATTTCTGGGGACAACCCAAAATTTGGGATTTTCTCTTACTTTCTCTTTTAATGATAATGGTAAACAGGACAAACAGAGAGGGTGAATTTCCCTAACGGAGGCACAGACAGCAATAAAAACTGGCAGGTGCTCTAATCTCTCTCCACTCTATCCAAAACTAAAAAAAAAGTTTGGGCTTTATATATACTTTCATTTTTTCTTGCTTCTTGCTATCTTAACATGTTACAGCCACCAGGAGCTGGAGGGGAGGTGTATATGTGGAAGTGGGAGAGCACAAGGAGGAGCTCATCTGTGGGGTGATGCTCAGTCCTTTCTGTGGAAAAACATTTTCAGGTACGACTCCCCTTGTGGAGAGAGCGGCTATTAACTAGCAGCACACACCTGTGCATGCTGTTTGTTCTGAGATCACACAGTCACTTCCCCTCTAGGTCTCAAACCAATACCAAGGAACCAATGAACATGGATCCCAATTATATGATCACCATAACATCCCATCATCACATACCAGCTGCATATTGCACTGTAATAGTCTCTGTGTGCTTACACAGAGATAGAAGTGCAAATGATAGCAAAAATGACAGTTAAAAAAGAACTGACATTTTCAAAAAGTTAATACATCTAGAAAATAAACAAAAATGTATCGATCATTTTTTTTTTTAATGAATCAGGGTATTTAGTTCGCCAAATAAGAGCTGCATTTGTTCTTTCACCACTCCAGCTCCAGAAGGTTTACCCCCTTCAAGACCAGGCCATTTTTTGTGATACGGCACTGTGTAATTTTAACTGATTGCGCGGTCGTGTGACGTTAAATAAAATGTATGTCTATTTTTTCCCACAAATAGAGCTTTCTTTTGGTGGCATTTGATCACTTTTGCGATTTTCGTTTTTTGCGCTACAAAAAAAGACCCACAATTTTGAAAAAAAAGAACAATATTTTTTACATTGTGCTATATAAAACATACCCATTAAAAATGTAAAATCAAATTTCTTCATCAATTTAGGCCAATGTGTATTCTGCTTCATATTTTTAGTAAAAACAATCCCAATAAGCGTATATTGATTGGTTTGCGCAAAAGTTATAGCGTCTACAAA
This sequence comes from Aquarana catesbeiana, assembly GCF_042186555.1. Taxonomy (NCBI): domain Eukaryota; kingdom Metazoa; phylum Chordata; class Amphibia; order Anura; family Ranidae; genus Aquarana; species Aquarana catesbeiana. The sequence goes on from NC_133326.1 coordinate 527,519,973, forward strand.
CTATAGGATATATTTTTGGAATTTTTTTATTAATTAATCACTAGTTGATTGTGGCGATCAGTGACGTCTATCAGGACTGCGATATTGCAGCGGACAAATTGAACACCTTACTAACACTTTTTGGGGACCAGTGACACTAATACAGTGATCAGTGCTAAAAATATGCTAATGACAATGGCTGGGAAGGGGTTAACATCAGGGTGATCAAAGGGTTAACCATGTTTCTAGGGAGTGCTTGCTAACTGTGTGGGGGGTGGTTGTACTGTGGGATGGCAGAAATCCGTGTTTCTGCTTAGCAGAAACACAAGATCACTGCCTTCCCTTGTCAGAATGGTGATCTGCCTCATTTACATAGGCAGATCACTGTTCTGCTTCGAACAATCAGCGGGCCCTGCCAGACCCACTGATTGGCTCCCGCTGTGTCCAATCACAGGGTGAGCAGGTCGCCGGGGCATGCACGCCCCAGACCCGGAAGTACAGAATCACATACCCCTACGTGATTCTGCACAGAAAAGCCACCCTGCTGCGGTAAATGTGCATGGGGCGGTCCGCATCATGTTAAGGTTTCCTTCACTGCACAGAAAGGCAGTTCAGGTGCGTTTCTGTGTGAGCGGTTTTTATATTTTTTTGCTGCATTCTGATGCGTTTTTAATGCGTTTCCCCCTCTTTTTTTCCACTAAAGTTTCCTGGGGTTTCTTCTCTGCTGCAATGCAGGTCATTGAAACCTATATAATCTACGCTTCATGCGTTTTTGATGCAGAAACTGGACTGCATCTGGTTTGAACCGACCCTAAAACACAATGTAAGGATTATTAAGGAAATTATTGACACATTAACCCACACGTACTGAATCTGCTACATTTGCACTAGGCACCTGGGCTTCAATGACCTATGGTCATGAAAGTTTCTATTACATCACTGAGTAGGCTGGAGGAAATGGGGTGACATGGAAAGCTGCAGCGCTGTCACTCTCTGGCTGTGTAGCACGGCAGAAGCGTGTCACAATATTTTAGTAATTAAAACAGATCACCTATTTGCATATCAATTGTGCATTCTAATGCCAAAAAAAACAATGCTTTTGCTCTTGTGTCCCTGTTGGAGAGATTTCCTCTCGTTTCCTGTTGCTGTAAAAGGAAGTTAAAGCTGAAGTTTAATCTGCTCATATTTTGCCTTTCCTGGTTCCACCTTTCCACCCTCACCAACATACTAATGTATTAAAACAAAAACCTTTCTGTTTTCAATACATACCTTTTTTAGACCCAGTGATGTTACCACTAGGTTTCGGTGCTTCTCTATGCAATGCAGGCTGCTGGGAGGGCCAGCAGAGTGCTGTATATAGCTTCCTGAAAACCTTTTTTGGTGACACACGTCACGCAATCTGGTTTGCGCGATTGCAGCACTTCTGCAGCGCGATTTGACACGCGACAATCGCAGAATTGTAAGAATCGCACCGCTTTTTTAGGTACCATTGAAATGAATAGCACCTGGACGCGCTGATGCGTGATTTGACATTTCAACAGCGCGTTTTGAAATCACAGGGCAGGATCTCTGCGATTCCAGCAACGATTCAAAACACCTATGTGTGAACGGAGCTATGATTAATAGCTTCCCTTTTTAAGAGCCATAGTAGGAGATCAAAGACCAATATACATTTTTCTGCAAATTCCAGGTATGTGTTGTAACTTAAGAATTCCAAGTGAAAGTTAAAGTTACTATCACTAAAGCCTCGTACACATGGTGCGATTGTTGGCAGGGGATTGTCTGTTGACAGACTGGTGTCCTAAAATATTAGCATTAGTACGCTCCTTTTGACAATTGTTATCCAACTTTCGGCCAACAAATGTTGGATGACAGGTTAGTAAATTTTCGGTAGACAACAGTCTGTTGTCTGATTTTCGTATGGTCATTACACAAATCCGTCACACAAAAGTCAAAAGTACAAACACGCATGCTCGGAATCAATGCTCACCAAACACGAAATTAGCAGAAGGGGCCCAAAGGGTGGCGCTCAAGAGCTGAAATTCCTTGTAGTACGTCACTATGTTCGTGTTTGTTGCACGACAATTGTGTACCGTTAGTATGCAAGACAAGATCCTGGCACATGCCTTTTTGACAAAAATCAGACGCTTGGTTGGCCAAGAATCGAATCGTGTGTATGAGGCTTTTGGCCGGCCATACACATGTGGAATTCCGAATGATTTTTCGTTTGCAAATCGTTCGATTTTCAACCATTAGTGGGGCCGCAGCAATGGCTGATTTTCATGCGGCCATCGAATTTGAGTGATTGGAAACTTTTTGAAAAATTAACCAATTTCTAATCAAAGATCGGAGAATCGTGCGAAAATATAATCAATATAATCTAAACAGAAATGTGCGTGAGCTGTGACCTGGAAAGAAAAGAAGATTCCCTGCCACAAATTTCTTTTCCGTAACAGCATGAGGTGAAATTGAAGGCTTAGTTGGTCAAATTTCGAAATCAATGGTGGCACCATCAGATTACAAAACACAAATTTTTAGATCGACAAAGCATTCAGAACTCGACCAATGTATGGCCTGCATAAGGTCCCATACACAGGCATTAAAATAGAGCACCCAGTGCTTTTTCTAAATGACTTAAAGGGAATGTCCTCATCACCCCTTCCCCACTGACATCTTTCCAGCACCTCTGCGTGTGGCTGCAGGTGCGGGAATCGCCTCTGTTTCTGCCCCTGCAGCCAAATTGCGCTGCTCCTAAGAGACGCGCGGGGTTGCCATTCATGCTGAATGACACCCCCACCCATATCAGCCCGCAGCGCGTTTGCGGGTGCGGGAACCGCAGGGAAATCCCATGGTCAAAAAGACCATGGGATTTCCCTGTGGTCGCGTTTTTGAAAAGGTGCATATACCTTTTTTTTGTGGAAATGCAGGTACAGCAGCCTATTCATTTGAATGCGGGCAGCAAAAACGCTAAGGTGTGAACCTAGCGTTATTCTAAAGGTGGCCACACATGTACACATTTGTAATCATCCTAGATAGGAGCTATTGCAAACAAGCAGTTTACCATCGATAAAAATATTGAATTATACAACACATATAGTGTTGATTAAAAATACAAGAAAAAAATCTATTGAAAACGATCATTCGATTGATCTATATTATGATTGGTGGTCTAATAGACACACAGATATGCATTTGATCGATCAGAAACAATTGTTAAAATGACAGCACAGCCAATGAACTTACAAGCATCAAAATCTATTAAAAGCTTACTAAATGAGGATATTTGACTTAAAACTCTGATTCAATTTGATAATTTTAGTCACATTGATTGATCAATTCAATATTCGTATTGATGATCCTCCCAAAGTAGTACAGGGACTACTTTGAAGTCGATGCAACTTGAAGTCGCACAGATATGAATGGTACTTGTTGGAAAACATGGGGTACGACTTGTCGTGACTTTGCAGTCCTAAGTCGCAGGACAAGTCGCACAAGTGTGAATGGGGCCTTAAGGGGCAAATTCTCTTTAATAGATGTAAGGTCAGCAAAGTGTTCACTGCTTCCTGCTCCATTGTAAATAAAAATAGCGTCACTACACTGCCTTCCTAATGTCACCCAATGCAAAAAACGCTAAGACTTGGATCGATGTGACAAACACTGCTGCCAGGTCCACAGTAGGTCATGTGTTTATGCCCTTGTGACAATGTAGACTATAGAAATGTCCTTGCTCTCGTCATAGTGTTCTGGATACATACAGTATGTAGCTGTAGAATAATTACACTTTCAACCTGTAAGTGTCACTGTTGTTTTTGCTATCTAAGGAAAACTCCACATTTGGCAGCACTTGCGAATGACGTCTGCTGCCTGAAAAAGCTTCTGGTTTAAAAAAAAAAAAAAAATCCTAAAAAGCAGAATTGTTACTTAATAACTAACATGACTGGATAACCAGGCATTATGGTGAGCAGGCCAAAGGGAATCAAAAAGCCTTCCATTACAATGCAGCATGCATTCCTAAAATAGAAAAAGACAATCGTTTACATGTTACAAATCATAAAAAAGGCATTATTCGACACAGTGGGTTGAGCTATGCTAATCTGCGCTATAAACCAGTTGTTCCACATGCTCTGTTTGCCATTAAAAAGCCTGTTATATGTAAATAACCCAAATGCATTTTTTCACAGTTTGGTCATTTGTCAGCTTATTTAAAAAAAAAAACAAAAAAAAAAACATTAGAAGGAAGATTGAATAAAACAGTATACCAAATAAATGGTTTGCATTTCCTTAAGTGGGGTTCCCAATAAAAAAAAAAAAAAAATTAAGAGTCAGCAGCTACAAAACTGCAGCTGCTGACTTTAATCGAACACTTACCTGTCCCAGGGTCCAGCGATGCAGGTGATCGAAGCCCCCCTCATCCACCCCCTCCGCTCAGCGCACCAGCATTTTGGCACCCACTGCGCATGCGCGAGCCGCGCCGTGCGCCGTCACTGGCCCCATAATCATCTGAGATTGGTCACGTGTCCCAGATGATTGACAAGAGGGAGGGTGGAGAGGCGATCTCCCTTCCTGCGCCGAGGGAGGTGATGTCACCAGCCCAGGCACCGGAGGCAGACTACGAGGGACCCCCTAGCAACAGCCATTTAGAGGTGAGTAAAAAAAAAATTTCTCCAAATGTTTTTTAAAAAAAATTTTTAAGCACATTACTAATTTTTTTATTGGGGGGGGTGGAACTCCACTTTAAAGCAGATCTTCACTGCATCTGAGCACCACAAGCCAAAAACACTAATCAATTAATTTTAATGTTCAAAGCAAACTCCCATATCTATCCATGTCTCCATGCTTTATTTTGATGAGAAATCCCTTGGAAAACACCCCCTAGCATTTCTGGCCGTGGCCATCTTGAGTAAGGGCAGATGATTCGTGTACACTTTACTTCCCAGAATCCATCTGCTCTTAGCTCAGGCATGCAGGCAGGAGGGTGTAACATAAGGAAATGGTTCCGGATGGCTGCACTTCCATAAATCCTTTTATTGAAGCTTCATATGACAAGTGGTTGACAGATAGAGTAAGGGACAAAGAGGTAGACGCGTTTTGCACATGTGTTAGCACTTAGCCATTACGCGACTACCTCTTTGTCCCCCTGCTCCATCTGTCAACCTGTCAGGACCTGTGTAATTGCTTGGGTCACCTGCTGGTGGCACTGATGTTTTTAGCACCAAAGGGTGTAGTTCTGGTGGCCACCAGCAGGTGTTTCCCAGCAGATGTACATACAGGTAATCGGGCTGCACCTGATATGGACTGCTGGGAGTATATAAGCCCAACCATCACTGAGGCTCAGGACTTCAGTATTTTGTGCAAGACGTGTCCCTGCCTGAGCTGTGTCCCTGCCTGAGCCTGATCTGTTCCCTGTTCCTAGAATCCTAATCCGGAGGCCTGTCCCTTGTCCCCTGTCCCCTGCTTCCTGCTCCCAGTACTGACTTTCTGTTTCCAGTACCTCTGTATGTGTGTTCTCCCCCATTGTATTTATAGTTAGTTAGGTTTAGTTAGTCAGGTTTTCATATAGATTTTGCTGTGTTATTTTACTTTCCACTTACTTGTTATGATTTATTGGTATTGGAAGTGTGTCATTATCTTAAATAAATATGTATTTTCACTTAACCATCTGGTCCTGATTCCTTAGTGCCGGTTCACACTAGACGTGGCACGACTTGCAGGTCGCCTCACCGAGGCGACCTGCACACGACTGCCGGGGCGACTTGCAAGACGACTTCTGTATAGAAGTCTATGCAAGTCGCCCCCAAAGTAGTACAGGAACCTTTCTTCTAAGTCGGAGCGACTTGCGTCGCTCCGATTAGAACGGTTCCATTGTACAGAACGGGAGGCGACTTGTCAGGCGGCTAGGTCGCCTGACAAGTCGCCCCCGTGTGAACCGGCTCTTAAGGTGCAGCAACCGATCTGATCACCCTTGCTGGATGCCTGCATGAGGTATCCCTGACTTTATGGAAGTGCAGCCATCCAGAATCATTTCCTTATGTACACAGCATGCGAGTTGGCTAACACCTGACTAGTTTGTGTGTGGGGATTAACTAGAGACTCATTCCCCTGGAGCAGTTTTTTTGTTTCACTGCAGGCAGGAGGGTGCTTTTAGCTGAAAAACCCTCCCCTCTCCTGAAGACATCTGGGATGTATGACATAATTTGCCTAGGCATGAAATCAGGAAGTAACTGAAGAAATGTAAAAGAAACGTTTAAAACAAAGGAAATAAGATATACTTTCCTATCTACCCTGTTCCCAGAAATAAGCTCTACCCCGAAAATAAGACCTAGTGTGTTTTCTAGGATGGCTGCAATACAAGCCCTACCCCGAAAATAAGCCCTAGTTAAAGTCCTTGTAAAAACATTTAATGCGTTTTGTAAAAGGATTATATAATGTGCAGTGTGTCTCCCCGTGTAACTTATTTACAGCACAGCTGGATACTCATGTGACCCCCTGGATATCGTCTCTTCTCCTCCCGCTTGACGTCAGTGCCCCTCCTTCTACAGTGCTCGGAGCGGGGATGACGTCAGCGAGGTTCTCGGCCCCTCCCTCTGCAGTATTTGGAGCGGGGAAGAAGAGCTCCGGTGGGTTGCGTGAGACACACTGCACATTATATGATCTTTTAACAGAACATATTACATAATATTACAAAACTATAACCAAGGTTTTGGGATTACAGAATTTCATTATGCTGACTTCTGAGCTGACAGGGGAGTAGGGGATGAGAAGACAGGGGACACAGGAACGTTTTTTAACCACTTCAATACCAGGCACTTAGACACCTTCCCGCCCAGCCCAATTTTCACCTTTCAGCGCTGTTGCAATTTGAATGACAATTGCGCGATCATGCTACACTGCACCCAAATAAATTTTTATCATAATGTTCCCACAAATAGAGCTTTCTTTTTGGTGTATTTGATCACCTCTGCAGTTTTAATTTTTTGCGCAACAAATAAAAAAAGACCGAAAATTCGAAAAAAAAACAAGTTTTTCTTTGTTTCTGTTAATTTTTTTGTAAATAGGTACGCTTTCTCCTTCAATAATGGGCACTGATATGGCTACACTGATGAGCACTGATACGGCGGCACTGATGGGCACCGATGAGGTGGCACTGATGAGGTGGCACTAACGGGCACTGATGATGGCACTGATAGGCGGCACTGATGGGCACTGATAGGTGGCACTGATGGGCACTGATAGGTGGCACTTGTATGCGGCACTGATGGGCACTCATAGGTTGCACCGATGGGCACACATAGGCGGCACTGATGGGCACTCGTAGGTGGCATTGATTGGTAAATATGGGTGGCACTGATGGGTACTTATGTGTGGCACTGATGTGTGGCACTGATGGGCACTGATGGGCACAGATGGGCACTGACAGGTGGCACCGATGGGCAATGACAGGTGGCACAGATGGGCAATGACAGGTGGCACTGATAAAGCATTGCTGGGCAGATCTGGGCATTGCTGGGCAGATCATTGACATAATAGTGCCAATCAGTGCCCATTTGTGGGCACTGATTGCTCAGATTGGGCACATGTGGATGGCCATGGGGTACATACCTGGCCATCCACGTTGCCCCTTCCCTGGTGGTCCTAGTGGCATCTGGTAGTCCAGTGGGGTGATCTGAGGGGGGGCTGCGCTGATAAACAATCAGCGCAGACCCCCCCTGCCAGGAGAGCCGCCGATCGGCTCTCCTCTACTTGCGTCTGTCAGACGCGAGTGAGGAAGAGCCAATCAACGGCTCTTCCTATTGACAGCGTGATCAGCCGTGATTGGACACGGCTGATCACGTGGTAAAGAGCCTCCGCCGGAGGCTTTTTACCAAGATCAGTGTAGCGGTGTGTCAAACTGACACACCGCTCCACCGATCGCCGCGATGCGCGCCCCGGGGGCGCGCTGCGGCATGTTATCCTGCTGGACGTCATATGACGTCCAGTCAGGATAACAGAACCACTTCCCAGACGTCAATCCGCTATAGGGCGGGCGGGAAGTGGTTAAAAACATTTGATTGTTTTATTCCAGGTTTTTTTAGAACATAGAGAGGGATAAATGACATAGCACAGGGACTGTGCTGTCTATCATGCTTTAAAGGATCAGGATATATTTTTATTTTCCAGAAAAAGATGACATGACTGTATTTTAATAAACGTAGATTATTGTACATACCATAAATAAATAAGACATCACCTGAAAATAAGCCCTAGTGTGTTTTTTTTTTTTTTTTAGCCAAAATTGACCACTTCAGCCCCGGAAGAATTTACCCCATTCCTGACCAGAGCACTTTTTGCGATTTGGCACTGCATCGCTTTAACTGACAATTGCGCGGTCGTGCGACCTTGTACCCAAACAAAATTGATGTCCTTTTTTTCCCCACAAATAGAGCTTTTTTTGGTGGTATTTGATCACCTCTGTGGTTTTTATTTTTTGCGCTATAAACAAATAAAGAGCGACAATTTTGAAAAAAAACACATTATTTTGTACTTTTTGCTATAATAAATATCCCCTTTTTTTTTTTTTTTAAAAAGCAAATTTTTTCTCAGTTTAGGCCAATATGTATTCTTCTACAATTTTTTGGTAAAAAAAATCGCGGTTTGCGCAGAAGTTATAGCGTCTACACAATAGGGGATAGATTTATAGCATTTTTATTATTTTTTTTTTTACTAGTAATGGTGGCGATCTGTGATTTTTATCGTGACTGCGACATTATGGCGGACACATCGGACAATTTTGACACATTTTTGGGACCATTGGCATTAATATAGCGATCAGTGCTATAAAAATGCATTGATTACTGTAAAAATGTCACTGGCAGTGAAGGGGTTAACACTAGGGGGCGATCTAGAGGTTAACTGTGTTCCTTGGGAGGTGGTTCTAACTGAAGGGGGAGGGGACTAACTAGAGGAAGTGACGGATCGTGGTTCCTAGCTAATAGGAACACACGATCTGTCACTCCTGTCAGAACAGAACAGGGAAGTGTTTGTTTACACACACTCGTCCCTGTTCTGTGTCTCCAGGTCACGATCGCTCGTAGCCGGCGGTCATCGTGACCGTCGGCCACGAGCATCAGCACCCCCCACAGTGCCTGCTATCCCGAACCCGCAAGCCGACGTATAGCTAAGACGGTCGAGCAGGGGAGCCAACCTGCCGCAGTATAACTGCGGCGGTTGATCGGGAAACTGTTAATATAAGTAAAAAAGTAAGTAAAAAAAGTCCTTAGTCCATATAGACAAAGTTCCACTACTCAAAGCAGTGCTCCAATCAAATAACTGAAGTATGACCAGCATTCACATGTAAAAACATGTAAGAAATCAGTAGTATGTTGATAGGTGATGAGACAGTTCAATTGATAGGTGAAGGATTCTACTTAATGATTGATAGGCATATACCATCCACCAGAGTCCACACCAAGTGAAACACACTCCCCTAGGGGAGTTCACACTCACCGAAGGCATGTAATACAAAAGCCTTGAACACACCAGGTGTCTCCCGTTTGGTCCAGTTATCTCAAACAGCTCATTGCCCAGGATGGCTTAGTCATGTAAAAAAAAGACTCCACACAGTGTGATACCATTTTTACAGTTTATTCAAAACGACCACCCCCTTAAAACCACACTTACACAACATAAATTGTAACAGGCATTTGAATTTAAATATGAAGCTGTGTATTATCACCAATCAGTATGGAATGTCGTCTGCCGTCCACTGCATCCACTGCATTGAAAGTATCTGGCTGTTCCTTCCTGGAAGTGACACACGTCACTTCCGGTCACCGTAAGATAATGTGCTGACGCGTTTCGTCATCACAACTTCAACAGGGAGCATTAATATAAGACCCGGTCTTATTTTTGGGGAAACACGGTATTTACTAATGCTAGCAGCATGAGGATTAACACTAGTCAGTGTTGATTAGGAGAGTGAAGTTCCACTTTAAAAAACAATTAAATAGGTAGGAAAATTTGAATTCTTGGTAAAGCGGTAGTAAAGTCCGCTTTGTGATTTTTACCTACGGGTGAGCCTATAATATGGCTTACCTGTAGGTAAAATGAATATCTCCTAAACGTGCATTGTTTAGGTGATATTAACCCTGGATGCAGCCGGTGATGTCCCCATGCATACCGTGACGGAACTTCAGAGCTTTGTGCCGAAACCAAGGGCTCCCGCTCGCACGCATGATCATGACATCATTGCTTCTCCGGCCACTCACAGTGCTGGAGCCCACAAACTCAGAAGAGAGACCGGGGGAAGATGTCAGCCCTCTCAGCGGTGACAGCGCACCACTGGTGGGCTTCGTCCTAAGGTAAGTATTTCATAATGTGCTAGTATGCAATGCATACTAGCACATTATGCAATTGTCTTACAGGTTTTTTTGTTTTTAAACTGCAGTGGTTTACTACTGCTTCAAAGTGATTGTAAAGTCTAGTTTTTCTCCTATAAAAATAACAAACACGTTATACTGCCCCCTCTCTCCCCTGATTGGCTAGCTGACTTTGACAGCAGAGGGAGCCAGTGGCACTACTGCTGTGTCTCAGCCAATCAGGAGGGAGAATCTCGGACAGCTGAGACACTCGTGGACATCGCTGGACAGAGAGGGGCCTTAGGTAAGTGTTAGGGGGGCTGCTGCACAGAGAAGGCTTTTTATCTTAATGCATTAAGATAAAAAGCCTTCTGACTTTACAATCCCTTTAAGCTAACAACTCATACTAATGCTGCTAAAGTTCATACTTCATACACTTTTGGAGGTGGAATAAGCCTTGTTTTAATCTACATTTATTTAAAGTGCACCTGTCTCTTTATTTTATAAAAAAACTTGTCTTATAGGGATATCTTCAACAGACGTTTTTACATCCTTCCTCTTCTTTCCTGCAGCGACTAGTCTAACACACCCAGCCTAGCCTACCCTGAAAGCTCTGAAATCACAGTGTTTGTTAAAGTGCCTGCTGTTGAAATTCATTCCTATCTCCATATTCACACACCATGGGAATGGATATTCTCCTTAATGGCAAGTCCAGGTGCATTTGCCCTACAAATGTACTATTCCTGTTGCAAGGCACAACAAAGCTAAACAGGAGCAGTGAAATGCGTTGTGAGATTTTTTTTTTTCATCAAACAGGGTTTTATTAGGCAAAGATGATGCATATAAATACATAGTATTACCAATATGTATATACATATACATAAAAAAAGCGCATTAAACAAGGACAGTATACATTGTTAATATAATCAACATTAGAGGTAGTATATGTTAATGTAGAAATAAATGTATACCACCATGAACTACTATCATCATAATGTGTAATATTATCTCCCTCCCACACCCACCCCCCCCCCCCCGTTGAACATATTTGGTTTAATTGTATTTTATTTTAGTACACGTGCTATGTATGTGCATAATGTGACACTGTTATATACCTTTAAGTCTATAGGGGATATATTGTGTTTAGTACAGACATGACCATTTTGGGGGAACAACATGGACCATGGTATCTTTTGGTTTATACTTTCTCTGTATGTATCTGGAATAGAGTTTTAGGTACAGAGATCCACATGCTGTATTACTGAGCGAGTTTATGGTTAAGTGCAAGTTTCAGGTTCTTGCAACCATCGATCCCAGATTTTGTTGTATTTTGTCGGACATCCTCTGTTAATGTAAATATGTTTTTTGTATGGCAAGGTATTGTTAACTTCTATTTTCCATTCCGTCACACTGGGAGGGGATGGTCTCATCCACTTTCTTGCAATAATTTTTCTGACGGAGAATAGAGTCTCATGTAGGAATACCTTGGTGAATTTGTCAACTGTGTCTGGAAATATCCCTAGGAGACATTGTTTTGGTTCTAATGCTATTGGGGAGCCCATGGTGTCGTGTAGAAATGTTATGACCTGTTTCCATAGTTGTTGTATCTTGGGGCATGTCCATATTAAATGAAAGAACGTACCTGTTTCTTGGCCACACATTGGGCATAGAGTGGACTGATTACGCTTATATCTGGCTACTCGAATTGGGGTGAGGTATGTTCTATGTGTTATGTAAATCTGAGAGAGTCTGTCCGAGAGTTTTGGTGATACTGCTTTGCATGTCTCGAGGGCTTCCTCCCACTCCTCATTTTCCATCAGGCCCACCTCTCTCTCCCATCGAGGCTTCAAATCAAACGCTATTTTTGACGAGGTGGGAGTTAGAAGCATATTATAAAATGTGGATATTAGTCCACGTGGGTCTGTACTTTTAACAATAGCCATAACGGGATGAAGAGCAGGAGGAGCCTCAACCTGTAAGAATTGTGTTTGGGTTGCATGTCTTACTTGCAGGTATCTGAAAAACATGAAGTGTGGAAGAGAAAATTCCTCTTTGAGTGTATCGTAGGTTTTGAGAGTTCCATTGAACAGCAGATGATGTATATAATAAATTCCCCTAGACTCCCACAGCTCCGAGTCCGGTATGTTAATGAATTCTGACATATCTCTATTGTGCCATATCGGTGTATGATCGTGCAGTCTTGGTATTTCTAATTTGGTGGAGGCAAGATCCCAAATACGTCTATAATGGTATAGCAAGGACTTCTTGTCTCCCCCCATTTCAGTATTCCTGGATCCCGTCGATATTGTGTACAGAGAGTCACCTGTGAGTTGCACACTTTTGGAGCAAAGAAGGGTCAGGAAGCGTATGTTGTCTGTCTTGTCTATGTGGAATAGTTGTGATAGTTGTGATGCAATGTAATAGAGGTTCAGATCCGGTAGGGCCATTCCCCCCATGTCTGTCGGGTTTTTAAGCGCTGACCATGCGATTTTATGTCTGCTAGTCCCCCACACAAAGGGTTTGAGTAAAGCTTCAAGAGACTTAAAGTGTTTTAATGGGAGATAGAGTGGGGTATGCCACAATATGTAGAGGATTTTTGGGAGAAGGACCATTTTTATCAGATTTATGCGACCCCATACTCCTAGTGGTAGGCGGGCCACGTTGTGAGATTTATAACAAGGTTATAGCCTAAGACATTAATTCCTCCTTTGCTTTGCTCTAAAGTAGCACTTGCGACTGAAGGAAACCTGGCCCTGATCACTTTTTAAAGTGGTTTGAAACCTCAAACATGAAAAATGGACAAAGCATACCCAGTTATAGTGTGTACTCGCCTGAATCCAAAGCAACAAGTGTCATTTCTCTAGGGTCTCTTTTCCCTCGGCTAGCTGCATGAGTCACCGATAAGACTCTAAACCACACAACAGCCTCCCAGAAGATGCCCCCCCTTCCTCCAGCACATAGGGGGTGACTGACAGCCTCAAATGTTTCTCTCTGAGCTTGTTAGAGGGGGTGTGTCCATTTCAGGTTTAAGGGCTGGTTCACACCAGATGTAATCCAGTGCTTTTTTATTCTACATCAAAATGCATGGACAGTGTTTAATATGGATTTCAATGGTCGTAGCTAACACCAGAACAGTGCATTCTAGTGTAGTTAACAAAAGTAGAACATGTTGTTTGTCTGTATGGAAAGCATGTGGAACATGGGAAAATGCATCAAAAACGCACTGGAACACACATGTCCTCAATTGAAAAAAATTCACTGGAACACATCAGAAACTCACCAGAATGCATCAAAAACACAAATGCAGAAACACGTCAGTAATGCAGAAATTGCGGCATGAATTGGCTCTCAGTGAACTCTGTGCTTTATCTCTGCAGTGTGGGTGACAGTGGCGTCACTAGGGGGTGGCTATTGAGGCTAGAGCCCCAAATCTGGGGCCCATAGCCCCGAGTCCAGGGCTAGCCCTGCCGTGAGAGTGTCACAGGCTGCCTGACACAACGCTGTCCTGCACTGCCGCAGCACTCTCACTGAGTCTGCACTCCGTGCTTCAGAGCCAGGAGATCAGTGTGTGTGAGAGCGAGTCTCCTCCCTTGTTCCACCCATATCATAGTTAGGAGGAACTTTCTCACATGATCTCCTGAGCAGGTGGGTGCAGACCATGGGGGAGGGGGGAAACTCTGTACTACCCAGCCTCTTTGTATACACCAGCCTCTCTGTATACCCAGCCTCTCTGTATATACACCAGCCTCTCTGTATACCCACCCGTTCTGAATATACACCAGCCTCTCTGTATACCTAGGCTCTCTGTATACCCAGCCTCTCTGTATACCCACCCTTTCTCTATATACACCAGCCTCTCTGTATACCTAGCCTCTTTGTATACCCAGCCTCTCTATATACCCAGCCTCTCTGTATACCTAGCCTCTCTGTATATACACCAGCCTCTCTGTATAACACCAGCCCCTCTGTATACCCAGCCTCTTTGTATACCTAGCCTCTCTGTATGTACACCAGCTTCTCTGTATTCCCAGCCTCTCCGTATACCTAGCCTCCTGGTATATACACCAGTCTCTCTGTATATCCAGCCTCTCTGTATACCCTAGCCTGTCGTCTGTATACACTAGCCTCTCTGTATACACTAGCCTCTCTTCTATATACCCTAGCCTGTCTTCTGTATACCCTAGCCTCTCTGTATGTAACAATCCGCATCTGGTGGCAGGTGACGTGGCAAGTTCTCTGGGGACCCTGATGTAAGGGGAGACTTTCTGGGGACCCTGATGTAATGAGGGGGGGATTTGGGGACCCTGATGTAATCATACCATATAATGTTATACACACACACACATATATTATATACATGTGTATGCCCGCTGAAGCATATGACTTTCTTTACTTCGCTGCTGTGGGCTCTAGCCCCAGATCTTTTGTAGACCTAGCAACGCCCCTTATGGGTGAGGTCAGATCCCCACTCCCTGCCTGCTGGAGCTGAGAAAAAACATTTTTTGATCTGTGTTTTTCATCTGGCTCTACAGAAGAAACGGCTGCAGATAAACAGGTAAAATTAATGTAGGAGGCTATGTTTCATCTCTGTGTATCACCTGAGGCTAGTCACTTCACTTGCTATATAAAGGGCTTTACTTACAATCACTTTAATTTTGCATCTGGTAAGAGTCAAAATCTGTTTAATCTTCAGTAATAAACCTTGTCAACTTTGCAAACTGTGGCACTTGGCTGCACAGAAATACAAATGTACATGTCTGTAAACCTGGTGATAGACTGCTGATGGAGAGACAGCCTGATTTGCAATTAGTTGTTTTGCCAATTTGCTTCATAAATGCCCCCCATTTTATAATTGGGTGTGGGCTGTGTAAACTTGCCCACATTTACATGATGCAATATCAAAAGCCGCTGCAGTTGAGGGCAGGTAGCTAACTTGCGCGCGGGAGTCCCTGTTCCAGGCAAGGAGCTCTGAATTTCCGGCAGCCTCCGGACCTTCAGAGCGCATGCACCGATGACGTCAGCAGCTGCATGCAAGGTGAATATTTCCTAAACCGTACAGGTTTAGGAGATATTCATTTTACCTACAAGTAAGCCTTATTATAGGCTTACCTGTAGGTAAAAATGTGCAAGAGGAGTATACAACGCTTTAACCCTCTTTAGTGAGTGTTTAGGCAAACCAATCTATGGCGGGGACATTTAGAACAGTCATTGAATTATTGTGCCAGCATCACTGGTAATATAATGGATCTTCATTATTCTTCAACGTGTGGGAGGGTGCAGTGTGGTGTAGCAGCAATAACACACACACAGTCCAAGCGCAATTAGTAGAACTTGTATTGTAGTAAAAGTAAAACAGTTCACAACAAACCCGATAAGAGAGGGCCCAACACTTACGAATTCCAACAGTGCATAGTGGAGCAGGCAACAGCCAACACTGACAACGTCTGTCTGGGGGGGCAGAATGCGGCCTGGCCATCTCGTATCTCGTACCCAAACAGGAAGATGTCCAAGGAGATTGCGAGCCCTAAGCTTTCTCTTCTTGTCTGGAAGTTTTCCCTGCACCTAATACTACCCCTGACAGATGAATGACCTGTCCCTACACTACCCACACACGAATGCAAACCTGAGGCCAGGGACTTATAAAGACTCAGCTGACCCAAAGATGGCCGCCAAAGGTCCCCTGGATGCAGTGCAGCCAACCAGAACAGGAACCAGGAAACCACAGAGAAGCTGAGTCTCCCCAGGCTGTGCTGCCACTCTGGTCGGGCGCCACCTACAGTGGAGGAGGCAGACTGAACCTGCCTACATGCTAATGCTGGCACAATTACTCAGACTGTTGCTTTGCTCAGTACCTCTGTGTTTTGAGTCTACTAAGCACTTTTATACATTGTCTTCATCTGTAAAGGGAGATTTGTTAACCTAAAACAAGTTGGATGCCTTTGTTTGGTGCTCATTGTACCCCAACTACACTTGGACTTCTTAAAAGCTTACTAAACCCAAGAATAAAACATGCAATATATTGAAGGTTACAGTCCTTAGATGTGCTGGTTGCCTTAGCTTTCTCTTTTTTAGAGCTAAAAACATTTTTAGCAGATACAGAAAATACCCGTTTATTGTGCCATAAGTGTCATGTCCTTGTCACTTCCTATGAGCTGCACAGAGGAATATCTTCCTTCCTAACTATTTTCTGTAAACTACCATTTGCCTTGCTCCCCATGTAATGGAGATAAAGAAATACATACATGCTTGTAGTTCATCTGAAGAGAGCAGCTTAGGGTGACAACAATGGCCCCCTAAATAGATTACCAGGTGAAAATAATGAAAAAAGAAGCTTGAAAAAAGAAAACTTATGCCGCTTACACACGAGCGGACTTTCCGGCATACTTAGTCCGGCGTACCGGAGTCCGTCGGACAATTCGATCGTGTGTGGGCTTCAGCTGACTTTTTTTCCCCAAAAGTTTGACGGACTTAGATTTGAAACAAGTTTCAAATCTGTCCGACGGACTCTGCTTTCTAGCGTACAAACCGGTCTTCTGTGTGCTAGTCCGACGGACCAAAACTCACGCATGCTCTGACGTGAGTACAAGACGGAAGCGCTCGGTCTGGAAAAACTAGCCTTCGTATTGAAGCAAGCACATTCCTCTTCTGTGATCTTTTAATACAGCGCTTTTGTTTTCTTTATAATGTGAGAGGAATTAAGTTGTTTTGCTGCTTTATATTCACACTGAGTTCTCACAAACTACTTTCTTCATGATTTATCCTCATGCCATGACTAATATGATGTTTTTAAAAAGCCAGATCTCCATAAATAAAGTGTTAAATTAGATTTTCGACTCATCTTTCTTATTTTTAGATTTAAAAACTATCTATTTTACAATGCGTGCTAAATTATATAAAATGTTTTTTTTGTTTTGTTTTTTAGTTTTGGAGTTTCAAGTTACCACAATAACCTTAATATTTTGTGTTGTTTTAATGAACCTTAATGAGGTTGGTGTCCCTTGTTAATTAGACATAGGGGGGTTTATTTTCCAAAGGCAAATTCATTTTTCACTGCAAATTGTACTTGGAATTGCACAGAAAGAGCATTTGGAAGTGCATTCGCTGTGGATCCGAGGGGCACATGCAAGGAACCACAAAAAAAAAAAAAAAAAAAAAAACCTTTCTCTTGCACATGATTGTATGATAAAATCAGCAGAGCTTCCCCTCATTTCAGATCTTCCCCTCAGATTTACAGCGACTGCACTTCCAACAAGTGCACTTGCAGTGCAATTTCTAAAGTGCACTCATCACTAGTACTTTGCACTTGATTTTCAAAATGATTTAGCCTTTTGGAAAAAACCCACATAGTCTTTTTGACCTGTACCTGCCTACTCCCAAACCAAATGTCGTTTTTGAATCAAAACACATAGTCAATAATGTAAGATAAAGAAAATATCCATTTATTTTTGAAAAAAAAAATGAGGAAGGCAACACTGGAGACACTTTTGGAATCTGTGAAGCCTTTTGTCCCCCAGGACACACATCAAGTTTTAGGAAGAAAATTGGTATCTTGCGACTAGGGAGCACAGGGAGCACAGTCAGACCAGACAGAAGCCAGACAATCACTTTCGACTCTTCCGTGGAGCCTTCCCTGCACGCTGCCCTGCAGCCTTCCCTCCACGCTTCTCTGTAGCCTTCCTTGGAGGCTGTGCCTCTGGTGGTGTACTTGGGGCAGGAGGAGGAGGAGGAGTGGCTTCATCTGCTAGATATGTTTTAGCAGTAAGCTCCCCTCTCAAGCCCTTCTGATACGCCTGAAAAATCAGACCCTCACAGAGGAGGCGTTGCCCCTTTTCGAGTTCCAGCAATCTGGTGGCCATATATGTCCCATATGCCTCTTCTGCATTGGGTGGTGTGCTGAGGATTTGGCTGGCTTAACGAATGAGGGCTAGTGATTCCTCCTCAGTTTGGGTCATTTTTCTGGGCCTTTTGGTGGTAATGCGAAGGGGAGGCACCTGACACTCCGTGCGGCTTCTACTGGGCCCAGCCACAGCCTCCTCCTCTCTCCCACTGGGAAAGGCCTCCTCCTCTCTCCCACTGGGCAAGGCCTCCTCCTGGCTCAGCTCATCCTGGGTAAAAAAAAAGGGACATAGTTGTAATTTTGGGTTACGCAATCACACACAATTTTCAGCTCATGACTTGCAAATATAATTCTAAACAAATAGTAAAGGCTATCTATTTGACCCCACCATTATTCTAGCTGCTCACCAATATCTGAAGTACATAGGCGTGCGCACAGGGTGTGCCAGGTGTGCCTGGGCACACCCTAATCGCCTTGTGTGGTGCATATTCCCCCCTGTTTAGACCACTGATATTTCATCCAAAAAACAAAATGTTACAAAATAAAATAATTTTAAAAATAAAAATACAACTACTGACACTTTCCACTGCCCTACTGACACCATCAGTACATATACACATGCATATGTATTTGAGCTTTGGGGTGTACACCCTAATGCAATAGGCTGCGCACACCTATGCTGAAGTATATTTTTGGCCACTACTGTCTAGTGATATATCTACATATTAATATTTGTGATGAAGTCATTTTTGGTGAAGCACTTAAAAATTTGAGACGTTTACATCATTAATATTTAGACAATCACAAATTCAAAAAAAAAGTATACCTGGCTGAAGCTGGGCGCATCCACTTCATCAAGGATGAAAGGGCCCAGTTCTGCCTGGGACTCCTCAGCTGGGGTGGAGGTGGAGGGAAGGCTGGAGGGAAGGGTGGGGGGAAGGGTCGAAAGTGATTGCCTTGCTTCTGTCTGGTCATCCAGAAATCGCATTTTTTGGTAGTACCACAGCCTGGGTACATAAACCTGGTCTGCTGCTGCCCCGGATCTGAGCGACTCCTGGATCTTATTGTGTTCCCGCTTGTACATATTGCGCAAGATACCAATTTTCTTGTCCACAAACTTGAGGTCTGCCTGGGGGACTCGAGTCTTCACAAATTCCAAAAGTGTGCCCAGGGTTGCCTTCCTTACATCTCTATTGGAATATAATGGGTGTTTGACCTCCCACAGGTTTTTGTTTTCCTGATACAAATCAATGAATGTTGACAAAAATTCAGCCTTCTTAAAGGGATTCATTTTTGCTGAAAGATAAGACACAAGATAAAAACTGTAATGTCAGTCAGAACTCCCAGGATTATTTTTGGCAGAATCTAGGGGACACATATACACACACACACACACAAACACACACACACACAAAACACAGTCACCAAACACACATACACACACCCCAACGTTTAATCTTAACCTTCGTTTCTGACGCTCGCTACTTCCGCACGGACATACGTAGGCCATCGTAATAGCTTTATATACACTGCGCATGTGTCATGCTCCGCCTGCGTTGCCCGCCCCTGACATTCTTTAGTACAATTTGTCCTCGCCCCTTCACTCTTCGTTGCGCAGTGAGAGTATACAGAGAATGATGGCGGATAGATTATCTGCAACTAGCGCGGAGGAAAGCCCGGAGCCACAACCATCCACATTCAGGAGGAGATATAAGGCCACCAACATGGCTTTTGAAGAGATGGTGGAGATGGTGTCCATATTGAGAAGGGAGGACTACGATGGCAAAAAAGGACTGTACACATGACCCAATATGCGGAAGGACAAAATAATGGCCTCAGTTGTCACCGCTCTAGAAGAAAAATTTGTCACTAAACGGGCTAAAGAACAATTGAGGAAGTGGTGGTCTGACCTCAAAAGTAGGGAGCCTGAACAATATTGGCGAATAAAGAAGCTACTTAAAAAAAGTAAGTACTTGTTATGTGTTCCTATTGAGATACTTAACTTGCATGCTGATCCATATGTTTTCGTTTATACAGCATCGTTCGTAAAGACCGTTCTTTGTAAAATACATATGATACTAAGAAAAATACTTTTTTTTTGCCAAAAACGAGGGTACAGGGTTGGACATACATTTAGGTCTGGAGAATTTGTCGTATTCCAAAAATGGGGTGATGTTGTGTAGATGTTTTTGAAAATATAATGCTTCTTCAAAAATGATTCAGTGTAATGTAAGGACAGGACACAGCAGCTGTTTCCACATCTGGACTCACGAGCACTAGTGTACTATGTGACCCTAAAGAAATTTTTTAGGGTTAATACACATAGGAGATCATTAAGGTGTCTTCATCTGTGAAACTTGCATGAAAATGTGTATTGTTTTTAATTTTTGTTCAGAGGGAATTTTTATCCTACGTTTCATATTATTTTTTTAAAAAGAAATATCACTGTGTTTTAACTATACCTTTTGTTTAATTATCATAGGGGAGAAAAGACTCAGACAACAGCCCAAGGATCCCAGGACCCCCCCAAGTCACCAGCCTGAAGCTGAATATACCCCAAGCCCCAGCCCAAGACTACGCCCACCCGACGAGCTGGAGGAAGGTGAGGTGGAGGAAGTGTACGAGATTTCAACCCCAACAAGTGAGTGACTGACACCCCAGCTTAAGGTAATCTATTTAGGCGTGCATATTTTAACCATTTTTTTAATCCACATATTTTAGGTGATGTTCTGGTTGTGGAAGGCCAAGCGTCAGAGCTATTTAGCACAGACAGTGCACAAAGACTCATTGGCCAGATAATGGTGTGGAATGCCCAAATTGACAGCATGAGAAATCGGCTGGACACCATGCAACAGGAAATGAAGAACATGATTGATGTTTTGGGCAGAATCTAATAACTTTTTGCCTAAAAACATCAATCATGTTCTTCATTTCATTGTCAAGTTTGTTTTTTGATAAATTTTGTAACTTTAAAAAAAAAATTCAAACAATTTGCAGATGCACACGGTGTGTCATCATGTGCTATCTTCCATCAGGGGATGTCAATGTACTTGTTTTGTGTTTGCAACCCCTTCATCATCAAAATGTTAGTTTGTGAGAGGAACAAAGGGATTGCACACACAAAACACGTACATTGCTCCCCCATGATGGGAGATAGCACATGTTGACTTGAACCTTTTTTAATCCCCAATTTTGAGCATCTGCAAATTTTTGGCTTTGCAAGGGTGACATCACCAGCACCGTTATTAACATGTTAAACTTTGTAAGTTCCAGGGCGCATGCGCGCGAGCGACGGAGATGGCCGCCTGACTCCTCCGCTCCGCGCCAACGGAAACTAATAACCGGCCAGCTGCTGCACAGAGCGAGCGGGGATACAGCCCACACCCCACCCCCCCGGGTTCCGGAAACCTCGGGCACCGATCGGTAATGTACCGATCCGCTAAAAATAAGCCGGCAGTCCCACAAACTTTCTTCAGGCTCTGGCAGGGGGAAGTCCAAAATGGCGCATGAGCCTCCGGAGTCAGATGACGCCACTCAGCTTTCTGCTGAGGACCCGGCGTCCCCGGTGGACAGCATGCACCAATTCCCCACAGATCTGAGGAGTCTTCTCCCCACGGATCCGGACAACTTGCTGGATAAGTTCCGCTGCATAGTGAGGAACGAGATCACCGCAGCGTCCCGCAAGCTCTCCTCAGACCTGGTAAGGGGCCTTAAAGAGAGAGGCCACCGCACCAATCAGTTAGAATAACGCATGGATTTGGCTACCACGGTCCTTGAGGGGACATGAGGAGGAGGTTGACAAATTGACGGCCGAGATTGAGACCCTAAAAGATAAATTGGAGGATGCTGAGAATAGGGCCCGCAGGGACAACCTACGCATACGCGGTATCCCAGAGCTCATTACTGACCTACACGGCACAGCCACTGCCTTTTTTCAGGAATTAGCCCCCGAGATCCCAGTGGAGAGGCTCGAATTTGACCGTATTCACCGGTCCCTGGCACCCAAACCCTCAGAAGGCCCTCTGAGAGATGTCATCATTAAATTTCATTATTACCACACCAAAGAGAAGCTTTTGCAAGCTGCAAGAAATCAACCTGACCTCTCTTTTCAGGGTAACTCTCTTCAGTTGTTTGCGGACCTATCTCCGGTCACCATAGCCAGACGACGAGGCCTTAAACTCTATCTTCAAGTTCTTCAGTCTCAGGAGATCAAGTACAGATGGGGATTTCCCTTTAAGCTGTCTTTCTCCCACTTGGGCCGCCAATTTCACACTACCTCCCTAGCTGACCTGAAAAGGCATTTCCAGGATCTGCAGTTGGACCTTCCTACCTCCCAGCCAGTGGCGTCATCGTCCTCCTCTTCCAGACCGGGTCCATCCAGGCCTCCGCGACAATCCTCTCAACGTTCTCAGGATCCCAGGCGTTGAGGGATCTACAGGCTCAACGTTTCCTTAAGTCCGTGAATGGTTAAAGGTACTTGGTTTATACTTTAGTGATTCCTGAGCTTTTTTCCACCAGCCCACATGCCACAACCGAGGATTGCAGTTAATCCGTTAGTTTATTACCCAAAACACATGGGAACTATTGGGAATGCCCCCCCTTGATTTCTTTGCGCCTTGATCTGCCTTTAGTCCTTTGCCCCGGAGTTATTATTGAACACCCAAAATTGGCCGCCCCACCTGTGAGATGGCGGTGAGGGTGTGTATCGTTATCGTTATAATTAATCCAGAGACAGGGGCGTGGGCTGGTTTGATTGATACTTCCCCACACTAAGGATGACTTGAAGATTGAAAAGTGACTTTTTTCTTTTTCTTTTTTCCTTTTTTTTCTGTGTTTGTTTTTTTATGAAGAGTGTGGGGGAGGGGGAGGGGGTATGTATACCTTACAAGGGTAATGTTATTGGTTTATCAGTCTGGTTGTGGCCCCAGCTTCTGCGCGGCGGCTCCTCGGCCCTGTTTAAGGGTTCGGGGGGGATGCTGGCGCAGTAAGGTCGGGCTGGTCTCCACGCTTACCTGGGGGTGTTGGCGGGTTAGCCGCCGTCTCCGGAGGTCTGGGGTTTTCATATAATTCTACCCTCAAATGTTTTTATTTTATATGTTTGATTTTCGATGCTTATGCTGGTTCTAGCTGAATGTTTTATTTAAAGCTTTTTTAGATTCTGTGCACAATATTATTTAACAGTTTATAGTGATATGATATAGGCCAGTGGTTCCGTTGGACCACTGCTCCCCCTTATGTGTTGGCACTTGGCTAAGACGGCTGTCTTGACCAATGTCCCACCCACCTGTGGGTCGTACAACCCACGAAAAGTTGCATTTACACTCTTAAGGTTTGCTCTTTTTCAAGCTCTCCTCAATACACTTATCTTTTTTTGTCTTGCTCTTCTTCTTCCCCCCTCTCCTGGTCTCCTCTCTTTTCTCCCCTCTTCCCCCTTTTTCTCAGTCCATGGGGTGTTCAGTTGGAACAATGTTTGGAGGGAATTTCATCCTATAGGCAGAGATTACACACTATATTCCCACCCTCATCACTCTCATTCCAGGATTGATCATATGTTCGTTCTTCGCAAACACCTTCCCTTAATAGAATCAAGTTCTATATTGTCGGTTCCATGGTCGGGCCACAACCCTATTCTTACGGTGTGTAACTCTCTACTCTGTAAACCACAATTCTCCCCTTGGGTGATGAATGACTCTCTTCTGTCATACAAAGAGATCCTTAAGGACATCCACAAGGCCTCGGTAGAATATTTTAAATTGAATTCAGGCTCAGTTTCGTCTCCTGTTACATTATGGGAAGCATACAAGGTAGTTCTAAGGGGCCACATTATCCGCCTGGCGTCTAAACGCAAAAGGGAAAGGGCACGGGTATGCCATGATCTGGAGGCTAACCTTGAAACAATAGCAAAAACCTTTAAACAATTCCCCACCCCCGCTAACCGCAAACTCTTAGATAAGGCCCACACAGAGCTTGACTTATGTTTGACGGACGAAGCGGAACGTACATTACGATGGACCCGACAAAAATGGTATGCCAAATCCAACAAACCAAATGCAATGTTGGCCAATAAATTGCGAACATTTGTCCCTAAATTTGCTCCCATTACACTACGTACCCGTCACAACACTCTTACCGGTAACCCACAGCGAGTGCTGGAGGAATTCCGGTATCGCCTTACTAAACTGTACTCTGCACCCGACTATTCTCCCACCCAAGACCTTGAAGCCTTTTTGACCAATCTATCTTTACCTTCCTTGTCTGAAGCCCATACATCTCTGATGGATCGGGACATACAAGTCTCGGAAGTCCTTCAGTGTATTAAAGAATTGAAGGTGGGTAAAAGACCGGGTCCTGATGGATTTTCGGCACTTTACTACCGGAAAACAGCAGATGTTATTGCCCCCCCACTTAACAAATATGTATAATTCAGTCAAGGAAGGTCGCCTATTCACATCCAATTTGTTGACCGCCAATGTTGTTATGATCCCTAAACCTGACAGAGATCACTCCTCATGGGTTTACTTCCTCTTTGTTTCCCTGCAAAGGTAAAGCATAATGGGCTACTATGCATCGCATAGTAGCCCATTATGTGTCACTTACCTGACACAGGAGCCTGCGATATCACCGATGTCCCCTCTGCTACGGAGTGTCCATTTTCTTTCCGGGTATCGTGGTTCCGGTGCTGTGATTGGCCGAAGCCGCGATGACATCACTCCCGCGCATGCGCACGAGAGCTGCCATTAACGGCATATCGCCGTTAGCAGCGGCATGCTCAGTGCGCCTGTGCGCCGTAGACAGCGGTGCCTGTCTTTTTGCTAATATCTCCTAAACTATGTAGGTTTAGGAGATATTTCTTGGACCTACAGGTAAGCCTTAATCTAGGCTTACCTGTAGGTCAAAGTGGTCTGTAAGGGTTTACAACCACTTTAATAGACATAGATGAGGCTAATGCTAAAATTATGTATATATTTAGGCCTTATTCTCATTGACTGTGACTTTGAAATTGTGCAACTTTATCTGAAATTCAAATTTCAAAGCCGCATATCAGTGCGACTTGGAAGACATCTGTGTGGCTTCATGCATAGATGTCTATAGTAAGTCGCACCCAAATTCGCTAAAAGTAGCGCAAGAACTACTTTTTCAAATCGAGGCGGCACCACAATTTGAACAGTGCAATTGCTGGCAATAGGGTGTGACTTGTCATGTGATTAGACTTGTCAAATTGAACGAGGGCTTAAAGAGGATTTCCGCCCCCCCTCAACAAAAAATTTAAAATCCATTGATGTCGGCACCCCAGCCAATGTTTCTATCCGCTCTCGGGTGCTGCTGCTGCTGCCGCCATTTGTAGTAAGGGAACCCGGCAGTGAAGCCTTTCAGCTTCACAGCCAGTTCCCCACTGCACATGCACGAAGCGTGCTGCACTTTCTGAATGGCCCAATGGCGAGGGAAAGAGGAGGTGGGCCGAAGTTCCGAGTGATCTCGCCACAGTGAGATCTCTCGGAAGTGGGGCAGGTACCTGTCAAAAACAGGTACCCGCTCCCCCCTTTCCCCTGAAAGGTGCCAAGTGTGGCACCAGAGGAGGAGAGGAGGCTGATAAGCGGACCTTCCACTTTTGGGTGGAACTCCACTTTTAAGCTGTTTTATCAATTGTTTTGGACATGCCTTGTAACTACTTGTTTTGCTAAGCTACTAGCTAGAGTTCTTTAGAAAATTACTTATTAGTGACCAATGATGAGTGGATATACAATATTGTCGCAAATCATTATACTCCAGTAAAAGATATATACGGTATTCATTTTCTTGCTTTTCAAAAGACTCAGTCACATAAAATAAGTTCTCCTTCCCATTCCTTAAATATTTGACATTTCAGACATAGTAGATACATGTTTGATGTTTATGTATGTTTCTATTTTAGAGTTATTTATGGTGCAATAAAACAGCTGATGATCTGTACAGTCCAATGGCAGTGACGTTTTATTTGTTGCAAAATTATCAAATAAAGCTTTATATTAAAGCGGGGTTCCACTCATATTTTGAACAATATCTGTATGTATTCTCTTCCTTGCCTAGATGCTGACATGCCGTTTAAAAAAATTTAAATCGCTGTAATTACCTTTTATTTTTCTATTCTTCTTTGCACTTCCTGGTTCTCCTCCCGTGGGAGTAGGCGTGTTTCTAGCATCTCCCAGACTCCTGGGAGCTAGTCTCAGGCTTCCCAGGATGCCACTGAGCATGTGCGGGAACGAGCAGTGAATGCTGGGAGCACAGCATTCACCACATCCAGGAAATAAATGCTTGTGGGCTTTAAATGCCCACAATGAAGATGGAAAACGCCTGCAGTGAATAATATAAGTTATTCTTTCTGATGAAATCTGAGACAGGTGGACATATTACACACAATATGTGAGTATGTAATGCTGAGAAGAAAAGTTTGTGAATGAACTAAAAAAAAAAAAAAAAAACGATAGATAGGTGGACCCCCGCTTTAACTAGTATATCAATAAAGACTGCGGTATTTTCAAGCTCTTTTCCTTAGTGCTGGGGGCTACATATACACAACTCCCTGTAAGTGGCATTTTATAGTATTATGCCCCGTACACACGGTCGGATTTTCCGACGGAAAATGTGTGATAGGACCTTGTTGTCGGAAATTCCGACCGTGTGTAGGCTCCATCACACATTTTCCATCGGATTTTCCGACACACAAAGTTTGAGAGCAGGATATAAAATTTTCCGACAACAAAATCCGTTGTGGGAAATTCCGATCGTGTGTACACAAATCCGACGGACAAAGTGCCACGCATGCTCAGAATAAATCAAGAGATGAAAGCTATTGGCCACTGCCCCGTTTATAGTCCCGACGTACGCGTTTTACGTCATCGCGTTTAGAACGATCGGATTTTCCGACAACTTTGTGTGACCGTGTGTATGCAAGACAAGTTTGAGCCAACATACGTCGGTAAAAATACTAGGATTTTGTTGTCGGAATGTCCGAACAAAGTCCGACCGTGTGTACGGGGCATAAGATTAAGAACTGAGCTTTAGTGTCACTGTCAAGTAACTGTGCCCTTTTTTACAGTTTAAAGCCAAATCCAGGTATGCTTTGTTGCATTGTTATCTTGGTCCAGCTTGGATAAATGTCAGTATGCATATTCCTTACCTGGCTGATCCCTGTGGAAACAGAGAATCACTCTTGTGTTCACTATGCAGCAGGGCATCTGCTCTGCTCTGCACAGCATGCGGATTGTTGTAGTAGCAAAGGCTACTACAGTGAAATTCAGTGTAATTTATGATCTTTTAATAGAGATTGAAGCTGGTCAGAGATGGTGCAACTTTCTTTCCTGAATCACTTGATTCCCCCATCAACACAGTCAGTGTTGATGGGGAAATCCCCCCTTGCAGAGCTATTGTGTTCTACCAGTGGGGGACACAAGGAGCTATTCCTGCCGGGAGAACACACATTGATTATTGTGCTGGCAATAATCACATGAAAAATCTGACAGGCTGGTTAAACCCAAGTTGATCATTTGATCAGCTTGAGTGCAATCAGTCTGCCCATACATGGTTCGAATCTTGGCCAGACCCTGCTGAACCAGATGAGATTTGAACCGACTATGGCTGGCTTAACCCTAACTTCCTGTCATGTTGACAATGGTATATCCAGACAGGAAGTGAAGAAAAATCTACAAAAGGAACACAGACAGAAATAAAACTCTGGCAGGGAATCTAGCCTTCACCTACTTTACTAAAAAAAACATTTTCTGTGCCTTTTGTTGCGTGTCTTCCTCACTTCCTGTCATGTACACTTCCTGTCATGTAAAATCTTGACAGCAGGACAAGAAGCAAAAGTAAATTTCTCTCTCCCACTGATAGCTGTAAAAACCTGACATAGAGTTGTAACCCTTCACATACTGAAAACCCAGAAAAAAAAAATGTTGGCTGGACGAACACATTAACTCTCCAAAGCCATTGTTTCAGAATGACAGCCAGACGCCTAGCACTTTCAGAACGAGGCCAGCAATGGCAGCCTACATATTTCTCCCCATGTCTCTGCAACAACTCTTCTGTTGTTAAGACAATTGATATAAAATAAAGGGGAAGTCAAACATATAAATAGGATATGTTTTGACTTCTATCTTTGTTGTATCACTTCATTGGAAATGTTTTAACGGGACCTCGCTCTCCGGTACCTAACATGGAAAACTGGAGGGCTGAAAGAGGAGGGTGGCAATCAGGGACCACACAGATTGGGCTCATCTGCCAGGAAATGTCTGTGATCTTATTTCAGATGTGTCTTGTAATTAATAATGGGATTGTTCACTTAAAGTACCTTTAGAGGAAGATGAACAGAAGGTGTCAAGGGAGGGGGGAACTACTTGATAATGGCAAGGTTTCAAATGGTGGAATTCCAACCAAATTAATTACGTTATTAGTAAAGCAGATTCCATTTGTTCTACAAACTGGCATCACCAAGACATCACTTATTCAATTAGGCATGAGGAATGAGAAAATGTGTTACGCTAAAGCAGCCGTTCTCATCCTTTTTACCCCTGAGGAACCCTTGAAATAATTTTCAGCTTCTTAGGGAACCACTGCTAAAAAAGAATTATGCCTAAAGCTCATGATACATTAGTGTGATTAATATGTAAACTTTAAACCAATCAGACATACCTAATGTCCACATTAGTGGTCAGTTTAGAAGTAGTGGAAAATGACCCCCTTGCATTGGTGATCAGTGAAGTTGGGAGATAAATCTACCTGTGACAGACCAATGGGGACAGAGGCTTTTGAAATGGACTGCAGGGTAGTCTCTTGCCTACTGACTATGGGCCCTGGCTTTTGAAGGGACTCTATTCTTTGGGAGGTGTGTGCCTGGGGGACCTTTGGACTGGTTTTGCCTTGGATTCGGGTCAATGTCTCCCCGAAACACACTGACTCTGGGAACCTAGGACTTGGATACAGATTTGGGACCTCTGTGCCCAAACCAGCAATGACTGCTTCAACCCCCCTCCTAGACTCAGAGACACTAAGCAGAAGTTTATAATCAGTTGGAAACAACCTATGCTGAGTAGACATGTGCACACTGAAATATTTTGTTTCAGAATTTCGTTTTCGTCCAAAAAATAAATTTATTTAGTTACTTCCGAAATTCGTTTTTTTTTTATTTATTTTCGTTAAAAAATGCATTTGTCCGAAAATCCGAAATAATTAAGGTCGAATCTGTCATTGAAGGCTTATGGTGTCTGTCGAATGTTCTGAGAAAATTCGACGGAGCCATGGGCGTCCGCAGAACTTTTTTCAGGGGGGGGCATAATTTTAGGGTCACCCATGCACCGCCCCTTTTCGACAATGTCATTATCACATTATCATGGTCAGAGACTGCAGATGTAGTACAGTCCCTAGGATAAGTAATGGATAATGGCCAACAGGCCCTTTTACCAGACCCAGCGAAACGACAGCAGTGATTCCTCCGGCTGGACGATTGCTCACTCTGGGTTCCCCGGGGGCGACTCTGGTCAGTAGTGTAGCATGTCTGTACCCTGGTAGTGGCTCAGTCTTTCTCTCTCTGGTGGTGCTGGGCAGCGTGGCTCTCTCTCTGGTGGCGCTGGGCAGCATGGCTCTCTCTCTGGTGGCGCTGGGCAGCGTGGCTCTCTCTCTGGTGGCGCTGGGCAGCATGGCTCTCTCTATGGCTTCCGCCCAGCACACTCTTCATTCTTTGTCCTGTAGCACTCTCTTCCTCAGCTTTTTTCCAGGCTGCAGTCTCTCAATCTCTCTCTTGATCGAGCTGTAGCCTCCTCCCTGTGGAAAATGGGGCCACCAATCTTTGGAACTACATGTCCCATGATGCTCTCCTCTCCTAGTCTCCTTTGATTGGCTCTCAGTTATGGCCAATAGGGAAGGAACGGAGCTGGCAGGAAGCTGGGCGGGGAACCTGGTGAAAGCTGCCGTCTCTTCTCCCTGACAGGAGAAAGGGGGGGCAAGCGGGGGAAACCTCTGATAGCCCCCAGCTCGCCTTTCTCCTGCCATCTCTCTGCTGGACTGAGCAGGGAAAAGAGCCTGAAGTCAGATTACACTAATGGGTGAGCTGGATAGCACCTTGATGGTGTCACCCCACTGGCAGGTGGCACCCAGGTGCGGGCTGGCCGCACCCCGATAGCGATGCAACTGTACTGAATTTAAGATCAGATTCCTGATTCCGGGGGGGGGGGCACTTGACCCTACCTGCGGACGCCCATGGACGGAGCAGCTAAATTGTATGACGCCGCAATCGTACATTTCTAGTCGAATGTTTCGCCTACAAGCTATAGTAGAATTCTAATGTTGTTTGACACTAGTAATAATATTTACCAACATTAGAATTCTTCTATAGCCTATTGGGTGGAGCATTTGACCATAAATGTCCGCTCGTGGCGACTGCTTCGTCGAATCTTCATGTCGAATCTTTTCTCTCTATGTTGAATAATCTTGGACTAATAGAGTTAGGTTAGGCACATTCAACCTTTTTTGCTATTGTCTCTATAATGTCGAATCTTTTCTCTCTATTTCAAATCTTTTCTCTCTATGTAGAATAATCTTGGACTAATAGAGCTAAGGTTAGGCACATTCGACCACAGGTTCGATAGACACAGATCGCTATTGTCAGCGTCATGTCGAATCTCCTATCTATATCGAACTGTTGTCACAACGAAAGCAAAAATAAAGCGTTTGTTCATGTCGGATCTTTCGGTTTTCGGATTCTGCACGTTTGTTATCGTTTGTTAAAACAATAACAAAAAAAAATACCCAAAATTCGGACGAAAATGCATTCGAACGAAAACGAATGCACATGTTTAATGCTGAGGTCTCCTGCTGTTATGTGTAATTGGTTTATTAAGTTGTCTTTCTCTCATTGTATAATTCCCCATTGTGTGCCTCCTAGTTGTGAATTTTCATTGTTAATTGAGTCACCTATGGTTTCTGTCTGTCTGCATGTGATTATTATTATTATTATGTCCATTTTATCTCGTTACCGAATCATTGTGGTATGTTTATGTTAATTAATTTACTGTCTTATTAGATCACTGTTAGCTGTTAATTGGATTGCTGTTTGAGGTTTGCATTGTTCATGTGGTGACTGCCCTATTTTTGAAGTGTATAAAAACCTGTATTTCTGTTCAATAAACAGTCATTCCATTGGTTTTTACCTCAACATCTTGTCTGTGTATGATGCTTGGGGTAAAGAGCTGGCATTAGCTCTCAGTCTGCTGGAAGGGTTTGGAGGGCAGGAGGCACTGTTTGGCGGAGGCACCCAGGCAAGGTGGCAGGCGGTCCGTCACATTACCATTACTCAAGGAACCCCTAGCAACCTCAGGGGGAACCCTGGTTGAGAAAAACAGCGCTAAGGTCTTTCACAAACGACCCTATTCCCTGCACATTCAATGCATGTAACGTACTGTACACTACATCTGTCACTAACAACACGCTACTAAATTGGGTGGCGGGTGCTTATGGGTAGCAGGGAGTTCAAGAGACGAAGGCTACACAATTGTTCCTTCAAGGGGATGTTTATGCAATAAACCAGGAAATACAGTAACACATTTAGGTTTAGCAGTTCCAGTTCCGCAATTGTAAGGCACTTTGACAGCAAAGTTAATTCAGTCTTGAAGTCTTTTCTTGACATGTAGGAATAAAGAAGGATTACCTTCTTTTAGCTCTGTAATGTTTGAGTTTCATTTTAAGGGCTGTACCATGCTGTGGGCACTCCACCTGGTAGACAAGCTTTACTTAGAGATTCCAGCAGATATACCTCCCAGTCTCTTTTTACTTTATTCAGTCCCTGCTGCAAGGGTGCAGCCTGTCTGGAGCCTACTCATCCCTACAAACACAGGATCCTTTCTCTAATCCTACCGGGTAGTTGAGCGGTGGTTTTACCGCCCCTTGACCATCACCCTTAAGCTGCAATGGCAGCTGGATAGGACTGTATATATGCAAAGCATCATGTCCATGCCAAAATTATACCCAATGTCACATTCAACAAGCAGTCCCACTGCCAGAGGCTACCCTCTCAAGTGAATAGGGCTGCGCTGCAGCCACCCTGAAAATGCTTGCAATGCATCTGGTTGTGATGCAATAGTTCTGGCCTTTCTGGGTTAAACAGGTGGTGAGGAGCCGACATATCACAATTTAACCGACTTCTGAAAAGTAATTCATAGCCGTCCTTCAAAGGTGCTGCAAGCAACCATCCTCATTTAAAAGATAGTTATCAATAATTTATGTAACCTTTTTACTTGTTTCTGCGGTTTTCCTCAAGAACTGATTTCATCAGTTAATTACAGTAGCAGAAACCGAAGAACGTTTTTTTTACCTACTTGGAAAAATTGCTTCAAATATTTTTGCTTGTCCTTAAATCCCATTGTGTTTTTTTGTATCTTCTTCCTGATTCCTTCATCAGCATAAAGCTAGAGCTAGGATTCTTTCAGACAACATTTCCCCATCCTTAGCTGCCCTAGCTTTGAGTTTTCAAGTCCAACAGTAAAACACATTCCAAGTCCAACAGTAAAACAGTTTCTCAGTAACAAAAACCTTGCTGAATAGCTGACAATGAAGGCAAGTTGTAGATTCTGCCATTTGTCATTTGTCACCTCTTTTGTGTACAACTGTTAAAGTGGACCTGTGAGGATAGAAGAGAGTTGTCATTACTTTATGGAGATCAAATTGAGGGCTGTCATTGTAATTCTACTCTACTTGGTGAGTCACAGATGTAGAACGAGCATGCATCCAGTAAAAGTCTAAAAGCCCTAATTTCTCATCCTGTCCGTTTGTTCTATAACTGACTTGTTTCTGGTTGTCATGTATAAAATACAATTAAAGGTATCTAAAAATGTCTCTGCATTACTGTTTGAACAGTACTTTCCACAGTTTGCTATTGTGTATCATATAACTTGTCTACCCGTATTAGGTTAATATGTCAATACAGTAAAAACCTTAAGAAACATAAAATTTAATTTATGTGCTAAAAAGTCAGAATTACATCACTTGGTAAAGTTGGAGCCAGACAAACGGATCAATACACAACTGAAATACATATACAGGAGCTGGTTTTCCTACCAAAGGATTTATATGTCTCTCGTGAGATTTTCAGCAGAGCCAGGTTGGTGACCTGACTTTTTTAATTGCAGTTAATCAATGCTCAAGTAGCCATGTCACCTCCCCGCACACAGTCCATGATTGGACAGTGAAGGAGCAGCGGCAGACTGATGAGCTCATCAGGGATTACAAGGGGATACCAAGTCAAGTACATACTCTAGTTAATCAAGTTTTTTAAATTTAAAAAATAAACATGTTATATTTACCCCCTCTGTGCAATGGTTTTGCACAGAGCAGACCGGATCCTCCTATTCTCAGGTCCCCCACTGGCGCTCCTGGCTCCTCCTCTTTGGCGAACTTGCTCCTGATCCACCCTGTGTGCATATATTGACAGACGGGGTGGCTTGGTCATAGAATGCATTAAGGTGAAAAAATCTTTTTTAAAAAAACTAGCTTTGCAAGCACTTTAGCGCATATAGAACTGGAATTATTGAGCTTCTGGGTAAATTCTAACTCCACTTCGAAAATGAAATATTTAATAGTCTTTATCTGCATTGATATGTTTCAACTGAGTGAAACCCAACTTCAGGAATTCAGTCAAAATCTACCCTTGCAGTAGGGTTTTCCCCACGCTACAAGGGTGTTCATTATGTCTAGGGGTAGAATGAGAGGTAGTATTACTTACCCCAACCCCTGCTCCAGTACTGTCCTATTTCTCCATGAAGCTCTGGCCTATTGGGGGTCCCTTTATGTCATCATGTACAATGCAGGCATATTAACCCTGCAATGTAATAATGTAATAGTGGCGTGCAACTGCAGGCATTATTATTATTATTATTATTATTATTATTATATAGGATTTATATAGCACCAACAGTTTACGCAGCGCTTTACAATATAAAAGGGAGACAATACAATTATAATACTATAAAATACAGGAGGATTAAAGTGGAGTTCCACCCACTTTTACAACTCTTCAGCATCCCTCACTAAACTGTGCACTGCAAACGAATTGGATATTTTAAAAAAAAATTTCTCAGCACCTACTGTATATCTGCTGTATTCATTTTTCACTTCCTCCTCCCTAGCCGTGGCTCATTGCATCATTTCCTGTTTGCAATGCCTTCTGGGAAGGAGCGGCAACTCCCTCTGACACTGTCGTTGCTATGGAAACCTGACCTGAAACCTATTACACTGCTTGTGCTGCACTGAGCATGTGCGAGATCTGCAAGGATGAGATCCAGGAAGAAATACAGTCTGGCTTCAGATGCCCAGACTTAAGATGGCCACGGCCTGCTGTAAGTTTATAGAATAACAAACTACTGCTATAAGCTAAGAAAACAGACCTTAGTTTACAGACTAACTTTACTAGAAACATTAAGCTTGTGTATTATATGGGTATTTTTATCTAAAAAGTATAATTTTGGCCAGAACACCACTTTAAGAGGGCCCTGCTCAGGAGAGCTAACAATCAAAATGTGTGGGGCAGGTGGTACAAAAGGTTGTAACTGTGGGGAATGAACTGATGGAAGTGGTAAAAGATTAGTTAGAGATGTGATAGGCTTTCCTGAAGAGATGAGTTTTCAGGGATTGCCTGAAGGTAGCAAGAGTAGGGGATAGCCGGACAGATGGAGGTAGCGAGTTTCAGAGGATGGGAGAGGCTCTGGAGAAATCCTGGAGACGAGCATGAGAGGAGGAGATGAGAGAGCTTGAGAGTAGGAGGTCTTGAGAAGAGCGGAGAGGACGATTTGGGTGATGAATGGCTTAGAGAGGAGGCTGCATAGCCAGATCCTGAAGCATTTCATCATAAAGTTATTACAAGGGGCAGAGGCACAAGACCAGTAGGCTGACCAGGAGACAGCAAAGACAGGAACTTCTGGTCACCAGTAGCCATCTTGGGGAATTATGTGACATTGGATTTAGAAGAGTTTTTATGGATTCTAGGGCCTTTAAAAAAATAAATATAAATATAAATAAATAGTAATAAATATATAAATATTGGTTGGGTGTATTTGTTTTTTTTTCTTTTATCCAGAGATGGAATAAAAGTATTGAAGTAAAGAATTGAAGCCAGAGGGTCAGCACCACTATTATTTTATTTATTATTTTATTTCAGGTACTTATATAGCGCCGTCAGTTTACGCAGCGCTTTACATATACATTGTACATTCACATCAGTCCCTACCCTCAAGGAGCTTACAATCTAAGGTCCCTAACTCACATTCATACATACTAGGGACAATTTAGACAGGAGCCAATTAACCTACCAGCATGTCTTTGGAGTGTGGGAGGAAACCGGAGTACCCGGAGGAAACCCACGCAGGCACAGGGAGAACATGCAAACTCCAGGCAGGTAGTGTCGTGGTTGGGATTTGAACCAGTGACCCTTCTTACTGCTAGGCGAGAGTGCTACCACTACACCACTGTGCCGCCCATATTAGGCAATTTGCAATTTTTAGAAGGAAAGTTTAACATGCAAAACGTTCATTCGCCCAAGGTTCTAATGGCAAGAAAGATCCTGCCACATGACAATTACATCTGCCTGTATATTAGTCAATTTTATGCTCAGTTATACTGTTTTCTAAAGCAGTAGAGCATATAGGTCTGACAGAACCTGATGCATGCCCAAATCTGTTGAGCTGCCTCGGTATTTAAGGCTAACTAAGATTGGACGGGTGGTTAAATATAGAGCACTTATATCGATCGCCCCAGAGTGGATACTTTTTTGCCTCAGACCATGATTGCAGCAATAGAGCTTGGCACAGTACTTTCCAACTGGCAGAACATACTATCTTGGATAAAAGCTTTATGTTTGCCACCTTACCCCCCCCCCCCCCCATAACCAAAACCCTAGGGTGGAGTTGTTCTTTTATAAAACCTTGTCCAAGACATGAAGACGCTTCAGTTACCAGAACCTTTGTTTTTCCATATGTCAAGTAGCAACTGCAGACCCAAAAGGTCAAGTAGACACAGAGGTGGAAGTCAAGAAATCGCAGCAGTAGAGAAAAGTAATAACAACTGGAGTTTGTTATGAGTGTGAAGGAGCCTGATACATTACACTCACATAATATAGCGTTACCTAGTTACCGTTCCACCTTGGTCGATGTGCATTATGTTCGCAAAAACTAACACGAACAAATGGTCTTTTGTCATGTTGGGCAGATCTCACACACATTTAATATAGACATTCCCATTACTCCTGCCAGGAGTTTTAAGTCATTTTATGAAGTGGTACTGCATTTGGACTTGAATTATGGAATGAGCTTGTGAATGTTCTGCTGACAGAATGGAAAATTTAAAGTCATGGCAGCCAGAACGCCCTCGTTTCTAAAGGACTGCGTATAATACAGTAAAACATACCTTGCGGCCCATAAAATCTGTCTATACCTATTAGCCCTTTGAGGTTGAAAATATATTGTTGATGGTTTACACTTTTTCCCCTCTGTTCAGACATAGCGTTTTATTCATGTTTGTGTTTCGGGAAATGCCGTCAGCTGACTAGTACCAAGAACACATGGACACCACACAGGTTCCACTGAGGGTGGACATTTCCAAGCTCGCTGTTACAAGAAACAGTCAGTGATTTTATTTATAAGAGGCTAATGTTGTTCACCCACTTGATTGTGTAGTTGATGTCCTTATAAAACACTAAAACAGTTTACAGTTTACAGCTTCACACTGCCCCTCTGCATTTTTTGCTAAAGCGCAGCAAAGCCGCGTGCGGAATGGCTGCAATTTTTCTAAAGACTTCTATGAGGTTCTGCAGTTTTGGTGCAGTTTCAGAAAGTGCACCATAGATGTAGCATGCAGGAGTTTTAGTTAGCTTTCTGAAATTGCACCAAAACCATGGGACATTATAGACCTGGGTTTTTCAACCAGGGTGCCACAGCAAAATTACATAAGCCCTGTACTGTCCAATCGTTATAGATTTTAACTGTTAACTTGTGTGTACAGGAGTGCGGGAAAGATAAAATCCGGCATCCTACCGGCTCTCTCCTCCTCTATGTTCTCTGTACTCTTGCCAGCAAAACTGAAAACTATGCAAGCTGCCCGCCTGCGTCCTACCAATCTATTGCTAAGGGCAGGTTGGGCAGCTTGCATAGCTTTCAGTTTTGCTGGCAAAAGTACAGAGAACAACATGGAGAAGCAGAGAGCCGGGAGGATGCCGGATGTGATCTTTTCCGCTCCTCTGTACACAGAAGTTCAGTGGAAATCTATCATGATCAGCCAGTATTGGGCTGTGCGTAATTTAGCTTTGGCAAGGGCAAAGAGGGGGGCTTTGGTGGTGGTGGGGGGGTTGTGCTAGTATTGGGATTTGTACTAGGAGGGGGGATTTGTGCCGGGGGGATTTAGGATGGGGAGGGAATTTGTGCTAGGAGAGGGATTTCTACTAGGAAGGGGGAGTTTGAAGGGGGCGTCTGTACTAGGAAGGGGGGTTTTGAAGGGGGGGTTGTACTAGGGGGAGAGATTTGAGGGGGTGATTTGTGCTAGCAGGGGGGATTGAAGGGATTTACAACCTACTGACCATTTAAATCTGCTTTGCAAACTACATTTTAGGACTTTTTCACCCCAGGTGCAGTGCGGTAATGAGTGTGAAATGCGCGTGAGTGGCAACCTTGTGGCAGCAAAAAATGTCTGTTCCACCATGATTGTGCCCCTATATACAAAATTTGCTCCATAAATACAGCGTTTTATGAGTTTAGTGTGGAGGAATTGCACACACCCCTTACCTCAATCTACTGGACACCTTGGAGTGAAGTTGGAACACAAGGGCTTCTTGTCCAAGATCAGTACCTGGCCCTTTAAATGCTCTTTTGGCTGAATGGGCACAATTTCTCAGGGGCACACTCCAAAATCTTGTGTAGCGCCTTCCCAGAGGAACCGAGTCTGCTATAGCCACAAAGGGAAGGCAGGGAAACATCTCTATATTAAGACACATGGTTTGGGAATGGGATATCCAACACACTCTCACAGGTGTGATGGTCAGGCCTAATAGTGTATCTAGTATATTATTATTTGGGGAAAAAATGGATTGGTCATACAGAAGTACAATGTCTTAACCTGGCTGCCCCTTATCTCCCAAACATTAATGGGAATTGATCAGCAGCCAGGACAGGATACAACAGGTACAGCATTGCAGTTAAAAC
Organism: Aquarana catesbeiana; assembly: GCF_042186555.1. Taxonomy (NCBI): domain Eukaryota; kingdom Metazoa; phylum Chordata; class Amphibia; order Anura; family Ranidae; genus Aquarana; species Aquarana catesbeiana. The sequence goes on from NC_133326.1 coordinate 527,558,333, forward strand.
TCCAAATTCTCGAATAGTAAACATTCTTGCTTAGGCTGCTCCTAATTCAAATGTGCCAGAGAAAAATTGGTTGTAGCCATAAGGAAAGAATGAATATAGCTCCAAATGAAGGGTCAGAGAAGTGGCTGTTTGAAACCTTCCACTTTATTTGGAGGCAAAAAGGTGCCAACTAAAGAAAAAACCCACTAGGGCTCAAGAAAAGAAACAAAATAACGTGCAGCTAGCACTATAATGTAATACACAGTACCACAAATTAATATATTCAAGTGCACCGCTGAAGTGTTACAATTCATATAAAATTAGGTGTAGACTAATGAACATATGTGAAAATAAATGATCCACTACCACCTTATAACCTTGAGCCAGAGTTAAATAAATCTGAAATCAAACATTAAAAAAAAATCAACATAAACATAAACATGTGAGCCCCAATGAAGAGCCAAGGGAAAAGATGTGTAATCTTCATAGAATACAACAGAAAACAGGTGTGGATCCCAGAAGCCTTCTAATGTCAGCACAACAGCACCACACACCACCCCAGTGCAGCAGGTAGGGGCTTATCAGAATAAAATTACCCTAATAAAGAGTGGTCATATTGCGCTCAAATTATTCCACACCGAACAGTCGCCTCACTATATGCCGACTTGAGAAACACATATAGAGTTGCCACCCTGGATTCCATTCGTCGCTGTGGCCAGAGAACTCAAAGCATCAGCATTATAGAAGAAAAAAGACACCCTCCATGGTGAAGCTACGCAAACATTAAAAAAATAAAAATATTGGGTAAATGCAGTTACAGTAAGAAGAAGATAAACGAGCATTCCTTTAGTAAAAGCCACTATCCATGCCAGAATCAAAGATGAAAAGAGGCAATTTGTGCATGCGCAGTAGCTTGTGTTTGCTGCTCCAACATATGCGTTTACGTCATCGGGGCAAGGAAAACATTGGGCTTTTCTGACCCTGGAAACATGTTGGACTCTTTTTACTCTCCAAGTAAAATGAAAACTTTCGAACTGAAAATTCTTCGACCCTATATTTAGTGTTCTACTATTTATTTGCTTAAAGCTGCAGTAAAGTGGGAAAAAAAACAACCATTCCCCTTCAAGTTAAGAGCATAATGTGCATCGCATACTAGAACATTATGAAATACTTAGCTTAAAACAAAATGTGGGAATGGCTGTTCTTTAACCACTTAAGGACCAAGCCTCTTTCTGAGATATGGTGTTTATTTTCTTACTAGAAAACTACTTAGAACCTCCAAACATTATATATATTTTTTTCTAACACCCTAGAGAATAAAATGGAGGTCGTTGCAATACTTTCTGTCAAACCGTATTTGCGCAGCGGTCTTACAAGCGCACTTTTTTGGAATAAATACACTTTTTTGAAATAAAAAATAAGACAAAAATAAAGTTTGCCTCATTTTCTTTTTACATATTGTGAAGGATAATGTTACGCTGAGTAAATTGATACCCAACATGCCATGTTTCAAAATTGCTCCCGCTCGTGGCGACAAACTTGTACCCTTAAAAATCACGATGTTTAAAACATTCTACAGGTTGCATGTTTTGAGGTACAGAGGAGATCTAGGGCTGGAATTATTGCTGCCGCTCTAACGATCGGGGTGATACCTAACATGTGTGGTTTGAACAAAGTTTTCATATGCGGGCGCTGCTCACATATGAATTTGCTTCTGCACGCGAGCTTGGCGGGACGGGGCGCGTTTACATTTTTTTTTTCCTTATTTATTTTACCTTTTATTTTTTATTTTTACACTGTTCTTTAAAAAAAAAAAAAAAGGCACTTTTATTCCTATTACAAGGAATGTAAACATCCCTTGAAATAGAAAAATAGCATGACAGGACCTCTTAAATATGACATCTGGAGTCAAACAGACCTCAGATCTCATATTTACACTAAAATGCAATAAAAAAAAAAAAAAAATAATGTAATTTAAAAAAAAAAAGTCTCTTTAAGAGCTATGGGCGGAAGTGACGTTTTGACGTCACTTCTGCCCTGCAATGGTATGGAGATGGGTGGGGGCCATCTTCCCCTCACTCATCTCCATACTACACACGGAAGCAGACCCGATCGCCTCCGCTGCTACCGACGGCACCGGAGCGCAGCGGGGGGGGGGGGGGGCCCTCTCCTGCCGTGGATGAAAGTAATCTTGCGGTGGATCCGCAACAGAGACCACTTTTATCTTAAAGTGGACCGCCCACTGAAGAAGAGGATACCGGGGTTATGGTAACTAGCTGCTGCCATAACAACGATATCCCTCTTCAAAGTGCCGACGTATAACGATGGCGGGCGGTCCGTAAGTGGTTAATAATGCTGGGGAAAAAGTTTGCTTAAGCAAAATATTTTTCATTTGAAGAACAATCATTTATAATGATGTTGCAGCCATTCCTATAGTGGTTCTGTTAGGACCAGTATGGACATGTTGTTAGTCTCTCGTTTTCTTGCTAGGAGACCCCCCACTTTAACAATCTATTGTATATTCCAAAAAGCTAAAGCTGTCAATTCATGGATCATTTTAAGCATTTTAAATGGGCTGTCAAAAGTTAAATGCACATTTCTGTGACTTTTACTTTCCCAGTTTTGGCTTATATAGACACCTCTCAAAAATTAATTTATCCTTAGTGCATATCCAGTAAGGATATAGACAGCTATTCAAAAGGAATGATTGCAATGCAGCAGGAATGCAAGCTTCCCCTAACTTGCCTCCTATATTGAGGATTCATCTCTAACATATCTCTCTTGAAATTCTCTCCATAACTTTTTGTACACTATCACAACAACATGGGGCTTTTTCATTCGCTTGGTAGGTAATAAAATACTTCAAGCACATGAAGCCATCTATTTATGGTTGTCACTTGATCTCATTTTTTTTCATTTCACAAGTAGAAAATAGTCGTTATCGTACAAACAAAGGAACCAGATATCTGTAATTTGCCTATAAATGGCGTTAAAGCTGAACTCTAGATTGATATAACAGATTAATGAAGCTATTATTATATATATATACATATGTGCAGCTGCGGTTCCCAGCATGGGATCTGGTGCGTTTCTGTTCACCAGTTCAGGTGCGATTCAGGCCCGAATTTTTACCTGAATTCGCGCCTGAACCGGACCCAAAAATGTACAGGAATTCGACCAGCTGCCACAGTTTTACTGCGGCAGGTTGGCACAGCTGCGTGAGGCATTGTAGCTGTACGTCGGCTCCTTAAGACGTTGTAGCGCGCACAGTGTGTCCCCAGAGCGGATGCGTGTGGCTGGTGGGCGCGATGACCACCGGGAACCCGCGATCAGCTCGTGGCAGAGCGAGAACCAGGATCTGTGTGTGAAAACACACAAATCCCGGTTCTATCAGGGGAGAGGAGACAGATTGTGTGTTCCTACTAAGTAGTCACTCCCATCCCCCCACAGTTAGAACACACAGTGAGGGATAAAATAATAATAAAAATTCCATAAATCGATCCCCTATTTTGTGGACGCTTTAACTTTTGTGCAAACCAATCAATATACGCTTATTGCGATTTTTTTTTTTACCAAAAATATGTAGAAGAATACATATTGGCCTAAACTGATGAAGAAATTTATTTTTTTTAATTTTTGGGGTATTTTTATTGTAGCAAAAAGTACAAAATATTGTGTTTCTTTCAAAATTGTCACTCTTTTTTTGTTTACAGCACAAAAAATAAAAACCGCAGAGGTGATCAAATACCACCAAAAGAAAGCTCTATTTGTGGGGAAAAAAGGACATAAATTTTGTTTGGGTACAACATCACATGACCACACAATTGTCAGTTAAAGCAACGCAGTGATGTATCGCAAAAAAATGGCCTGGTCAGAAAGGGGGCAAATCCTTCCAGAGCTGAAGTGATTAAAGGGGATCTATCACAAAGCAAAGCACCTAGGTGAGAAGTATCAGAAGTGAGCTGCTATTCTCCAAACGTTTGTTGTCCTCTAACAAGCGTGCAGTCCTATGCCGCGTACACACGATCGCACATTTCGACAACAAAATCCATGTTTTTTTTCCGACGGATGTTGGCTCAAACTTGTCTTGCTACACACAGTCACACAAATGTTGTTGGAAATTCCGATTGTCAAGAACGCGGTGATGTACAACACGTACGACGAGCAGAGAAAAATGAAGTTCAACAGCCAGTGCGGCTCTTCTGCTTATTTTCGAGCATGCGTGGAATTTTGTGCGTCGGAATTGTGTACACACGATTGGAATTTCCGACAACGGATTTTGTTGTTGGAAAATTTGAGATCCAGATCTCAAATTTTGTTTGTCAGAAATTCCGACGGAAAATGTCCGATGGAGCCTACACACGGTCGGAATTTCCGACAACAAGCTCCCATCGAAAATTTGTTGTTGGAAATTCCGACCGCGTGTACGCAGCATTAGACTCAGCTTTCAGATGAGGCTTCTCAGGCGGGTACGTTGCCTCATAACAGATTCCCTTTAAATGATGGCTGAAGTAGTTACCTTTTACGCAGACGAAGTCCGCTGAAGGATTTACTGGAATGGAACGCTCACAAACAAATTTTTTAGCCTCCCAAGCGCCTGCCTTCATTTTCCGAAACCAGAATATTTATTTTGATCACATCTTGTTACATTAAACGGAGCCTCTCTTCAAAGATTCATTGTCTCATAATTGTTTATATTTTCGGAACAGCCATTTTTGTACAGTAGGTGCAGACGTGCTGTGTAAATATTTAGGTATCCTGCATACCTTTGTGTCTTAGAAGTGAATAGAAGCAGTGACAACGGGGGAAGTGCAGATGTCAGGAGAAAGTATTACCTTCATGCAAAGAAAAAAAGAAATATAAAAAAGCTGCCAAAAAGTATTCATATCGAAATTAATTTTTAACCCCAAAACTCCAATAAAAAGAAAAGGATTCAGAAGTGGTCATCTTACTAAAGAAACTGTGGCACTGTGTCATGTGATCAATAATGTGCCATTGGTCACATGGGGGTTGATTTACTAAAACTGGAGTGTGCAAAATTTGGTGCAGCTTTGCAGAGAAACCAATCAGCTTCCAGGTTTTATCGTCAAAGCTTAAAGTGGTTGTAAACCCTTACAGACCACTTTTTGCTACAGGTAAGCCTATAATAAGGCTTACCTGTAGCTACCCAGGATATTTCCTAAACCTGCACGGTTTAGGAGATATCTCCTGTATTTGCATGTGCCAACGTCATCGACACATGCGCACTGAAGCAAACTGAAGCAATGGCACATATGTGCCGTTTGGTTTAGTGAGTGTGCCATTACCGGCGGCTCCCGCGCGCATCCGGCCAATCACATCGCCGGAGCCATGATACCAAGAAGTAACCCCTGGGAGTGATATGGCCGGCTGGTTCTGTGTACAGGCACCGCAGCGAGGGCTTCGACCTCAGGTGAGAATTACATAATGAGCTAGTATGTTATGCATACTAGCTCATTATGCCTTTGTCTTGCAAGTGTTAGTTTTTTTTTCAAAGTGGGTTTACAACCACTTTAAAGTGGATGTAAACCCTCTCCTATACCCAGTGAAGTAAATAGCCTCAGATGACACATAGAGATGAAGAAAATCTCCCTCCATACGTTTTACATGTATATCTGCTGTCTTTCCCTTTCTACACTCTTTTGAAAGTGCAGATCGTGTTACAAATGTTTTTTCCTCATTCAGCAGTGGGGGGGGGGGGGAGTCTGGGCATACACTATGTGCGAGCTAGATGGAGCAAAGGGACACACCCCACCTCAGGTCCACCATCAATGGGGTACAGGCAGTACTCATGTAAGGGGTCCGAGTGTCCCTAGGGGCTCGGCCAGCCAGGGCCCATCCCCCTCCTACAGCAGAACATGAAATTAATCTTGTACCAGCTCCGCCGCTAATCTCCTACTTGTATTATGCTAAGAAGGAAATTTTGTGTAATTGGTCCTCTACTGCCTCTCCTACTTTGTTATCCTGGGAGGCAATCATGAATGCTGCTTTGCTACTATACAAATTGACCTACATAAATTGTGGCTGTCCTTGGAAGTATGAGAAGGTTTGGCTCCCATGTACTTCTAAGTAGATGAGTATAATGTGCAGGACCTGCATTTTTGGCCAGAAATGACGAAGAAATGTATAGTCCCTGTGTCACCCCCTCCCTCCTCTCTCCCCTATATATCAATGTTTTCCTGTGTTCCTGTAATGTTTTTTTTTTCCTCACCCTGAAACTATTGGTAACTTTCCTGTATGTCTCAAAGCTGGCTCTTTTGCCACCGCTGCTTTGTATGGTTGGATGCTATTCCTTGTGTTTCACTGTACTGCTCATTACCTTTTGCCATGTCAAACTGTTCTTTCTGCCATGTCATGTAATATTTTTACTCCTATAATAAAGCAATCCTGTTTAGATAAAAAAAAAAAAAATCATGCAACATAAAAAATTGCAACTACTATCTTTTTATTCTACGAGGCCTATAATTTTCTGAAAATATATAATGTTCTGGGACTTTTAGGCCATTTTCTGGTCACAAATGCAGATTTGTACATGTGTGCAAAAAATTGCTCTAGTGGTTAAACCTTTTTCCCCCTCATATTCTGTAATTTCTGATTTTCGGTTTTGTTGAGTGGTCTCTTCCCTTATGTCAGTCATGACGCGACCTTATCATGGTTTGTATTCTATAACATTAAATATGTCAGGTGAGCAGTGGTTAAAAACACAGAGACTCTGCGAACTGACTTGCCTGTGTGGTGCACTGGGTTATTATTATAGTTGGAACTGGTATAACCTATGACAAATTCCTCTGTCTGGGCTGTTTTCCAAAATCATTTTCATCCACGCTGGCAGTAGTACAGAGGTCTATATTCTGCACTAATTAAGGTCTTTACAAGACCACCACCAGTAGAAACCTGACAAACTGCACACTGCCTTAAGTGACAGCTGAGATACACTTAGTCCAACACTCATGTGTCTTTTCAAAGAGAACCACCAAATTAAATCTGCCTGTATACATCTACAACTGTATTATTCTCTATGTTCATGTTACATTGGAGATCCAGGCAGATATAAAAGATACATATTTATTTAGATTTGTTGTTAAATGTATTATTTCAAAATGAAGCAGTGTAAGTACCTGAATTTGAATTTGTATCAGCCCCTTGCACTTTCCTATGCAGCAAAGCTCAGACTTAGGGCTCATGCATACAGGCAGAAAAAATGCTGCTGCTAGGGGCGTCTGCTGTTTTTATTTAATTTATTTTATTTATTTTTTTGTTTTTTATGCTCATGAACGCAGCTGCATATTATTCAATGTGGCCATGCACATGCAGACATTTATGCGTGTATTTGTGCACAACTTTCATGGACATATAAAAATGCCCCAAAGCTGCATTTGGAGAGGCGCTTATGAGCCTATTTTACATGCATACGTTCATAAATGCATCTAAGCATACGCATATGCACGTAAATTTATTTTAGTGGCTAGAATAAATAAATATTATAGCCAACAGGATGAGTTTATGCGTATATGCTTATAAATGCCATACACCTGTAAACGCACATAAATATGCGTAAATACACACCACACAAGCCACTGCATCCTTACCTATATATCTCACAACATCAAGAAATGGAAAATAATTAAACTTTTAAAGCCCTACTTCCAATACACCTAAACTCTAGCTGCAGCCTGTTTATTACCTCTAAGGCCCCCTTCACAGCTGAGCGTTTTTCTGCAGGGTGCCTTTATATGACGCTTGTGAAAAAAAACAAATGCAAGCTCATAGAATGGAAAGGAAGGAGAAAGAGCCACTTCTCTCAAAATGGTGGGTATATCCTTGTGAGTGTGAATCAGGTGTTTTAGACACCAAAACCCTGGTTAAGAGGAGGGAGCACCAGTAGTCTTGGTACCTGACAAGATAAGTGCAGGTTTGAAGGGGTTAGGCTGAAGTTTGGATTAGGGTTAAAGCTTGGAGGTTATGGGGGTTAAAGTGAATTCCTGGTAATTATTAACAAAGCTTAAAATGGCTCCTATCCCCTCCTAATTCCTATACTAACTACCCTATAGAAGGAAGATGCTTATACCTAATCTCAGGGCGCTCCAGTCTGGTCAGATGATTGGCTTCAGGGGAAAAGAGGGACAACCAACAACGGATGCCCCATAGTAAGCCTATGAGTGATGTCACAGCCCAGGCATTCCATCTGTTGTTGGCGCTCTCCCCTGAAGCCGGCTGCTGGGGAGATCATGTGTCCAGACTGCAGCGCCTTTAAAATAGGTAAGTTAAGTATATGCATCTTCCTTCTGCAGTGTAGTGTAGTGTAGTATAGACATTAGAAGGGGAAGGGAACAGTATTAAGCTTAGTTACAGTGTCATCACTGGGGTTGGTGTCACCTGGTGCGGTACAACATGGTGTAACCCCCACCGGCTAGTCTGCTACAATGCTCTGTCCTGCCATTGCAGGGTGACAGCAGGACAGGCAGTAGGGCTCTGAGCAGGCTAGCAAATCGTGCCCCAGCCTGCCACAGTGCTACTTGATAGTGTCACACAGGGCAATTTTCTCTACCATAGGTGAAGGAACTCTACCAACGCCCCACACCTTTCCCTGAAGTAGGGGGGAAGGGGGTTGAGCGTGCCACAGCAACTGGGTGTAGGAGGGTCCTAAAGGGGTATTAAATATCAGGAGGGTGCTACAGAGGGCAGGGTTCTGGAGGGTGCTAGGTACAGAATGCAGGGTTCAGGAGGGTGCTGGATACAGGGGAAAGGGTTCTGGAGGGTGCTACATACAGAGTGCAGGGTTCTTGAAGGTGCTATATGCAGAGTTGAGGTGGGTGATAGGTGCAGAGTTGAGGTGGGTGCAGAGTTGAGGTGGTGCTAGATGCAGAGTTCAGGTGGGTGCTGGGTGCAGAGTTGAGGTGGGTGCTGGGTGCAGAGTTGAGGTGGGTGCTGGGTGCAGAGTTCAGGTGGGTGCATGGTGCAGATTTCAGGTGGGTGCAGGGTGAAGAGTTTAGGTGGGTGTGGGGTGCAGAGTATAGGTGGGTGTAGGGTGCAGAGTTCAGGTATGTGCAGGGTGCAGATTTCAGGTGGGTGCAGGGTGCAGAATTCATGTGGGTGATAGGTGAGGAGTTGAGGTGGGTGCGTAGTTGAGGTGGGTGCTAGGGGCAGAGTTCAGGTGGGTGCTAGGTGCAGGGTGCAGAGTTCAGGTGGGTGCAGAGCTCAGGTGGGTGCAAGGTGCAGAGTTCAGGTGAGTTCAGAGTTCAAGTGGTTGCAGGGTGCAGAGTTCAGGTGGTTGCAGGGTGCACAGTTCAGGTGGGTGCAGGCTGAAGAGTTCAGGTTGGTGCAGGGCGCACAGTTCAGGTGGGTGCAGAGTTCAGGTGGGTGCAGGGTGTAGAGTTCAGGTGGGTGCAGAGTTGAGATGGCTGCAGGGTGCAGAGTTCAGGTGGGTGCAGGGTGCAGAGTTCAGGTGGGTGCAGGGTGCAGAGTTCAGGTGGGTGCAGAGTTCGGGATGGTGCAGAGTTCAGGTAGGTGCAAAGTTCAGATGGGTGCAGTGTGCAGAGTTCCACCCTCAAAGTCTTTCCCCTCCCAGCACAGATCCCCATCCCCCTTCCTGTACAATTGGCACACTAAATGCTTCTAATTCCTCCCCCAAATCTTCCCTCCAAACACAGACCTCAGATACAGTGTGGCTCAATGCAGTGTTGGAGATGGCCCTCCTCCCAAGCTCCTCCTAATGACCTGTCACAAGACACGTCAGAGCCGAGGAAGAGCCTCACAAAAACTTTCCCCGGCTTTGTGTGACAGGCGGCGACCAGAGATGCTGCGGCTAGGTGCCAAGAACCGTGCACCATACATGCCCAGCGTTAATACAGCAGCTGCACCTAGGAGTGTTCAGTGCAGCGGTCCAGACCACACAGCTCCCTTTTTTTTTCATACAAACTTTATTTGAATCTTAGAATTCTGACTTTCAAGCTCAGAATTGTGTTTAATAAATGTAAGCATGGCCCAAACTTGTAATCTCAGAATTCTGACTTTCAAACCAAGAATTCTGAGATTAAAAGTCAGAATTCTGTCTTTCAAACTCAAACTGTTTAACATTTTTTAAGATGGCCCCAGTTTTTTCAAATACAATTCTAAATGTAAAAGTCAGAATTCTGGGTTTGAAAATCTGAAATCTGAGATTACAAGTTTGGGCCATGCTAAAATGTTTTAAACACAATTCTGAGTTTGGAAGTCAGAATTCTGAGTTTAAAAGTCAGAGTTCTGAGATTAAAAGTGAGAATTCTGAGTTTGAAAGTGAGAATTCTCAGTTTTAAAGTCAGAATTCTGAAATTACAAATCAGAATTCTGAGTTTGAAACTCAGAATTCTGACTTTCAAATGAAAAGTGTGGACTTTCAAACTTGGAGTTCTGACTTTTAATCTCAGAATTCTGACTTTTAAACTGAATTCTGACTTTTAATCTCAGAATTCTGAGTTTTAATCTCAGATTTCTCACTCACTTTCACACTCAGAATATTGACTTAGGCCCCTTTCACACGATCGGACCGTTCAGGTCCGCCTGTCAGTTTTGACGGCGGACCTGAACGGGCGCTCCATGTTAGCCTATGGAGCGTCGGATGTCAGCGGAGACATGTCCGCTGACATCCGACCCCGTCCGATCCGCTAAAAGCAGACGTATGGCTCTACGTCCAGATCCGTCGCTGGCGGATCGGATCGGGTGAGATCTGACGAAAACGGACACGCTGTCCGTTTTCGTCCGATCCCTCCATAGGCGGCAGCGGCGCCTGACAAGCCCCTCCCCGCTCAGTGAGCAGAGAGGGACCTGTCATCCGCCGGCTCAGCGGAGATCAACGGACAGATCTCCCACTGAGCCGGCGGACCGAGGCGGGCTCCGTAGAAACGGAGCCCGCCTCGTGTGAAAGGGGCCTTATAGCTCTGACTTTTAATCTCAGAATTTCTTACTTTCAGGCTCCAAATTCTGACTTTCAAGCTCAGAGTTGTGTTTAATAAATTTTATCATGGCCCAAACTTGTAATTTCAGAATTCTGAAATTAAAAGTCAGAATTCTGAGTTTGAAAGTCAGGATTCTGTCTTTCAAACTCAGAATTGTGTTATATTTTTTTAGGATGGCCTCAGGGCTCTTCCGTAACAGAAGGAGAGCCCTGGAGCCATCCTAAACATTTTTTAAGCACAATTCTGAGTTTAAAAGTCAGAATTCTGACTTTTAGCCCTGGTTCACACTGGCTGTGGGAAAGAAATCGAGTTCAGCTGAATTTGCGCGATTTCATTCCCGCATGTCAGTCCCAACTTCAAGGGCGTTTTCGGAGAAATCTGTGTGGGTTTCCGCACAGATGTCAATGGAAATCGCACCCCCAAATCGCCAAAAGCAGTACAGAAACTACTTTTAGGAATCAGTGCGGCGCCGCAGATGCAGCGTCGCACTGATTAGTTTTGGCATGCGATTTGACATGTCAGATCGCATCAATGTGAACCAGGGCTTAACCTCAGAATTCTGACTTTCAATCTCAGAATTCTGACTTTCAAACTCACAATTCTGACTTTCAAACTTGGAATTCTGACTTTGAATCTCAGAATTCTGACTTTTAAACTCAAAATTGTGTTTAAGAAATTTAAGCAACTTGTAATCTCAGAATTCTTCAAACCTGCAATCTCAGAGTTTAAAAGTTCTGAGATTAAAAATCTGAATTCTGAGTTTCAAAGTCAGAAGTCTGAGTTTGAAAGTCAAAATTCTGTCTTTCAAACTCAGAACTGTGTTTACATTTTTTTAGGATGGCCCCAGGGCTCTTCCGTAAGAAGCAAACTACACGTCTGGCACATCAGCTGTTATTTTTCTGCACATGCAGTGTGTTTAATAGAATAAAACATATGAAAATGTGCATGTATTGCAGAATTGCACAAAATACTGTATTTTTTTTGCCTTGACATACACTTTAATTTGGGGAGCCAAAATTCAACATACCGGTACCAGTTGGAGGCTGACATTGACTAAAACAGCATAGGGTCTCAGAATTTAAAACCTTTTCCCCTATGACATTTCTGCTGTTAGCGCTACTGAAACCCCCATCTGTCCACTCCAACCTCCCTAGCTAAAGACAATGTCTATTTTTGTGCAGGAAAACCAATTTCAATTAAAAAGTAATTTAATATAACCATTTTTTTTATCTTAAAGACATGCTGGTAGGTTAATTGGCCCTGATATGTGTATGTATGAATGTGAGTTGGGGACCTTAGATTGTGAGCTCCTTGAGGGCAGGGACTGATGTGAATGTACAGTATACGTATATGTAAGGTGCTGCGAAAATTGTTGGCACCAGGGCTTTTTTTTTAGCCGGGGAATTCAGTTCCAGCACCTTCATACTGTATGTTATGACAAAGGGTAATGGGGTGTGCTGAAGGGTCTATTGATGCTTGCTGCTGGGGGATCTATTGTTGCTGGAGGGGATCTATGTTTACATGGTGGTCTATTGTTGCTGGTTTGCTGGGGGGGTTGCTTATTATGCTGGGGGGTCAATTGTTGCTGGATGGGATCTGCAGTTGAGGCAGGGGTCTTTGATGCTGGCTGCTGAGAGATTTGTTGTTGCCGCTCAAGGTCTATTGTTGCTGGGGGAAATATATTGTTGCTGGGGAGGGACTGCAGGGGATCTATTTTAATGCTTTTCTTGTTAACACTAACAAATTCTGTACAAATTACTTAGCACCACAAAATCATACTGTATTCTCTAAAAGTGGCGGTACTGAGAGGTGGGTGGAATCAAGAAACGGTGCTCATAGGTGGGTGGGGGGCGGAGACAAGAAATTGACTCAGAAAGGGGGAGTTCCTGCACCTATTCTCAGAGAAAAAAAAGGCCTGGTTGGTACTATATAAGTACCTGTAATAAATAAACGTAAGAGAATTGGTCGCACTTACTGACATCCTTCTAAATATTTGAACTCACAATCTGTCATATCTATCCTGTAGCTTTATTACTTTCACAGTCACTGACCCAGATGACAAGCATGCAGATCAGAAAAGTCAAGAGTGAAGTCAAACCTCCTCCTCACAGCCATATATAATAAATTCATTTTTTATAGCACTGTCTTTCCCAGTCAAGCATATAATTTGGCCATTAGTGGCTTTAGAGAATCAAGTAAGTGTTGCGGCGATGTTGGATTGTCGGCTTACGCTCGTTAAACAAAAGCATGTTGTATTACAACATCCCTTCCTATTATATTCATCAGGCTTCATTAGAGGACATAACAGCTTTGGCTAATGCCGCGTACACATGGTCGGAATTTCCGTCAAAACAAGTCCGATGGGAGCTTTCCATCGTATAGTCCGACCATGTGTATTCCCCATCGGACTTTTTCCATCGAAAATTCAGACGAACTTAGATAGAGAATATGTTCTATATTTTTCCGACGGAAAAAATTCCTATCGGAAAAACCGCTCGTTTGTATGCTGTGCCGATGTACCAAAAATGACGCATGTATGAGACAGAAGCGCTCGGTCTGGTAAAACTAGCGTTCGTAATGGAGATAGCACATTCCTCACGCTGCAAATTCTGTGATCTTTTAATGCAGCGCTTTTGGGCTTTATAATGCTAGAAGAATGAAGTTGTTTTGCTGCTGATATTCACACAGAGTTATGACAAACTTATTTCTTTATTATTTCTCGTGACAAGCACAAGCACAAACTGAACATCAGTAAAACGATCTGAAAAGCACGATTCTGAAAAGCGCGAATCGTCTCTCACCAAACTTCAACACAAGATAAACACAAGATTAGCAGAAGGAGCCCAAAGGATAGCGCAGTGGCTATTGAACTTCCTTTTCATAGTACCGTCGTATGTGTTGTGCTTCACCGCGTTCTTGACAGTCGGAATTTGGTGTGACCGTGTGTATGCAAGACAGCCTGAGCGGAATTCCGTCGCAAAAACCTTCAGAGTTTATTCCGACGGGAAAACCAGTCGTGTGTACAGGGCATTACTGTCACATGCCTGCAAGTCCCTCACATCAACACATACACACTAGTCATGGATATAAGGAAAGGGTCTGCAAATGAAAGGAAAGCATCTTTTTTGGTACACCAAAGTTTATTCTTTAAGTATCAACTGATTTCAAGATGAATTCCAGGAAAACAGCTAAATAAACATTTGTAATACATACAGGGGAGTGGTATTACCTGCCAAATGATTTGTATCTCTGCCCATGTGGTATTATCTGCCAAAGGATTTGTATTTCTGCCCATCCAGTTCTGAAATTTACACAGCACATTCTGGCATTCTGGCACAGCATAGTCTGGCATCGCGGCCGAGACCTGATTTTTCTCTGCTGCAGTTTAGTAGGTTTAGTCCCTCCCCCTGCCTGTAATTGGATAATAAAAAGAGAAACTGCAGACTGAATGTGCTGAATCCCTCTTTCAATTTGCTCTCTTCTCCTATCAGCATGCTTATTGCATGCAGCACAAGTTATTGACTCTTGGTGTTGCTTCTCCATCTTCCAATTGGAGCTCTGCCTTGCCCGGACTGCTAGAGACTGATACAAAGTCGAATTCAAGTACTTCAGTGCTAACAAAAATTAATCTGTGCGATCAGATGTTACAACTTAAAGCAGTATTAAACCCAAAAGCAAATATTTATTATACTGCAGTTTACCAATTCTTAGATGTGATGGCTGCATTCATTTTCTTTAACCATTTCAGCCCCGGAAGACTTGGCTGCTGAATGACCGGGCCATTTTTTGCGATTCGGCACTGCGTCACTTTAACTGACAATTGCGCGGTCGTGCGACGCTGCACCCAAACAAAATTGATGTCCTTTTTTTCCTACAAATAGAGCTTTCTTTTGGTGGTATTTGATCGCCTCTGCGGTTTTTATTTTTTTTTGTGCTATAAAAAAAAAAGAGCATTTATTTTGAAAAAAAAACCCAATATTTTGTACTTTTTGCTATAATAAATATCCCCCTTTAAAAAAAAAAAAAAAAAAAAAGCTGATATGTATTCTTCTACATATTTTTGGTAAAAAAAATTGCAATAAGCATATATTGATTGATTTGCGCAAAAGTTATAGCGTCTACAAAATAGGGCATATATTTATGTCATTTTTATTATTTTTTTTTTTTACTAGTAATGTCGTCGATCTGTGATTTTTATCGGTACTGCAACATTATGGCAGACACATTGCACACTTTTGACACATTTTTGGGACCACTGGCATCTATACAGCGATCAGTGCTATAAAAATGCACTGATTACTGTAAAAATGTCACTGGCAGGGAAGGGGTTAACACTGGGGGGTGATCAAGGGGTTTCCCAAGGGGTTTCTAACTGTAGGGGGAGGGGACTGACCTAGAGGAGGAGACGGATCATAGTTCCTAGCTATTAGGAATACACAATCTGTCACTCCTCACAGAACAGAATAGGGATTTATGTGTTAACACACACTTCCGTGTTCTGCCTCTAATGCCCGCGATCGCTCGTGGCCGGCGGTATCGCAACCGTCGGCCACGAGCATTGGCACCTCCGCAGTGCAGCGGGAGCGCGCGCTTGCTATCCCGATCACACAAGCCGACGCGTAGCTACGACGGTTTGCGAGATCGTGCCGACCTGCTGCAGTAAAATGACAGATGCTGGTTGGCAAGCAGTTAAGGCTTTCTTTTCTTTATTTTCACCTGATGATCTAGCCAATAAGTCTGTTGTTTTCAACAGAACAAGCTGTCCTGCAAATGTAGCAGTTATGCCCTGTACACACGGTCGGATTTTCCGATGGAAAATGTGTGATAGGACCTTGTTGTCGGAAATTCCGACCGTGTGTAGGCTCCATCACACATTTTATATCGGATTTTCCGACACACAAAGTTTGAGAGCAGGATATAAAATTTTCCGACAACAAAATCCGTTGTCGGAAATTCCAATCGTGTGTACACAAATCCGACAGACAAAGTGCCACGCATGCTCAGAATAAATAAAGAGATGAAAGCTATTGGCCACTGCCCCGTTTATAGTCCCGACGTACGTGTTTTACGTCACCGCGTTTAGAACGATCGGATTTTCCAACAACTTTGTGTGACTGTGTGTATGAAAGACAAGTTTGAGCCAACATCCGTCGGAAAAAATCCTAGGATTTCGTTGTCGGAATGTCCGAACAAAGTCCGACTGTGTGTACGGGGCATTAGAGTGTTTTGACAAACTATTTACTCCTGACGGGTTCTTACAATGATCAGCTTTTGTTTATTCATGTAAAAACTTTATCCCAAAAGAACAAAAAACTGTTGTACTGTAACCTGCATGTGTTACTACAGTGTGAGCTGGAGTCTAGTGTATCTAAATCTGCTAGTACAGGTAACACTCCCTCCCTCCAGGCTGACAATGCTGCTGTGCAAATGTGCCCCGTGTGTTCCTTCATCCAGAGTGGGGGCACTCTAATACAGGATGTGTTACTGGCCAGCTCACCAGATGAAAACAGAGGGGAAAAAGCCTAAAAAAATAAAACGATTGCAGCCACCACATCTAATAAATGGTACTCTGCCATATATTACAGTTTTGGTTGTTGGTGTAATACCGCTTTAAGGGAGCTAGCTACCGCCAAACAAGTAATCTCACTACACCCAAATAAAACCAAATAAAACCTATAACAAAACATTGTAGCACTACCCACTTGCTAAATTTCTATATCATAAATATCAAGTAATAAATAATAATATAATATAACTGTATAGTAATTATAATAAAAGGTTTATGTCGAACACCAAAAATTTTGCAGTTAGCACTAATGAGAAGTTAGCACCAATGCAAATGTAATGCCCCGTACACACGGTCGGACATTGATCGGACATTCCGCCAACAAAATCCATGGATTTTTTCCGACGGATGTTGGCTCAAACTTGTCTTGCATACACACGGTCACACAAAGTTGCCGGAAAATCCGATCGTTCTGAACGCGGTGACGTAAAACACGTACGTCGGGACTATAAACGGGGCAGTAGCCAATAGCTTTCATCTCTTAATTTATTCTGAGCATGCATGGCACTTTGTGTACACACGATCGGAAATTCTGACAACGGATTTTATTGTCGGAAAATTTTATAGCCTGCTCTCAAACTTTGTGTGTCGGAAAATCCGATGGAAAATGTGTGATGGAGCCCACACACGGTCGGAATTTCCGACAACAAGGTCCTATCACACATTTTCCATCAGAAAATCTGACCGTGTGTACGGGGCATTAGAGGATATTGTCAGTCCCTAGTAGCCAGTGCCAAAAAGTGACTGTGGCACATGGTGAGCGGGTATCTGGAATATTGCAGTAATGGGTACAGATCCTCTAAGGCTGACAGCTATAGTTAGCAGCTGAAGTGTTTGTAGGATGTTACAAAGTTCTAAACAATTGGATCATAAGGTTTTATTTTAAGGTTCCTCTGAGCTGCTTGTATTTCTTCTAGAGGACTAGACAGTCATAGCCCTGCTGAAGTAGCCCACTTAAATGATCTTAACCTTGCAACGAACAAGACATATTTACACAGGGCTTGCTTCTTGTAGTGGCGGCTGACTGGAAGGATGGAGACATGTTTAAAAAAGTCCTTACAGGTATTTAAATAGGAAAGCTTTGATTCTGTCTAGTGATGAGCAAATTGGCTTGGGAAGCTGGCGAGCCTGGCAATCAGCTAAAAGCAAATTCTAGTTTATAAATAAAGCTGGCTATAGATTATAGTGCGATTTTCTTTCCCACAACCAGAAAATCACTCAATTCCATACCCTATCCAAAACTCCATGAACTAATTCGCATATAAAATATCTCACAAAAGTGAGTACACCCTTCACATTTTTGTAAATATTTTATTATACCTTTTCATGTGACAACACTGAAGAAATGACACTTTGCTACAATGTAAAGTAGTGAGTGTACAGCTTGTATAACAGTGTAAATGTGCTGTCCCCTCAAAATAACTCAACATACAGCCATTAATGTCTAAACCGCTGGCAACAAAAGTGAGTACACCCCTAAGTGAAAATGTCCAAGTTGGGCCCAATTAGCCATTTTCCCTCCCTGATGTCATGTGACTCGTTAGTGTTACAAGGTCTCAGGTGTGAATGGGGAGCAGGTGTAGTAAATTTGGTGTTATCGCTCTCACTCTATCATACTGATCACTGGAAGTTCAACATGGCACATCATGGCAAAGAACTCTCTGAGGATCTCAAAAAAAAGAATTGTTGCTCTACATAAAGAAGGCCTAGGGTATAAGAAGATTGCCAAGACCCTGAAACTGAGCTGCAGCATGGTGGCCAAGACCATACAGCGGTTTAAATGGACGGGTTCGCATACGGGGCACAGGGGTGCCGCCCACCTAATCCATGTGTCCCTAATCTACATGCAGGGTGGTGGACGAATGGATTTCAAAGAGGTTTTTTTCTTTTTAAGCACATGATTAGAGCCTGAGGCCACCCAGTTGTGTGAAAATAGCGAATTAATATTCACTATTGTCTTCCTGATTCTCCTCTCGGCCAATCAGGAAGTGAGTCTTGAGACCCGATTGGCCAGGGAGTCTTAGGACCCATTTCCTGTTTGGCCAGGAGAAGAAGCAACGGCCCCGTAGTGAGTAATAGCTGGAGCGAGGAGCAAAAGCAGCAGCCCTACCCCAGAGCCTTGTCATCTACCTCCTAAGGTAAGGCGGCCTCTGATTGCCACCTTCCCGTCTGTCTCCCGGGGGGGAGGGGGGTGATCGCTGCCTTACTGTCTGTACCCCATGGGGGGGGGTTGTTACTGCCTGTCTGTCCATCTCCCTCGGGGGGGGGGGTGGCATTGGTTTGTCGCCCCCCCCAAAATATTGAGCACCAGCTGCCACTGCATCTACACATTACTAGTCTGTATGCACTTCATGTGAAAAAATATATTAGTGCCACTTGAAGGTTGCAAGTATTATAGCTAGCTTTATATCACTCGCTTATGTTCTGCTTCTTTTCTCTAACTGCCCGGGGACAAATCTGAGTTGCCTTTCACAGAGTATTCGCTTCCTTGCATCTATTGTAAATGTAATCTCACGATATGCCCTTGTTTGATGTCTTTGCTCATTGATGATTTTGTGACTGCATCCTGTCTTTGGAGCATGAAACAAACTCACAGATTAAACAGCTTTGCAGCTTCATACCGCTGGACCCCACAACCAACCCGTAGGGGGAGACTTGCAAGCTGCACGCTGAGGTGCATTGCATGTAGAATTGCACATTTTTTTGAGGAGAGACACCAAAGTTGCCTGAACCCTAAATGGAGCCTGTTCTCAAATTTAACATTCTCTTTCAGTTTATGTACAACAATAACTTGTGCAAGTGTGGAGAATTTCATGCCATAAGACAAGTCGAGAAGCTCACCTCTGGCTGTAGTTGGCAGTAGAGAGCATTCCTTCTATTCGCCTATTTTACCCCCTTAACGCTTTAGGGGTAAAACAAATGTAATTGCCTAAGCGCAATTTTGCCATGTGTTAGTAAAACTGTACATATCGTCCCAACTACTATGTGTATTCAAATAGATTATAACTTGTTTTTTTTTCAGGACAAATTGGGCTTTCTTTTGGTGGTAAATGGTAACGGATATCTCCGGAATTTGTTTTAGTATCAAAGGAAAGCTGGCCCAAAATAGTAAAAAAAAGCACTGACCCTGGCAAACCTTGACCTTGTTATTTTTCTCTATATTTTAAATTGTTTTTCTTACTCAGTATTTTTAATTTTTATTAGATATTTTTTGTTTTACACGCTTTGGTTTGTTTACATTTTCCTTTCCTGCAAGAAGAGGAAGATACTTAAGAGGAAGTAAACACAGGGGCGGGCTCACAGTGACTGATCACTGTGATAGCCACTCAAAAGCTATCACAGCGATCAGGTGACCCAGAACCCAAAGTCCCGGGTCTTGACCGTTCGTACCAGACCCAGGGCTCTTGTTGAGATACGCATATATGCGGCCCCACGGAAAAAAGCCCAATAATAAATAACATAGATAAATAAATAACATAGGCAGTACATTTCTGCAATACGTGCACATTTTCCCATGTTTCATCCGTTTAAAATGCTGTACAGAAAATTACCTGTTGATCTGCTAGAAATCCAGTGTGCTCCTAACTTACTGTTTGGGCTGACAGCTACTGCCTCTGCTGCACTGAAACCCCAGCCAGCTTTGTCAGCCCTCCATGCTGGACTACCTAGTTTCACCTGTGCCCATCCCCTCTCTGTCCTACTCCACAGGCATATATTGATTTCTTTTTCAGCTAAACAGTCATGCTGCCTTGGCTCTTAAGAGCCTGAGCACACATTACATAATGTGATGGAGATATTGAATTCCATATTTATGGGGGCAGGAGGCGGAGCCTAGCGGAGCAGACA
Source organism: Aquarana catesbeiana (assembly GCF_042186555.1). NCBI lineage: Eukaryota > Metazoa > Chordata > Amphibia > Anura > Ranidae > Aquarana > Aquarana catesbeiana. Next base: position 527,578,676 of record NC_133326.1, read on the forward strand.
TGCATTGTTAGAGCTCCACACCGCTGAGGAGAGAAGAGAAGGACAAAGCGGAGCCTGCAGGCTCAAAAGGTATCCATTTGAACCTTTTTGCCCCATGGAACAAACTGTGAAAGTTTGGGCAGGAAATATGGTACTGGGAGGAAACCGTGGCAGAAATAAAAATCACCTCACAAAGAGCTCACAGGCACTCACTGCAGCTGAAGCAGCTCCAGTCACCTCACAAGATACAGCATCAGGGCGCTCTCACAGACAGAAAATGTCACAGCAAGACTCTCCATTTGAGTCAGATACAGAACAAATCCTCTCACAAACTTCTCCACAAGCCTCCTCAGTATCCCCAGTAATATTATTACAATTTGAAAAGATGCTTCATAAGGCTTTAAAACAAACCTCAGACCAAATAACAAAAAGCCTAACCAAAGAAATAAGAGAGCTGGGAAACCGCACCGCAGCCTTAGAAATAAAAATGGATGAAATTGAAATTACAACCCAAGAAAATATAACAGAATTGGAACAATTAAAAAAAGAGAATTTAATACTTCAAACTAAGCTCGAAGATTACGAAAATAGAGCCAGACGTTCAAACTTGCGCATAAGGGGAATACCTGAAACTGTGACAGACCTGCAATCTACTATTACTGCTCTATTACAAGAACTAAAGCCAGATATCCCTATTGAACGTTTAGAACTGGACAGAGTACACAGAGCCCTCACAGCCAAAAAGAAAGATGGACCCCCACGTGATATAATTACAAAATTTCATTATTACAGAACGAAAGAACAAATACTAATTGCTGCAAGAGAAAAAAAGGAACTTAATTTTCAAGGACACAATTATCAAATTTTTGCTGACCTATCCCAACTTACTATTACTAAAAGACGATCCATGAAACCCCAACTAATGGAACTGCAACGCCACAACATTATGTATCAATGGGGCTTCCCCTTTTCAGTCAGATTTAACTACCAAGGTACAATTTACAGAAGCAGATCAGCAGATGAACTACAACAAACCCTTTTAAAATTAAATCTGACAGAACCCACAAGCAGCAACACTCCCATACGCAGAAGAATGGCATCATCTTCACCTTCAGGCAGCACCCAGAAAATTCCAGAACAAAATGGGAATCATCATTCTCACAAAAGAGGCCGTTATGCCACATCATCCATGGACCAAGAAGATTCAATGGACTGACATCCTAATTCCTGATATCTCTTCATTTATTATACTAAGAGATGGTTCTCTATAAAAAACCTAAATTTATAACTAAATGTAACTGCATTCTGATAGTCACACACTGTGTGGGATCATGTTACATTCCAGTTATATTTCTTATTACTTCTGATTCATATAGCCTTAGAATATATAAGTGAAATAAGGAAATTCTTGTTCAGTTATATATTATCAGGTAATAACAATAGATTTATTACTTTTTAGGACAAATATGTTCAATAATCCAGAAGTAATGGAAGCTTTTTTTTTTTTTTTTTTTTTTTTTTTCTTTTCTTAAAACAAATATATTATTACCTAACTAGTTCCTAGAATTATGTTTTTGTTTATTCTAATCTGAAGCAATACAACCTCAATTTTATGAGTTAACATATCTAAACAGTTACATATGAATAAAATATGTAATTGTTTACTCTAAAAGGGTTAAAATCTCAAAATAATTCAAACTATCTTCATCAATACCAAAGTTATTAACAGTACCTTTCTAACTGAATTATTTAGCCTAGGGCAAGACTAACCATATACAACCACCCTGGAATAAATAATTTCAACAAAAACTATATTCTGCACTCCAACTAATGAAACATCATTTTGATGTCTTTTGACATAGCACTTCTCTCCTGTAAGCGGAAGATCCGTGTACCCCCATTAGCCCTCCTCATTCTCCCAACCATATTATGTGGGAGTGTGACGAAAGCACTTATTCCCCTGAGAGAGATATTTATTCTCTTTCACGGGTAAATTGTGATTACTTGCAAAAAATAATTTATACAATGTATCATCTAATCTCATATGTTTTTTGTTTACTCTTTACTCCAGAATTCACTGGTTTCTTTTCTATCTATTCATCTCTTCAGTCCACACAGGTTGATCTGCGCAGTCAGCTCTGCATAACAAAAAGTAAGTCAAAACTATTTGATCTATTGCCATGGCACCACTGAATATACTTTCCCTGAATGTTCAGGGAATAAATGTCCCTCAAAAAAGGACCAAAGCCTTCCGTATTTTCCATAACAAGAAGGCTCACATAGTATGCCTCCAAGAAACACACTTCACCAAAGATTCTACTCCAAAATATATTTCTCCTTTTTTTTTTTTTGAAAATTGACAATTTTTTATTAAGTTTTTCATGATAGAACACATACAGAAAATTAAAGTACAAGGTGGTACACATTACATTGCCGTAATCATATCCAGAGGAAAGCCCTGTTCTGATAACAGTCGTAGCATGGAGTTAGAGTCAATGTACTTATCTTTTCTGAATGTTAGATAAGAAGGGAGAAAAATTATAATAGATGGACTGACTCTAGATTTAAGTCACTGGTTGTACACCTCGTACATCTTAGCAGAAAAAGGAGAAGAAAAAGGATAAGAGGGGGGAGAAGAAAAGAAGAAAAATTGATAGAAAAAAGTGTAGGAATAGAGGTTATTGAGAAAAATTGAGAGAAGGGGGGGTTAATGGAAAGTCCAGGGTGGGGTAAGTGGAGTTGGGTAGGAGAGGTGGGGAAAGAGGATGAGGGCAGTGGGGTCGCACCCCATCCCAGATGTCCAGAACCTCCCCATCAAAGGGAGAAACCAAGCTCCCCGAGGCCATCGCATTAGGTTATGGGGTTTTCAAAAAGGACCCACAGTTCCCATACTTGGTTATGTTTTTCAAGCTTGTCATTTAGGGAGGCTGTGAGATATTCCATCCTTTTGACCTCCCTGATCCTAGAGTGCAGTTCCGACATCGAAGGTGGTTCCCTCTGTTTCCATTTTAATGCCACCAGACAACGTGCAGCAGTTAATATGTGTGATAGAAGTTTTTTGGATCTTTTAGAGAGGGAGATTGGCGGGAGACCAGGTATAAAAACCTTCGGGTCGAAAGGCACCCCCGGGCCAAGGACGGCCTCCAGGAGGGAGTGCACCAGTTCCCAGTATGGTACAATCAGGGGACATGTCCAATAAATGTGGTGTAGGGTTCCCCTATCCTTATGGCATCGCCAGCAGCGAGAGTCTGTCATTGGATATATGGAGTGGAGCAAGTCAGGGGTCCGATACCAATGAAACAAAATCTTGTATTGGTTCTCTTTATATAGCGTACACATAGAGCTTTTGGTGGCTTGAGACCAAATGAGTTGCCATATGTGGAGAGGTACGTCTGCACCCAAGGCTCGCTCCCATTTACCCATGTATGCGTGTCGAGGACCCTCTGGTGAGGAATCCCGCGTCAGGAGCTGATAGGTTTGGGAGATCATGCCTTTAGGGGATGGACTCTCCAAGCACAGCTTTTCAAAATCGGTTAGCGGGGAGAAATGGAGGTCAGGGACTAAAGATTGTGCATAGTGTCGTATTTGTAAGTAGCTAAAGAAGGCCTGTTTGGGAATGTCAAATTCTTTTTGCAAATCTTGAAATGTCCTTAAAAAGCGGGTCTTAGGGTCTATCAGTTGGCCATAGCGGAATAGGTTCTTTTCCATCCAGAAATGGGACATCTGAGAGGTCAGACTATCCGGGATGTTGGGGGTAAATAAGAAGGACGTGACCGGTGAGGAAGGGGTGGTAAGGGGGTGTGCTGATTTTGCCCGCCTCCATAGTCGACGTAGGAGGGACATTGGTCCCAGCAAGTGCAAGTTTTCAGAAGCCACATCAGAACTCCACAATAGTGAATTCGGATGTATAGGGGCTAACCATAGCTTTTCAATTTGTGTCCACCGATTGTAGGCATGCAGGGTACACCAAGAGGCTACAGGGCGTAGTTGAGCTGCCAGGTAATATTTGGTTATGTTAGGGAACGCCAAGCCTCCTTGGTTGCGGGGGGCATAGAGAACCGATTTAGCAATCCGGTGTCCCTTGTAGTTCCAGAAAAAGTTAATCAAATCACTCTGCAGTCTCTTTAGGTGTGTGGCTGGGATAGGTATCGGAAGTGTCTCAAATAAGTATAGCAGTTGAGGTAGGGTCATCATTTTAAGGGTAGCTAGTCGTCCAAAAAGGGACAGTTTTAGGGGTTTCCATTTATTTAGTGAGGCTCTAATAGTGGTATATATGTGGGGGAAGTTGGCTTTGTATAAGGAATCATATGTGGTCGTAAGGTGGACTCCTAGGTATTTTAAGGAGGAAGTTTTCCAGGAGTAAGTAAATGCTTGAGAAAGGGCCGCTTGTGCTTGAGGAGGCATATTAATGGGGAGGGCCTCTGTTTTAGAGTTGTTTATCTTATATCCCGATAGGTCACTGTATCTATCTAGTTCCGTATGTAGGTTCGGCAGGGAGATGTGAGGTTGTGTGAGTGTGAGGAGAACGTCATCGGCATACAGGGAGATTTTAAAGTCTCTGGTTCTAACTGGGATGCCATGTATGTTTGGGTTTTCCCTGATATGGGCAGCTAAGGGTTCTATGCAAAGGGCATAAAGGAGCGGTGAGAGTGGGCATCCCTGTCGCGTCCCATTTGAAATCGAGAAAGTGTTGGAGGTTGCGTGTTGAGTGCGCACCATGGCTGATGGGGATGAGTATAAGTGATGGATGGCTCTCAAGAAGGGCCCCGTAATTCCGGCTCGCCGTAGGGTAGCAAACAGGAAAGGCCAACTTAGCCTGTCAAAGGCTTTTTCTGCATCGAGGCTGAGCAGTAATGCCTCTACTTTGGTCCTGTTTGCTACCTCTACTAGGTCAATAACCTTGCGGGTATTATCCCCTGCTTGCCTCATAGGTATGAAGCCTACCTGGTCTTTATGGATCAGTGATGGCATGAAATTGTTTAGTCTATTAGCTAATAGTTTCGTAAAGATTTTAAGATCGGCATTAAGCAGCGCAATAGGTCTATAATTCGAAGGTAGACTATGATCTTTGCCAGGTTTGGGAATCAGCGTGAGGTAGGAGTTTTGCATATCTCGTGGTATGGGCGTCTCAGACAGAAATGAGTTAAACAGTGTTGTCATATGGGGGAGTAGGTGCGGTAAGAAAGTTTTGTAGTACTGATATGGAAGTCCATCAGGACCTGGGGCTTTGTTGTTTGGGAGCGATTTAATTGTGTTTGTAATCTCTTCCTCTGTAATGGGGGAATTTAGTGTGGTCAGGGCGGAGGGAGTGAGTCTCGGTGTGTCGCACTCTTCTAAATAGGAATAGATTCTTTGGGATAGGTCTCGCGGGGGAGGGTTGTGTGGAACGTCTGGATTGTTATACAGGGTCGAATAATAATCATGGAAGATCTGAGCAATCTTGGTGGGATGCGTTTGGGGAGTGCCCGTTCGATCGTTGAGATGGGTAATGGAGGTGGTCGCGAGCTTATCCCGCAATTGTTTAGCTAACAATGTGTGTGGTTTGTTTGCCTTGTCATAGTATGTTTGTCGTAGTCGTATTAGCGCCTTCTCAATTTTACCCACTTCTATATCACTAAGACCTGCCCGTACCTGTACAATCTCTCTAAGGGTTTTTAAGGACGGAGAGGAGAGCAACTTTGCTTCCAGTTGTTTAAGCTTAGCCAATAGGGCTATGCGAGCCGTGTTAGCATTCCTCTTGAGCGCCGTGGATAACGAAATACATTGGCCCCTGAGGACCGCTTTATGACCCTCCCAGAGAGTAGCAATGGAGATTTCTGGCGAACTGTTTTCCGCAAAATATAATTTCATTGTTTTCTCCAGGTCCTCTCTGGAGGGGTCATGTTTAAGCAAAAAATCATTCAGTCGCCAGTGGCATGTACGAAGGGTTCCCGGGGACAATGCCAAAGACAAGGTTATTGGGGCATGATCCGACCATGAGATGGCCTGGATGTCTGAGTTCTCATGAGCTCTCAGGGTTGGGGCGTTTACAAAAAAATAATCTATGCGCGAATGGGACTTGTGCGGGTGGGAGTAAAAAGTGAATTGTTTAGCTGAGGGGTTTGCGGTTCTCCAACAGTCAAACAGGGCATATTTCCTGGTCAATTGGCGGAAGAGAGAGCATCGTCTCTCGAGGGCCTTGGGGACCTGTTTCTGTCCGAGAGAGTGCCTGTCTAGGCAAGAGGAGAAGGTCACGTTAAAGTCTCCGCCAATGACCAGGTACTGATGGGGAAATGCAAATAATCGTTTATACACTTTAGATAGGAAGGAGGTTTGGTTAGTGTTAGGGGCGTATATATTACATAATGTAAGATCAGCATTTTTCCACATGCCTCTCAGGATGATATAGTGTCCTAGGGGGTCCGAAATTAGTGATTGTAATTTGAAAGGGGAGTCTTTTTTGAGTAAAATAGCCACACCTGCCCGTTTACGAGGATTAGAAGCTTGGTATATCTGGGAATAATGTTTAGTGACGAATGCCATATTATCAGTCTTAGTGAGATGTGTTTCCTGAATGAAAATAATGTCAGCTTTAGATCTCCTAAATTCCCTTAGGGCTAGGCTTCGTTTGGTATTGGAATTGAGACCTTTCACATTTAATGATAGTATGTCAATCATTGGGAAGTAAAGATATTAGAGGTTTTAGCTTACCAAGATGAATGGAATACGTTTGGATGCAGAGGATGGTAATCGGATGGACTTTCAGATAAGGTACATACCCAACTGGGAACATGTTCCTGCGGACTAGGACTGGGCTCCATAGGCGGGGGGCACCCACAATACCCCAAGTTACTGGAAGGTAGAGAAAAGAGAAACCAGGGGTGGAAGAGCAGGAGGAAAGGTGGACGACAAAGAGGAAAAAAACAAAGGTTAGTATAAAAACAAGTAGTAACCATGTGAAGGTTAACCCACTCAAACAGAGTGGTGGGTCGGAGACCCCCGGAGGGCCCCCCCCCACGTGGGGAATGAAGTCATTACTCTCCACAGGGGTTATAGGGGAAGCCATTCGAAGGTCTCCCGGGGGAGGATAGGACAGTCCCAAAACGGCCGCTGTCCCCTCCCAGACCCGCCTGTAGTTAAGTAAATATGTAAATATGCAGCACACCGTAATGGAGCAGCAAAACAAAGAAGAACTTTCTTTTAACAGTTAGTAACCAGGTAACCATGTGATGTAGACCGAGGTAGCAAATTAACTCAGCCTATGCTGTTTATGCTCAGTAATGGGCCTTTCAACCCGATGGTGGGAGTGTTGGTAGGGTACAAACCCATCAGCCCAGACCAATAACTCTTGGGGGACCCTGGGACGGGTGAGGACCATTAGGTAACTACGATAGTACATTCTAGTGGGGTAGAGGACGGGGGGACAGGGAGGGGAAGGAAGGGGTGGAAAGGGTAAATATGGGGCTGGTGGGGGGGGGGGGGAGGGCCAGGATAACGGGATTAAGGGAGAAAAAAAAGGGGGGGGGAAGGGGAGAGGGAGGGGACCCCATTGATAGTTTGTGGGGGGTGGAGCATTACTGTAGCATAGCAGCTATAATCCTGTATCTTAAATTTGCATAAGTGCTAAATCTTTAACCCGTATTTCCACCTAGTGGAATTGAAAAAAAATTAAAAAAAAAGGGTAGAACTTAGGGACTAGCCCTCTATAGAGAGAATAAGAGTAACAGCTTATGTCCTGAGCTTTCAGCATGTTAGGCAGTAAACAAAACATCTCTGCTAGTAACTGAACTGGAGCTTTTCGGTCAGCAAGCAACGAGAGTAGAAAAAATAAAAAAAAAAAAAAAAAAAAAGGGAAAAAAGAAAAGGAAAATCATCTCTGGTGAACATTTGCCGAGGAGCTGTTGGGATGTGGCCTCTGTCGTTTTCTCCCGTTCACCTGGACCCAGGGCTCCGGACGAGGTGGTGGAGTGGGTAGGGGGTCCCACCCGGGCGTGGGGGGAACCGGAATGTCCAAGTCCTTGCAAAACGAGTGGAGGTCTTCCGGGTATCGCAGTGTAGTGGATCTCCCATCTTTCTTTGCTGTGAGGCTGAAGGGAAAGCCCCAATGGTAGCGAAAGTCATGTTCCTTTAGTGTTGTAAGAAGTGGCTGTAGGGAGCGTCTTTGCTGAAGGGTGATCCAGGACAAGTCCGGGTATAGCTGTATAGGGGCTCCATCGAAATCAATGGTACGCATGTTGCGGGCTTTTCTCATTATATCTTCCTTTAGGGCGTAGTTATGAACCCTGCAGATTACATCCCTTGGTCTTGGGCCTGGCCCTCGGGGGCGAAGAGCACGATGGGCTCTGTCCAGCTTGACTTTTTGATTTTCCGGGCGACCTAGAACGTTGTTAAAGATAGCTTGCAGTGTGACTTGCAGGTCCTCGTCATGGGTCGCTTCTGGGAGGCCTCGGACTCTAATGTTGTTGCGTCTGCCTCTATTGTCGAGGTCCTCGAGATGGCGTTGAAACTCTCTAAGTGCTGAGGCTTGCGTAGATAAGCGATCATGTATGTGAGAGACTTCCATCCTTGTATCGTGTGCTTCTTCTTCTATAGAGTGGACCTTAGCAGACAAGTGGTGCAGATCCGTGCGGAGCATGGTAATTTCAGATCTACATGTGTCGCGTACCTCTTGGATGAGCATGCGAAAATCCTGTTTCGTGGGTATGCAGCGGACATAGTCCCTCCAGGAGGTGCATGCATCAGGTTCAGGGTCAGGGACCGTTGTGGCATGGGCATGTGGATCCCTCATGGTAGTGGAAGAAGTGTCCAGTGGGGAGTGCTCCCTTTGTAGTGCATGTGGAGGGGTCATGAAATTAGACTGTCCTGCGTGCACTTGAGCTGCGTGAGCTACATGTGAATAAGCCCCCTGCAGCACTTCAGACCGCTGCGGTGGGGGAGGCCCTGTCGCCATGTTAGGTTCTTTGTGCTGTAGAGATGGGGATGTTGGCCTATCCCTTGTAGCCTGGGGTCTCTGTGGCAGGGAGTTTGGGTCCCATTCCTGGGCTGAAGATTCCCACGGAGGAGAGGCTTGGCTAGCATTTGGCGTCGGTGCAGGCCCCAATAGGCAGGGAGGAAACGGCTGAGACAGGCTGCCGAGTGTGTCCCCTCTGTGGGATAGTGTAAGGCCAGCTTGGGAGCTAGTAGGTGGGAGCGGTGGGCGATCGAGTATCAAATCCCCCTCAGAGGCATACCTGTCCGTTCGCCTTCCCGGAGGAGATGAGGAGAGGGCCGCTGCATATGACGGTGGAGTCGGCGCCGGCGCCATCTTGGCCTCGTGGTGTCCCGCCGGAGCTCCGAGGCCGAAGTACTCCGTGATGAGGGGCGGAGGAGCCGAAGAGGATCTGGTGGCGTGTCCCCTGGGTTCTGGGTCTTTAGCCTTGCGAGGTTTACCCATGTTTTCGGTGCTTTTTAGCTGCTTTTAGCTGTGTACAGGCGGATCTGGTCAGGAGCTCTAAGGAGACACGTCCGCTCCGGAAGCCATCCAAGCCACGCCCCTCTATATTTCTCCTTTTTATCAACAAATTTACACGGCTTCTGCCTGTACCAAGCAAAGGGGAACTCTAATTGCATTTCACCGATCCACACCATTCACCTTATCATCAGAAATTAAAGACCCAGAAGGTAGATACCTGATACTCATGGGTTATATAATGGATACAGCAATCACGGTGATTTCCTACTACGCTCCTAACAAACAACCTACACCATTCCTCTCACATATATTACAAGTGATTAATACACACAAAATAGGAACAGTGATAATGTGTGGGGATTCGAACCAGGTCCTCCTCCCATTTCTAGATAAATCACCTTTTACACCATCCAAAATAACCTCTAGATTACCTTTTTCTCAACTTCTTTCCAAATACAATCTGGTAGATTCATGGAGAGAAAGTAACCCAATGAAAAAGAAATTCACTTATTTCTCGCACCCTCATCAAACCTTCACCAGAATAGATCATATTTTTCTAACAATAGGAATGATACCAGAAATTATTGCATCAGATATAATTCCGATTCCGTGGTCTGACCATAATGCAGTATACACTACTATAGCCTCAGCCATACCAAAAGCGCATGACCCAACGTGGTACTTACCGGACATAATGCTCAAACACCCACTACATCAGATGGCCATTGAACAAGCTTTAAAGGAATACATATCAATTAATAATACAACAGACATCTCCCCAATAACACTATGGGAAGCTCATAAGCCTGTCTTGCGTGGTACAATACAAAGACAAATGGCACTATTTAAACGGGAACGCAAAAATCTAGCAAAAAAACTAGAACTCAATTTTAATGCAGCCTACATATCATTTCAAGATAATCCATCTCAGAGTACAAAATCTCATCTGGAAAAATCTAGATTGGAATACGATCTATTTCTCACTGAGTCAGTTGATAAATCCCTCAAACGCTCCAAACACAATTTCTACATGAATGCAAACAAACCAGGTACATATTTGGCTCGGGCATTAAATTCAACTAACAAATCTTTCAAACCAATACGTTTGAAATTATCAAAAAATGTTTACACTTGTAATCCAGTTAAAATAGTCCATAAATTTCACTCACATCTCGCAACTTTATACAAGACAAACAATGAATTTAATCCTACAGAGGCTGAATCCTTTTTCTCAAAAATAACCTTACCTGAGTTATCTCAGAATCAAAAAAGCAGTTTGGATGAGCCTATAACTATAGATGAAGTTGCTAACGCCATAAAAGACCTAAAACTTAACAAAAGACCAGGCCCAGACGGCTACTCGGCTTTATACTATAAAACATTCTCAGAAATACTCTCTCCCATTCTCACTGAAACTTTTAACAATCTTCTAGATGGACATTCTTTTCGGCAAGAAACACTAATGGCAATTGTTTGTATGATCCCAAAACCCCTTTCTGATGATACTTCCTGTGTGAATTATCGGCCTATCTCTCTGTTAAACCTCGATATTAAATTATTAGCAAAAATAATAGCAAAACGCCTCAATAGCATTATAGGAAAATTAATACATAGAGATCAAGTAGGCTTCATGCCAAATAGACAGGCAGGCGATAATATACGCAGGGCAGTGTTATTGGCACATATTGCTAAAAAAACGGAAAATCCCTTTATGTTTTCTATCTCTCGATATTAAGAGGGCATTTGACACAGTATCCTGGCAATATATGCAACATTCATTACAAAAATGGGGTTTTGGACCCCACTTTTTAACATGGATCAAAGCATTATATAATAAACCCAAAGCCTATATAAAATATGCTGGATACAAATCTGAAGCCTTTAATATCGAAAGAGGTACCCGACAGGGTTGCCCATTATCTCCCTTATTATTTGCCCTTATACTCGAACCCATGGCCCAATATATCAGAACAAACCAAACTATAACTGGCATTGAAGTAGGAGGTATTACACACAAATTATGTATATTTGCAGACGATATATTACTTTTTCTATCATCACCACAGGTCTCTGGTCCTAACTTAATACCAGCTCTTGATGGATTTGCAGCCCTATCCGGCCTTATGATTAATCCTAAGAAATGCCTAGTGCTTAATATTTCACTCACAAACATGGAATTGATCCCGGCTAGGGCTGCACTCCCATTCACATGGGCAGAAAAATCAATCCCATATCTTGGAATTCATTTAACAGCCTCTCATTCTGACTTATTCTCAACCAATTATCCTCCTGTATTAAGACAGATCACAAATCTAATAAAACAATGGTCGCAACTTCCTTTATCCTGGATGGGGAAGATTAATGCAATCAAAATGACTATTCTACCCAAATTGCTTTATCTATTCAGAGTCCTCCCTATTCCAATTCCTTCCTATTTTTTGAGAATAGTACAAAAAAGAGCAACTTCGTTTATATGGGGCTCTTCTAAACCACGTATACCTATACACACACTACATCTTCCCAAAAATAAAGGAGGCCTGGGATACCCTAATTTTACTAACTACTACAGAGCGGCACATTTGGCCAGTCTGTCCAAATACCATGCAAAACAGGAAATCCCATTATGGGTATTTATAGAGGCTTCAGAAAATGACCCTCTATTAATATCAAATTTATTATGGCTTGATCCTAAAGACCGCTTTAAAATTCATAATCCCATAATTAAACACTTCTTATCTCTCTGGGATAAACTAAAAACCAAATATCAGTTACAATCTCCACACAATCCTCTCCTTTCTTTTATCAGAAATCCGGCCTTTTATCCGGCATGGATCTACCCAAATTCTTTTAAAGCTTGGACAACATCAGGCATTCAGACACTAAATGACTTCATAGCATCTAAATCATTCCTTTCATTCCCATCGCTTAGAGAAAAATATGATCTACCAAACTCTGAGATATTTAGATATCTCCAAATCAAAAATTTCTATACACCATTCCTAAAGGGGGATACACCATTATCCCAATTATCCATTTTTGAATCAATCTGTACAAAAGATCCATTTGCTAAAGGTACAATTTCATCACTTTATAATCAATTATATGGAGTACCAAATCTTAATAGACCCTCTTACGTTCAGAGGTGGGAGGAGGACCTGGGACGAACTTTAGAAGACACGGACTGGTCTAACATATGGCTCACATCTAAGTCATCTTCACCCAACATCTTAGCACTGGAGACAAATTATAAAGTCCTAACTCGCTGGTACCTTGTACCCGCTAGAGTGGCAAAATATTCACCTAATACCTCAGCTCTTTGTTTTCGAGGATGCCCAGAAATAGGCACATATTTACACATATGGTGGACGTGCCCAGTAATCCAAACCTTCTGGAAGGAAGTCTTCGTGATTGCATCTAAAATATTTAAAAAAATAATACAACGAGATCCATATTTAACTTTACTTAATCTAAAACCGGAATGGTTAACACTCTCTCAATTCACACTTATGATCCAACTAATAACGGCTGCAAAACAAACAGTGGCCAAGGCATGGAAATCTCCTACATTGGTACTAGCAGAAACAATTCACAGAATGAATAATACAATGTCCCATGCTAAGATGGTAGCCATCGATCAAAATCAAATTCCAAAATTTGAAAAACTTTGGCATCCTTGGATAAAACAACAGTTCCTGTCAAACTTCAATGACTCTGTCCTGTTGCCATGGTAACAGATTAAATGACTTACAGAGACACCCATTCTAAGGCTTCAAAGAGAACTAAAAAGAATAATAAACTGACGAGCGGGACAACCTTGTGGACCATACCTCTACCTTTCAACCCTTTTTCTTCTTTCTCTTTCCTTTTCTCCATCTTACGATTAAAGCTCATTATCAGAATTTATTTGACCTATATACACTCTACTTGTAAACAATATGTATAGTAGGTATAAATCATTTAAATACCTACAAAAGTAACTAAGGAAATGATATATATCTTTAATTTAGGTTTACGTGAACCCAATGTTTAATATTTGAAATTTCATGATATTTACCTATATAAACCCTACTGTAAAACAATGAGCTTACTTTATAGATCCTTGTAAACTTACTTTATGTATCTTTATAACATCGTATACTCAATAAACTTCTTTTGACAAGGAATTCCATATTTATATCAATGAGATCCAAGCGAACCATTGCAAGGACTCCAATTAAACTGCCATGCCCCATAGGATGTATGTATATATGTGTGTAGGTATGCGGCATGTGTATATGTATATATATGGATGTATATATGTGTGTGTATATATATATATATATATATATATATATATATATATATATATATATATATATATATATATGTATGTATATATGTGTATCAATGTGTAGGTATATATATATATATATATATATATATATATATATATATATGTATATGTTTTAATATCATGATAGGACACAGCTAATGTAGTTCTTCCAGTACACTGGTGGGAACCAGGGAACCAGGGAAGGTCCCCAGGTGTTAATTGAATCCACTCACCAGGGGGCCATTAACATGCTAATGTCGGGACTGTTTGGGCTGGGAGATCAAAGGAGATTGTTCATTAATTCATAGACTGAGAGGGACCGAAAGTTTTACTGTTCCAGTAATGCTAGCATGATATTTAACTTGACTTGAAATTACAGCCAATCAGAATTTGAGGCAACTGTAAACCAATGAGCTAGTAGGCTTCAAATGTAGCCAACCAGACTTTGAGGCAACTCTGAACCAATGAATGTGTGGCATCAGCTGATTGGTGGAGAATGTATATAAAAGAGGGAAAGAGCCAGTTTTTTGGTCTCTGTGTCCAGCCCCACAGCATCGAGGGGACATGCTGTCCGCGTAATGTATACTTGTATCTCTCTTTCTGTTTCTTCCTAACTTTTTGTATCCTAGGAGTAGTCTTAGAATATTGTATAGCCTGTGTATGTCCATTGTAACTATTTCTGAGTTTGGCCTAGATTATCTTTGCAGCCTAAAGCATCATTGTACTTGTGGCATCACTTGAGATATATGATAAATTCTAATTATTCTAACTTTCTTTTCTGTGCAAATAAATGTAATGTTTTATCTTTTTGCCCTGTTATCGTTCGTGTTTATTCTTATATAGACAAAGGTTTAATCACTTATATTTGTATCGTTAATCATTTAAGTGAGATATAAACATTTCCAAAACAATGTACAGAAAGATCTCTGTGGGAATGTAGTTCTGGAAGCATGCCTATGTTATTAGGAACTGAGATTCCAGGAATTGCCCCTAACAGAATTTTACAAGCCTAGTGATGATTTCAGTGGAAGTATTAAAAGCTGATTCATACTAAAGGAGAGGAGACATGCTGTAGAGGAAGAGAGGTTGGTCTGGGAGATATATAGGATAATGCCTGCACATGCACCTTATTGCCCATTCACAATATTGCATCATGGTAACATGCGGCAATGCACATTACATGCGGTGTGGTGCCATTCATTCTAAATGCAACCTGCAATGCAATGCACACGCAGCACATGTGTTTAACCACTTGCCGACCAGCCGCCGCAGTTTTACTGCGGCAGAATGGCACAGCTGGGCGAAACAACGTTATGTCCCACCCCCTGCTCGCCCACGGAGCCGATGTGAGTGCCGGGCGGTCGCAATCACCGCCAGGCTCCCGCGATCGCTCGGGCACACGGAGAACTGGGATCTGTGTGTGTAAACACACAGTTTCCGGTTCTCTGAGGGGAGAAGTGACAGATCGTCTGTTCATACAAAGTATGAACAGCGATCTATCTCTTCCCCTACACAGTCTACTCCCCCCTTCAGTTAGAACACCAACTAGGGAACACAATAACCCCTTAATCGCCCCCTAGTGTTAACCCTTTCCCTGCCAGTGACATTTTTACAGTAATTAATGCATTTTTATAGCACTGATCGCTGTAAAAATGCCAATGGTCCCAAAAATGTGTCAGAATTGTCCGACGTGTCCGCCATAATGTCGCAGTCCCGATAAAAGTCGCAGATTGCCGCCATTACTAGTAAAAAAAAAATTAATAATAAAAATGCCATAAAACTATCCTCTGTTTTGTAGACGTTATAACTTTTGCACAAACCAATCAATATACGCTTATTGCGTTTTTTTTTTACCAAAAATATGTAGCAGAATACATATTGTCCTAAACTGAGGAAAAAAATTGTTTTTTTATATATTTTTGGGGGATATTTATTCTAGCAAAAAGTAAAAAATATTGCGTTTTTTTTCCAAATTGTCGCTCTTTTTTTGTTTATAACGCAGGAAATAAAAACCGCAGAGGTGATCAAATACCACCAAAAGAAAGCTCTATTTGTGGGAAAAAAAAGGACGTCAATTGTGTTTGTGTGCAACGTCACACGATCGTGCAATTGCCAGTTAAAGCGACGCAGTGCCGAATCTCAAAAAGTGCTCTGGTAAGGAAGAGGGTAAAATCTTCCAGGGCTGAAGCAGTTAATGCCGGCTGGTGTGAATGCGCACTTAGCCTATAGAGTCAATTTGTGTTTTTTCCACAGATGCATTTACTCTCCTTGACATCACCGGGTGACCCCACCCCTCATGGCGCCATGGACCCAGCATGCCCCGGATGATTAAATCACGGGGGGGGGGGTGACGTCACCGGGTGGCCCTGCCAGTTAGTTTGTTTTTGTTTTGTTTTTTTAATAAAGGACTTGTGTCACACCTTTTTGACTTTTTTGATGAATGAGTAGGGGTACTATGTACCCCTACTCATTCACATGGGAGGGCGGGATCTGGGGGCCCCCTTGTTAACCTCTTGCCGCCGAGCGTACGCAGATGTGCATACTCGGCTTTCAGAGGATATACAGGGATGATGCCCGCAGCTGCAGGCATCATCCCGGTACTGTTTTTTAGAGCCGGCGATCGGCTTTCCAGCGATCACAACCGATGCTGCTAAAAGCCACTCGGCTGTTATACCGGAGGAGCGGGAGGGAGAGGACGCCCCTCCTCCTGTTGCCTCCCACCGTTCTTACCGGGCCCCCCATTCCACCGGGAGGCCCGATCAGCAATCTGCTGCCTCCGGCGGCTAGTGACAGTCCGGAACGAAGCCGTAAGCGGCTACGTTCCAGCCTCCTAATTGTAAACACGGAAGCGACGTCATGACGTCACTTCCCGTTTACTCGGCTGCCAATGGCGCCGGTTTAAAAAAATATACAGTATTCAGAATCACCAAAAATGGCGATCTGAATACTTTTGAAGTGCAAAGGAGGGATCAGGGGTCTTTTAGACCCCCGATCCCTCCATAAAGAGTACCTGTCACCACCCATTACTGTCACAAGGGATGTTTACATTCCTTGTGACAGCAATAAAAGTGATCAAAATTTTTATTTTTTTAAAAAACAATTTTTTAATATTAAAGTAAGTAAAATAAATAAGAAATTTTTTTTTTTTAAAGCGCCCCCATCGCCGCAAGCTCGTGCAGCAAAGATATCACATACGGAAGTGGCGCCCGCATATGTAAACGGTGTTCAAATCACACATGTGAGGTATCGCCGCGATCATCAGAGTGAGAGCAATAATTCTAGCACTAGACCTCCTCTGTAACTCTAATCTGGTAACCGTAAAAAAAATTTCAAGCGTCGCCTATGGAGATTTTTAAGTACCGTAGTTTGTCACATTCCACGAGTGCGTGCAATTATAAAGCGTGACATGTTTGGTATCTATTTACTTGGCGTAACATCATCTTTCACATTATACAAAAAAATTGGGCTAACTTTACTGTTTCGTTTTTTTTAAATTCATGAAAGTCTCCCTTTTCTCAAAAAGTTGTGTTTAAAACACAGCTGCACAAATACTGTGTGACATAAAATATTTCAACAATCGCCATTTTATTCTCTAGACTCTCTGCTAAAAAAATATATATTATGTTTGGGGGCTCTAAGTAATTTTCTAGCAAAAAATACGGATTTTAACTTGTAAACACCAAATGTCAAAAATAGGCTTAGTTATGAAAGGGTTAAAGGGGGGTTTGAGATTCCGATAAGCCCCCTGCCCGGAGACCCCCACAACCACCGCCCAGGGTTGTGGGGAAGAGGCCCTTGTCCCCATTGACATGAGGACAATGTGCTTGGGGGGGGGCATGTTGGGTAAACAGCCACACCCCTCAGCGCAAGTGTCCTTACACAGACACAGAGAAGGGGAGGAGTGTGCCAGACCAGTAATAGTAGGTCTCATACATCTCATGACATTTAGGTCCAAAAAGCGAAGATTCTTAAAGGGATCTGAATGCCTTCTAGTTACATTTGTACACTAGATGTTCAGAAGCGTTTAGAAGCTCAACATTTAGATGTGCATACATTCACATTTAGTTTAATCAAAAAAAGAGTTTAATGTTGATTTTGCAGGGTTGAACAAAGCTGAATGGAAGTAATTGTGTCTAAACTCATCTAAACCTGCTTTTAAAGTAGGAACATGTACTCTAAACAGAAAAAAATGACCATAATTCCCAGATAACTTTTCCTGGGACTTGTGAATGTTTATATTGGGGTCTGATCCGGCAAAGAAAAACAAAAGGGGATCCATTCCCCTCAATCTGGCTGGATTGGAGGGCTGCGGGTTGTAAATGGACAGCTGGCACACTTACATCTGACTGCATATAGAGCAGAGCAGGCTGTGTCCTCTCTGCATAAGTGGAGCAGACACTGACCTGTCATCCGCCTGCTTTTGCTCAGCTCAGCTCAGCAGGAAATCAGCAGACAGATCCCCTGCTGAGCAAAACCTTATCCGGTCCATGTGAAAGGGGCCTAAGGCAGTACATGGGTGTTACAGACCAGGGAGCATTGCAAAATTGATCTATCCAACGCAGGCACCTCTGACATAAGGATAAGGTGGTGCACTTCAAAAACTATGCAAGGGCATTCACACGACTGGTAGTCCAGGTGCAAGTACGGAGGGGATCAGCCCTATGAACCAAAAGATAGAGCAATCAAATCCTGTGAATGTCTTTTTTGAGGTGGTTAATTTAGGAACCTTTGGGTTTCATTCACACAGGGCTTAAAAAAACACCTTTTTTACAGGCATTTGGCATTTTTTTACAGTCTGTAAAAGCACCTCTATGTTAGCCTATGTGTCCATGCACACATAGGCATTTACAGGCATATTAGAAGAGGGCAGTGGTGGCCCGATCATTAGGGGCGCACTGGCGCTGCCTCCTATCCATGCGTCTGGCCCTCTGATCTACATGCAGGGCACTGGACGCCTGGATTCCAATGACGGGGTGTGTTTTTTTAACGTGATCCTATTGGACACCTAGGGGGAGGAGGGAAGAGCCGCACAGCGGAAGCCGCCGTGATGCAGAAAAGGAGGAGAGGACACGGGAGTCACTGCAACCCGCCCATAGGAGCCTGCAACCGGCTGCTGCTCGCCACCCGTAGGAGCCCGCAACCTGCCCGCTGGTGGTTGTTTGCTGCTCCCCCCCCAAAAAAAAAAAACACCAGCCGCCACTGGAAGAGAGGCATTTACAGGCTGGAAAAAAAAAAAAAAACATCCCCAGCTCGTTTAGGAGAGGAGCATTTCAGCAGAAGAAATGCTTGACATACGTAAACCTGTGTAAAGGTGTTTATATGCTAGGCATGTTTAAGTGTTAATGTATTCCAATGGCAAGAATGAATTCATATTCATAATAAATCCAATAAGACCAAATACTTGACGCGTCTAAGCGTGCATGTAAAGCACAGCTTTAGGCAGTTTTTTTTTAAACAGCGTTTCATAGAAGGTATTCATAGAGGGTGAGCAAACGCTTAGTGTGTATGAGGCCCCACTGTCATTCAAAAAATGTGTGGTTACAGTAGGAGATTGTTTTCTAAAACATGCAATAAAAATTCAGACTAGAGTTCAGCTTTCCGCTAAACTGAGTGTCCTTTTTAGTTTGAAGGCACAGGCAGTGCATGTTGAAAAACACAAACAAAGTATATGTAAACCCAATTAATAAAACTCATATAAGCTTCAATGTGTTAAAGTAAATTCAAAAGTCATTTTCAATTTTTTTAAATTCTGCAGCTGTCATTAAAATAATATCTGTAGATCCTGCCATTGTACAAGCACTTCCTGCTATGGGGTGACAACGCTCTCTGAGAGTATAAGATGAAAAGCCAGCAACTCAACCTCCTGATAAAAGTACTTTATTGATTAAGGGTACAGTGTGCAATGATGGTACAGTGATGGATATAAATAAGGTTTTGTACCGAAACGCGTAAACTAATGCAACTTACACACTGTGCCCTTTATCAATAAAGTACTTTTATCGGGAGGACAAGTTGCTGGCTCTTCATCTTATACTCTCATGCTGTTTTAAGTGCCAGGAAGACCCTGTGAGCTTTGGAGCACCGTAGGTCTACCTCCAGGTGGAATTAACCTAGGCGTGTATCTTCATTTGACAACTCTCTGTCCCTCAGTTGCGCTCCCATATTGTCACTCTGTCACGTACGCCTCCAACTTCAGATGGCCGTTTTAATACAAATTATGCAAGCATGGTCCCCTGCAGTCAACATCAAATGCAATGTAGCTGTCACTGGAGTGCATGTCGACAGGAAGCAGTTTTAACCACTTGCCAAGCAGGTCGGCTCGTTTCCGCAAAGCGCCGTAGCTGTATGTCGGTCCGTTTTACAGCTATAGCAGGCGTGCGCACGCTGCACGGCAGGGAGCTGATGCGTGTGGCCGGCAGCCTCGATGTCCGCCGGCCACCCGCGATCACTCCACAGAGAGCCAGAATGGGGATCTGTCAATGTAAACAAGCAGATCCCCATTCTGACTGGAAAGTACATTTTTGTGATCGTCTGTTCCTAGTGATTAGGAACATCAATCTCTCTGTACCCCCAGTCAGTGTCCTCCCCCCACAGTTAGAAATACCTCCAAGGGAACACATTTAACCCCTTGATCACCACTAGTGTTAACCCCTTTCCTGCCAGTGTCATTCATACAGTAATCAGTGCATTCAGCACAGACAGCAGCCGCTTGCGCATCGGCGGCATGATGACGTGGGACGCGACTCTGCCCCGTTGGGTGAGCTTGCATCGTTGCGGGGGGGACTTTTGGGCGGAGTTTGCCCGTGTCTCTCCGTCCTTTGCACTGGGACCAGCTGATGGCCATCGCAATCAATGATTGCGATAGGCCAGATGCTTTGACACACACCCTTTTATACCTGCACTCACAGCAGTTAAGACACATGCTGAGGAAGTACATTCGGGAAAAAGCATCACATTTCCAGACGTCCAGTACTAAAAGGTATGATGATCTCTTTCACTACAATTTTGGATACACTAGTGTCTGGTAGCCGCATTAACACTGCAAAGTCCCTATCTGTGCCTCACTTGATGCACTTAATATATCTATTAGTCTTACATTACAATCTTACATTTTTTTCAATACAGTGATACTGGCCCAGTCTAAGCAGGAGCTACACGCTCCATAGCTTCTAGTCCTTGTAGTGAAGCGCTGGCTGCCTTCTGGTTCTGGATTCTGTTGGGCCCTGGAGGGGACCGTTTATGCTTTCCATGGTTGGAATGACCCCCAAGTTCCATCTCCTGTATACATCTCCAGTATGCATCTCCTGTATACAGCCTCTTGGCTGTATACACATGATTGATTCTGTGTTTATTGCATTTTTTGTAATTGTTATGATATTAATAACTCTGTTCTTGTTACCTATTGAATACTAAATTGTACTATCTGTACATTTTTCTCTATTGTGGAAAATCTGTACCCATCTGACTTAATTAACCTCTGAAGAAGGACTGTTAGTCCGTAACATGTAGTGTGGTATGTCTGTATGGATCATCACTAGTCTGTTTTACCTCAGGACAGTGGTTTCTTCATACAATTGTATAACTGGGTACCATATGTTGTTTTTAAACCACTGATCCCTATTTACATATGTTATTACATTTAATAAAATGTATATTTTTTATACCTAAACATTTGATCAGTCTATAATAGACCCTTAGGGGTTCCAACCGTGCCCTTCGGCACCAGGTTCTTCTTTGTTCTAGTTATATTTGGTCGGCCAGACCAAATTGTTGTCCACACACACTCCAATCCTTCCTTCTTTCATTATGTTTGCTGTGTAAATGTCACTGGTCCCAGAAAAGTGTCAAAAGTGTCCAATCTGTCCGCTGCAATGTCACAGTCCCGCTAAAAATCGCTGATCACCACCATTACTAGTGAAAAATATAATAATAATAAAAATGCCATAAATCTATCCCCTATTTTGTAGACGCTATAAATTTTGCGCAAACCAATTATTGTGATTTTTTTTTTTTACCAAAAATATGTAGAAGAATACATATTGGCCTAAACTGATGAAGAAATTTGTTTTGTTTTTTTTTGTTTTTTTGGGGGGGTATTTATTGTGGGTTTTTTTTGTTTATAGCGCAAAAAATAAAAACCGCAGAGGTGATCAAATACCACCAAAAGAAAGCTATGTTTGTGGGGAAAAAAGGACCTCAATTTTGTTTGGGTGCAGTGTCGCACAACCGCGCAATTGTCAGTTAAAGGGACGCAGTGCCGTATCGCAAAAAATGGCCTGGTCATTAAGGGGGGGATTCTTCCAGTCTATAAGTGGTTAAGAGGCCTCAGTAGGTCAGCAGCACTGAAATGCAACAACGCATGAAAGAAAGGTGAAAAGTGATTTTTTTTTTTTAAATGGCAACTGTTTCTTTCTACAGAACACTTACAGCACATTTTGAAAAATACTAACCGTTCTACAACTGTTACCCAGAGTTGCCCTTTAATTTCAGTTGATTTTGTGAATGAAAAGCCATTCTGTCACTTCCACTGACACCAGACAAGGTTATGAGGTGAGAAGACTCACAAGCTATCCAGTATCTCAGGTTTCAAGAAGATTTGTAGATAGAAACTTCCTGGATGTCATTGTATGGAATGTAGAAGACAAAGGTTATATCAGGTAAAAGGGAGAGGAGAATGTGAGGAGCTTGGTGGTGAACAGGAAGAAGCCAGCATCCAATGTGTTTTATGGAGCCCACCAGCATGTGACTCCTTCCCCCTCTCTGACATATGTCATGTAGCGGTTAATGGGGCAGAAAATCAGTGTTCCTTAAAGTACTCTCTCTGTAATCAACATCCTTTGAGAGATTAAGTTACTCTTTTTATATGCATTCCCACGAGGCCTGCCAGAGAAGGAGATGAAGCATACTCTGGAAGATGAGCTTCTACTGACCCTGTTCATCCAGGGATGGTCTGTCTTTTGGCCTCAGAATGTCCCTCTGTTTACCACAGTTGGCTGTCTTCTAGGTCTAATGTATAAATACAAAAAGTGCTAAAAGTATTTAGATTTCCCTTAAAGCATAACTAAACCCAAGAACAAAAATATAATATATTACATAGCTTACCAGTCCTTAGATGTGGTGGCCATGTTTGTTTTATTTTTTCAGGCTAAGGACAATTTCAGCAAGTACAGAAAATCTCTGTAGATCTTAGCAGAAATGCAGAGTCCTTTTAACTTCCTGCAAACTGACCTGGAAGCATGGGAAACAATATTGTCTTGTGCAAACTACTAATCCCATCATTCCCTATGTGATGAAGACGAACAAAGGCTGTCATGAAGACTTCAATTCTAATCATTTTTCCCACATTAACACCTCAACCACCAGAAGAATGAACTTGTGCTGCTCAGGAAACCATGGCACCGCATGAAACTTGTAGATAAAAATGCCAGCACACCCGGTTTCAGTTAAGCAGTTTACTGTAATTCCATACAGAGCAATATGACATTTTGGGGACACAAGGGCCCCCTTTCTCAAGGTAGCATGCAAAACATACATGTGCTTGAAGTCCAGCTTGGGTGGCTACCCCCATTGACAGAAAGTATATTGATCATAAAATTACCAGGTGAAAATAAAGGAAACAATCTGCAAAAAAATTAACCTCCGTGATGGTTTTCCCGAGTGTGGCTCGGGGTTAAATTTGAGTACCATAAGCGTTAGGGTTGCCACCTGTCCGGAATTCACCCGGACAGTTCGGGTTTGGAATCATGCGTCCGGGTTTCAGACTGCCTGAAACCTGGACATATTATTCAGACTAAACTATGGCTTCCCAGCAGGGTTTCTGTCTGCAGTTGTCTAAGCTGAGGGTGTTTGTTACACTCTCTTTTATGCTGCCCAAGGGCAGCACTATCACCCGCTCCCCAAACAGATGGGAGAGGAGAGAGGGCTTGATCTGCACCTCTCCCCCCCCACCCCTACCCCTCTGTGTCTGCCCACACTCTAATCCCTGGTGGTGTGCCTCAGAAAAGGAAATTGTGAGCTGGAAATTTGAAGTACAGCAGCCTCAGATACATCTGGATGAGAGATGCTGACTGTCAAGGGGTGAGTGAGCTCACCATCCATCCCTGTCAGTGACTGAAGTCTCCCCCTTCTCTCTCCCTCTTCTCCCCCTTCTCTCTCCTGCCTCTAAGTGAGTACACTAAGGTAAATCATGGTTCTCAGAGCACCCCTTACATCAGAGTTCCCCTTTTCACCAGAGGCCACAGTGTCCCCCTTTACATCAGTGTCCTCTCCATACATCAGATTTCTCAGTGTTCCCCCTTAAATTAGGGTTCCCAGAGTATCCCTTATGTCAGAGTCCCCAGAGTTCTCCCTTACATCAGAGTCTGCAGAGTTTCCCCTTACAGTGAACTCTGCGAGTTCAGATGTAAAAGGGGAACTCTGTGGACTCTTATGTAAAGGGGGACTCTTGGTTAATACCATTAAATAACATTTCTAATCATATGAAGTTAATACTAACTTATATTTAATAGCAAAATATATGTATAGTTTATACTACAAAAAAATTGCTGTGTGCCGCTAAAGTGTTCGGGTTTGACTTGAAGAAAAGGTGGCAACCCTAATAAGCGGTAACCCCCGAGCAAGATTGCATTGCAGATTCCTGTGCAGTGCAGTGTACTTACCTTGTCCCCAGGATCCTGCGATGTCCCCCCCCCCCGTGTCTGTGGGCTTTGTCCTCCGTTCCCTGCGAGTGTCGCGATGCATGGGGGCGAGCCCGGCGGCAAATTCAGAAAATAGAAAATTCATAACACATACAGTACACTGTAATATTACAGATTACATTACTGTATGAAATCATTTCACATCCCTTTTGTCCCTAATGCTTGGTCCAGTGCCCTGAATGCAGTTTTATATTGTATAAACTGTTCTTTCTGCCTGGAAACTTGAGATTGTCCATATCAATTAAAAAGTGTCCTTTTACGTGAGACGTGGTTTTAGACCAGCTAGAAAACAGCGATAATAAATTAAAACACTTGCAAAATTGAGCGATAGTGAATCGTGAGGAAATTCATTTTATTATTATTATATTACTTTTTTTATAATTATTTATAGTTATTTATTATATTATAATTTATGATTTTGTGTTTCAAACTTTATCATACCCGACTCTTGTTTGGACAGATTTAAGTGCGTTATTAGTAAGAATTACAGGCCTACAATATAAAACGCCAAATTTTTATGCAAAACAATTGTACCGCTTTAAGACGCAAAAATCTGACATAATCATACCGCCAGGGAGGCTACAGGCTAAGTTCACCTTTAATAAGAAACAAAAAACAAATGCAGATTTTTTTCAGGCAAAATTTTTTTACATTTTTAATGCATTCACAGAGTTCTGTGAATTCATGAAGAGGAACTTGTCAGTCATTGTGGCTGATGATTTGTAGTTCTCAATAAACTGTGAGGACACTGATGAGTGCTACCGTAGTCCATTGAGCTTCCTGACTTCAGTAACTGCCTGCCTAATCCCTCCTCTTAACACAACCCCCCCCCCCCCTATATCCTTGTGCCCCCCCCACCTCATTTCCTTTTTTTCTTGAGAGCCTGTAAAGCATTGCACTCGCAATCAGCGAGGGTGCAACGTTAGGCTTTTGCACACTGTCATTACACTTAGGGCTGGGGCAAGGGGTGGACAGGCGAGACGGTAGTTCAGGGCACTGTAGTATCATGTGAGGTGGGGGGGCGCCACAAGGATATAGGGGGGGGGGGGGGTTTGTGTTAAGAGGAGGGATTAGGCAGGCAGTTACTGAAGTCAGGAAGCTCAATGGACTACGGTAGCACTCATCAGTGCCCTCACAGTTTATTGAGAACTACAAGTCATCAGCCACAATGACTGACAAGTTCTACTTCATGAATTCACAGAACTCTGTGAATGAATGGTGCTACCATGTAGGCGGAGCCCCGTACGGCCACTCTGTTTTCAAATTTGTGATAGCTGGTGCGGGGAGAAGGTCCCCCATCTGCTGTCACAGGGAGGGGGTGAGCCAGTGGATGCTCAACATGTTACACCCCAACTATGGGTGTAACATGTAACAGGTTGAGAAAGGTGAACTTATCCTTTAAATGCAGGTGCCTCAACTAGAGGCATGTAAACTGCAATAAAGTAAGCTTTGGGGGGTTTAGATACATTTTAATGTTGAACTCCCGGCAAATAACTAGATACACAACTAGCCTAGGAATAGGAAAACCTCTAACAGTTTAAAAACCTTTTAAAGTATATGTCGGGACACAATTGGGTTGGTTTACTAAAATTGGCGGCAATTGCCGGCAATGGTACAGTCCTAATCGGTGCGACGCTGCATTTGCGGCGCTGCACCTATTTCAAAATGTAGTTTCTGTACTTTCGGGATGCGATTTCCTTTGCCATCTGTGCAGAAACCCGCACAGATGTCTGTGAAATCGTCACCGAAATCGGGATTGACATGCAGGAGTGAAATCTTAAAGTCAGATGAACTCGCACGGCTTCATTGCCGCAGCTCAGTGTGAACTTGGGCTTATCTTGATTATAACAGTACCTTTTCAGCAGGCAGCAGATTCTCATTCTCCCTCTTAACTATGTGAGGAAAACATGGGATTGTGGGTAAATCTTATACCCATAAACCTTAAGAGGGCTGGGCTGGAAAGGAGCATTTGTCTTTTAGACACATGCCCCCTTCTATGACAATGCAGTGAGAGGACAGCCTCCACTGCAGCATTTTTATTGGACAGCTTGTTCCAATTGTACTTTTCCATTGGTCCAAGGCTCCAAGCTGTCCATTAAGCTCAGTGCTTCTGACAAGAAATCAGAGGCACTCTGAGCTCATCCTGCCAGTCTGCTGTAAACAGCGTGTGCCAGCTTGTATTTAAACTTGCCGCTCTGTTTGTAGCTTCTGACAGGCTGCACAAGAAGCCCAGTATCTACAGAACTATAGGTGGCAGGAGCCCCAAATTTTGACCAGTGGTGGACAGCTACCTACCCCTCAAATTCTGTGACCCAAGGTCGCCAAGCTACGACCCTCAAAGCTCGATCGTTTTTTTTGCCTCCCCTGACTGCATGTCCCTGATGTGAACCCAGCCTAATTGAAAGAGCTGAAGTTCGAAGCTGATTGGCTATTATGCACAGCTGCACCAGATTTTGCACTCTCCAGTTTTAGTAAATCAACCACTCTGAAACAAAAAGACACATGCAGTACATTTCTGCAATACATGCACATTACATGCACATTACCCCATATTTTATCCCTTTAACTACTTGCCGACCAGCCGCCGTAATTATACTGTGGCAAGTCGGCACGTTCCCACGAATCGCCATGAACACACAAATCCCCATTCTATCAGGAGAGGAGAGACAGATCGTGTGTTCCTACTAAGTAGGAACAGCAATCTGGCTCCTCCTCTAGTAAGTCACATCCCCCCACAGTTAGAAACACACCTAGCAGGGAACACAGTTAACCCCTTGATCGCCCCCTAGTGTTAACCCCTTCCCTACCAGTGACATTTACACAGTAATGAGTTCATTTTTATAGCACTGATTTCTGTATGAATGTCAATGGTCCCAAAAATGTGTCAAAAGTGTCCAATCTGTCCAATGTCGCATTCCCACTAAAAATCGCAGGTCGCCCCCATTACTAGTAGAAGAAAAAAATGGCATAAATCTATTTCCTATTTTGTAGATGCTACAACTTTTGCGCAAACCAATCAATATACGCTTATTGTGATTTTTTTTTTACCAAAATATGTAGAAGAATACATATCGGCCTAAACTGAGGAAGAAATTTGTTTTTTTTAATATTTTTATGTGGGATATTTATTATAGCAAAAAGTATAAAATATTGCTTTTTTTTTCAAAATTGTCGCTCTTTTTTTGTTTATAGCGCAAAAAATAAAAACCGCAGAGGTGATCAAATACCACCAAAAGTAAGCTCTATTTGTGGGGAAAAAAAAATTGTTTGAGTACAGCATCGCATGACCGCGCAATTGTCAGTTAAAGCGACGCAGTGTCGTGTCACAAAAAATGGCCTGGTCATTAAGGGGGGAATTCTTCCGGTCCTTAAGTGATTAAAGACTCTCTACAGTAAGTACAAAAAAATACCTGTCGATCTGCTGAAAATGTACTTAAAGCATGAGATTTTAGTGATTAGATTTACCTACTGTGAAAAAGGCACTTATAATACATTTTTGCAATCCTCTGCACAGCAAAATATAAAAAAGGAGCAACCAAAGTCTCATTTTGGAGGGTCAGTCCCTCTTTTGTAACCAAATCATGATGTCCATCCTTCCTCCCTATTCGTTCCTTTCTTTATATCCAGCTCAAAAATCTAAATTATTGTCTTTCGTTACTTTAAAAGGCCAAGTATGTAGGGAAAGAAATGGTAAAATAAAACAATTGTGGGTTTAACCAATCATTTTTTCCCTGCAATCTGCGTAACTGGGGGCATGGCAGGGATGTTTCCTTGGCCTACATACTTTCTACAAAAAAAATGCCCCTTTTTCATCTCAGAAAAAGATGCTCAACAAAGTACATAATGCCCTTACATTGTGCCTCAGCTGAGCTCATTCTACTACAGTATATTGCAAGCCTCAGATGGTCTGCAAAGTGTGAGCTGTAGAGGAAGCAGTTTTAAAAAATCATTTCAATCTCAAGAGTTTCAACAGGAAGTTTAAAACTGATATGAATTCCAAGAACTACAAGCATTTTGACATGAAAGTGCCATCTTCCTTTCCTCATTTCTGAGTAATAAGTGACTATTTACTTGTTTAAGGAAGCAACAACGGTATATTTTCTGTATATGTTGTGCACAATATAAACAAAAATATAATAACATAAACAAAAAATGAAGTATCAATCAATAATAAAAGCTCAACTCCAAGCAAGCAGGCAAATGCACAAATGAAATAGATGTGTCACACAACATACCCCGGGCAGGAGACTATTTTTTTCTCTGTTGCCCTTAAAAGAGAAGTATGGTCAAAGTTTGTTTGTCATACTTCTCTTCTGGGTCACAGGAATGCACTTACTTACCAGAATCAATTGACAGCGGCCCTTTTTTGCAGTTGTGTTTTTTTTTTTCTTTGTTTGCATCTTGACTTTGATATATTTTGATATTTTTTGGATATAATATAATAAAGCTTCTATAACTGAATAGATGTGAATAATATATGAAAAATGGTGGCCTAAGACCTTTATTACCATTACTCTATATTTATTCCTATTGGGCTAAGCTAGGTTTATGTGGATAGTTTTTTTATAATAGTGTGTGGTTTATTTTTATTATTATTATTATTATTATAATACAGAATTTGTATAGCACCAACAGTTTGTGCAGCTCTTTATAAAAAGATGGCAGACAGTACAGCTACAATACAATTCAATACAGTAGGAATCAAAGGTCCCTGCACGTTCAAGCTTACAATCTAAGAGGGAGCATCAAGTGATATAAAAAGTATAAATTGTGGCAGATGAGCTGATGGATAAAGTAAAAATACAGTTTATTAGTTAGAAGCAGGATATGCTTCTCTAAAGAGATGGGTTTTCAGGGTTTGCCTAAAGGTAGCTACAGTAAGAAATAGTCGGACAGCTTGAAGTAGGGAGTCCCATAGGCTGGGAGACTCTGGAGAAGTCCTGGAGGCAAGTATGGTCCTCGGTGACGAAAGAGCTAGAGAGTAGGAAATCGTGAGAGGAGCAAAAATAATGGTTAGGTTGGTATTTTAAGACAAGTTTAGTGATGAGGCTGTGGGCCGAATTGTGGATGGTTTTGTGAATTGTTAGTATTTTGAATTTTATTTGTTAGGTAAGCCAATGCGAATAGAGATATCGGCAGAGAGGGGTAGCAGATACTGAACGGTTGGTAAGGTGGATGAGTCTTGCACAAGCATTCACAATGGATTGAAGGGAGGATAGCCTATGTAAAGCTAATCCAATGAGAAGGGATTTGCCATAGTCGAGGCGAGAGATAACCAAAGAGTCAATTAGAAGCTTTGTGGTGTTGCTGGTTAAGAAGGGTTGTACTTTGGAGATGTTGTGAAGGTTGAGGCGTCAAAATATTGAAAGGGGAGTTTTGGGACTTTAAATGAAGCACAGCTGTGCCTCCATCCCTGATTTCGATACAACAAGAAGGAAGTTGGGACTTTAAATGAGGTTGTTGACAGGTTAGACCAAGATAAGTTGGAAAATGTTTATTAACATATCAAATATAAAGGCATAACATTCATTACAGTGGTGCATATTGTGTATAGAGTAATGACACATAATATAAATGCACACATGATAAATAAGTCATAAATTGATGAAAGTACATGACATAATCGATAAAATTATAAAAATAGTTTTACATAACCGTATGAATTCATGTATATAAATATATGGAGGCGTCAAGATATGGACAGTGGTTGCATATGGGGCTGGAAAGAGAGTTCACACCTAGCACTCTGACATGTGGGGACAGACTGATAGATGTGCCATTTATCTCAACAGAGAAGTCCATGGAAGAGGCATGTGGGGGAGGAAATATTATGAGCTTGGTTTTGGATAGAGAGGGATGCTTTTGCACTCTGATGTATATCTTTTATGTCTGACTGGAGTTTAGCTTTAAGTTCTCAGCAGGTTCTAAGGTGGTCTTTGTCAAAGCAGAAAAACGTAACATTTGTATCTACCTGTACATACTGTATATACAAATATAAGATATAATATATGATTATAGAAACACAGATGCAGAGACAGGTGATCCAAAACACAGTTACTGCAAAACACAAATACCAATACTAAACAGACAAAGCCAAATAGTCGTAAGCATAGACATTCAAATCTCCTTTCTTCCAAGTTCATCAAAGTTCCTTACCATTTATTCAATTTCATCTCTTCAAGTTAATTCCCCAAGCCAACATTTCAGCCTCAATTTTAGATGAGTTTTAAAAAGAACCTCAGTGACAGTCCATCATGTCCCTTCTATGCACATAACGGTGTCCGTTTATGAAGCAGTTGAACAGCGATGATCCAGAGGATCGCCACTGATCAGTCCAGAAACGCTTTATGAAACAGAGGTAATTGAGGGAGAACAAGTTTGAACATGTTCTCCCGCCGATGATCTCCGCACACTAAGAATCTGTCATTGACCGACACAGAAATGGCCAGTTTATGAAGCTGCGATCTCAGCGCTTCACTGGCGATCTGTGTCAGAAATAACCCTCCCAGATTCACCAGCTCAGAGGTGGAGAATCGGGGAGTGAAGAGAGAATCCCGGGGAATCTGAGGAGGAAAGAGGAAGATTATTAACTTCCTTATACCTCGTTCAGACCCCCCCCCCCAAGACAGTAACCATGCCCCCCTGTCATATTTATGTGTATACATATATATATATAATGTATGTATATATATATATATATATATATATATAATGTGTGTGTATATATATATATATGTATATATAACATGTGTGTGTGTGTGTATATATGTATACATATACATATGTAGGGGGACTCTTTTTTTTTATTAGCATTAACCACGCCGTCTGTCCGTATATTGAGCAGTGATAATTTATCACTGCTTAATAAACTGACATCTCTGTGTTTCTATGAATTTCTGGTACTGTAATCTCGTAAAGTCTCACGAGATTCCAGTATTAGGGGCCGTTCTCCACTGTTTGAAGCGTTTGTAGATCGCTTCACTACTCCAAAGGAGAAGCGATCTACAAAGCTTCATAAACTGGCATCCAGAGAAGAACGATCTCCTCTGAGAATGCCGGAGAATGAAGCGGTGAAATTTTTTCACTGCTTCATAAACGGACACCAATGTGTGTCATTCAAAACGGAAATAATACCATTGTGTGTCATTTAAAACCAAAATAATTCTACAATGCTTCTTTGCTTCATCCTTTTAAACCAATTGATGTCCTATAATACATTTTATAAGACCTGCATATGAAGAGCTTCTTATTTCAATCAGATGCTCCTCAAACATGGTGATTCTCAGGAAATAAACTTTCTTGTTGTTAGTTCTTTGTAGGAAGGGCCAAGTTATTTACACAGGTGGGGCGAGACCACTCCAAAAAAGTGTACTTTTTCACACTTGAGTTTTTGTGGTGACGAAGGTTGTTGATGTGGTGAACATTATTGTCCTATTCAATACACACCCAATTAATGGTATCCTTGCTTTACCAAATATATATCAGCAGGGAATTAGCGCTATTTTTACTATATATGGGCAAAGTTAGTTGAAATCTGACCATCACTCCTATTTCGAAACCACGGGCCTTAATATAGAGCAGTGTTAATTTTGACGTCAAATTTCAATTTCGTTTTAGTCATAGGGGTTGATTTACTAATGGCAAATACGCTGCACTTTGCAAAGTGCATTTGCACTCTGCAAGAGCAATTGCTCCACAGTTTGGTAAATGAGCAGAAGCTCCACTGACTTCTGTCATCCAATCATGTGCAAGCAAAAATACAATTTCATTTTCCTTGCATGTGATTGGGTACTCTTTGCAAAGTGAAGCTTTATCTAATTTACTAAGCTCTGGAGCTACTGCACTTGCAGAGTTCAACTGACCTTTGCAAAATGCACAGTCAATTTGCCTTTAGTACATCAACCCCATAGTCTTTTTAGTAAAATGCCATTTTAGTTTTAGTCGTATTTCAGTCATCTGAATTGTTTTAGTTTTAGTCGTATTTAAATGGACTAAAATCTCCAGTACATTTTAGTTGACTAAAATCATTTAATTTGACTAAAATCTAATGGGTTTACTCAATTGTAATGCAGTTTTTTAGCATTTCTCTAGAACTTCCAAACTCAATATATACTCCGGGAGTAAAAATGTAATAACATGTTATTACTTATGGTATAAAGGTTTGAACAAAATACAAACACAGATTTAGCCATTGTGATATATAAGTCATATATCACAATGGCTAAACCTGTGTCTGTAGTGCATGTTCAAACCTTAATACCATAAATAATAACATGTTATTAGATTTTTATTCCACGAGTATATAATGAGTTTGGAAATTCTAGAGAAATGCTTAAATAATGCATTCATTACAATTGAACTAAACCCATTAGATTTTAGTCGTCTAAAATGTACTGATTTCAAATTAGTTTTAGTCATAGTCTTTTGACTAAAATGCCATTTTAGTTTTAGTTGTACTTTAGTCATCTGAATTGTTTTTGTCATATTTTAGTCAACTAAAATAGTGTTAATTAAGTCGATGAAAATATTCATCGACCTTATTAACACTCGACCAAATTAACACTGATATGGAGTTATCCCTCCTTTGTGGCTACAACAGCCTCCACTCTTCTGGGAAGGCCATTCAATCAAATGAACAATTGTGAGGTCAGGTAATGATGCTGGATGACACACAAACATGGGAAATAGATGAAAACTCTACTGCAATTGAACCCAAATACTTCAAGGCTGCCATGCTAGTCACCAGATTGACACGGGTGCCAAAAAACAGCTGCAATGGGCAGTAAAGACATTTTCTTATACAAAGGCTTCCTTTAACTAGATACATATACCAGTTGTTAATACCCCACCTTTTCCTGAAAGTCAGGGACAAAATATAGCTATTAATGTCGCTATACAAACTGATACTGCACAGTAGTACTGTATGCTGAATCAAAACTAAACCGAGACAACTGCAGTATGAAATCGTATTTCTGGGGAAATTCCAGGCTAGCAAAGTAATACAGGGCATTGATCATATTGAGAGTTCAGTGGTCCAGAAATGATGTTCTCATTTAAAATCTTTTAACTCTTTAGGGTAAGGGAGGTACTCTCAGTCTCAGGTCTGGTTGACCAAGAAACTTCTTACTTGCTTGACAGTATCTCTATTGCACAAGTGTTTAATGTATTACCAATGTTTATACCTTCACTGCAAGATGTTTTTTGAATACGGCATAGTTTACGATCTTGCCCGAACTGATCTTTTGAAGTGATCCTGTACGTGGTCCATTTGGGTTTACGCAGGCTTGTCTGTCTTCACTGGATACAGCATCTGCCCCTGTTTTAGAAATGTGGCTTCATTGTTTTTTCACCATCTTTACTTAGACCTGGGAAATTCATCTATAACCTCAGGTCTTTATCAGGAAGATATCACCTCGGCATATTCACTTTTGACCAGTTTGGAATACTTGGATTTCATCTACTAAATGTAGGACTTTACTTTTTTTCCTATTTTGTTTCCTTGCAAACTAAAAGCGGACCCAGATTTTTAATCACTGGACCTCCGATGGGGCGTTTCGTTCTCCCATGCATTACAAGCTTTTTTGGATGGGAAGTCTTTTGTTTTTATGTTTATTATTTTTTTTTGTTTGTTTTTTTGTTTTTTATTGATAACTGTTTAAGTGCTTTTTACATTACAAATACCATATATATTCCATGTGTGCTTGTGGTATTGTAATCTCTATTATATTGCTGTGAACTGGGAAGTCATTATATTATGTGTTCCATAGACAACATTTCTTACTGCGCAAGAACAGGTCATAGCTATTTAATACTAATATTTCAGTTTTCCATTGTTGCTGGCAAGTTAAAGCTGAACTTCAGAAAGATATGAAAGACACAAGGGGGTGCAGCTCTGTGCTCGTTAAAGGGTAACTCCATTTTAGTGGGAAAAAGATTAGAAAATGAAAAAAAAATAATATAGCATATACAATTGCTACACAAGTCACATTGTAATTGAATGTTATTAAAACTGACCTTTCCTTTTCAATCTGCAGCTCTGTGATTTTATGTCAAATGCAATGAAATATGGCTACCTGGAGGCAATCTATAGACCAGGGGTCTCCAAACTTTCTAAACAAAGGACCAGTTTAGTGTCCCCAGACTTAAGAGGGGGCCAGATTGCGACCATTGGGAGTAGAAAAGGTCCCATCGTCAGTGGGAATAAACAATGCCTCATCTTTGGTGTCAGTAGGAAAAATAGTGTCCCATCGTTGGTGTTATTGGGTGGATTTGTGCCCCATCGTTGGTCTTAATGGCAAGCAAAGGGCCGAATCTGGCCCCCAGGCCGCAGTTTGGAGTTGGCCTCTAGACAGATGGTGTACAGACTGGCTCCAGAAATGTAATTTCCTGCTTGTGTGATTGGCTTACTGATTTTCCCAGAAGTCTACACTAAGGCACAAGCAACAACATGACATTTGGTGAGATACTTCCAAAGGGAAATCATGTCTAAAGATATGCAAACTCTGCACTATCTTCATTAGAGCCCTGCAGGTGCAGCAGCTGATTAATAATTATAAAACCACTCCCATACATATTCACTGAGCGCATGGACACAGACAAACAAACAGCTATCTCTTTAGAATACCAAAGGGCAAGAATCTGCAACAAAGTTTGTTAAAAATCCTTGCAATGCACATAGATCACCCATAGGGGAATTTTTTTCTCAACAAAAGAGTTACTTTTTAAAACAGTTGTGCTCATAAGTTTACATGCCCTGGCAGAATTTATGATTTCTTGGCCATTTTTCAGAGAATATGAATGATAACACAAAAACTTTTCTCTCACTCATGTTTAGTGTTTGGCTGAAGCCATTTATTATCAATCAACTGTGTTTAATCCTTTTAAATCATGACAACAGAAACTACCCAAATGACCCTGATCAAAAGTTTACATACCCCAGTTCTTAATACCGTGTATTGCCCCCTTTAACATCAATGACAGCTTGAAGTCTTTTGTGGTATTTGTGGATGAGGGTCTTTATCTTCCCAAATGGTAAAGCTGCCCATTCCTCTTTGGCGAAAAGCCTCCAGTTCTTGTAAATTCTTGGGCTGTCTTGCATGAACTGCACGTTTGAGATCTCCCCAGAGTTGGCTCAATGATATTGAGGTCAGGAGACTGAGATGGCCACTCCAGAACCTTCACTTTATTCTGCTGTAGCCAATCACAGGTCGACTTGGCCTTGTGTTTTGGATCATTGTCATGTTGGAATGTCCAAGTACGTCCCATGCGCAGCTACCTGGCTGATAATTGCAAATGTTCCTCCGGTATTTTATGATAACATACTGCATTCATCTTGCCATCAATTTTGACCAAATTTCCTGTGCCTTTGTAGCTCACACATCCCCAAAACATCAGTGATCCACCTCCGTGTTTCACAGCAGGAATGGTGTACCTTCCATCATAGGCCTTGTTGATGCCTCTCCAAATGTAGTGTTTATGGTTGTGGCCAAAAAGCTAAATTTTGGTTTCATCACTCCAAATGACTTTGTGCCAGAAGGTTTGTGGCATGTCTCTGTGCTGTTTGGTGTATTGTAAGTGGCATACTTTGTGGCATTTGCGTAGTAATGGATTTGATCTGGCGACTCCACCATGTAGCCCATCTTTCTTCAAGTGCCTCCTTATTGTGCATCTTGAAACAGCCACACCACATGTTTTCAGAGAGTCCTGTATTTCACCTGAAGTTATAGGGTTGTGTTTTTTTCTTTGCATCCTGAACAATTTTCCTGGCAGTTGTGGCTGAAATTTTAGTTGATCTACCTGACTGTGGTTTGGTTTCAACAGAACCCCTCATTTTCCACTTCTTGATTATAGTTTGAACACTGCTGATTGGCATTCTCAATTCCTTGGATATCTTTTTATATCCCTTTCCTGTTTTATACAGTTCAACTACCTTTTCCCACAGATCCTTTGACAATTCTTTTGCTTTTCCCATGACTCACAATCCAGAAACGTCAGTGCAG
Source organism: Aquarana catesbeiana (assembly GCF_042186555.1). Classification (NCBI taxonomy): domain Eukaryota; kingdom Metazoa; phylum Chordata; class Amphibia; order Anura; family Ranidae; genus Aquarana; species Aquarana catesbeiana. Next base: position 527,615,093 of record NC_133326.1, read on the forward strand.
CACTGGATGAAAGATGCAAGGGTCTGTCAGGAGTCCAGAAACTCATTGACCTTTTATATACACACACTAATTGCAAGCAAACAGATCACAGGTAAGGATGGTTACCTGTAGCCTCCCTGGTGGTATGATTATGTCAGATTTTTGCATCTCAAAGCGGTACAATTGTTTTGCATAGAAATTTGCCGTTTTATATTGTAGGCCTGTAATTCTTAGCAATAACACACTTAAATTTGTCCAAACAAGAGTCTAGTAGATATCCCGGGTATGATAAAGTTTGAATCACAAAATCATAAATTATAATATGATAAATAACTATAAATAATTATAAAAAATAATAATTTAATAATAATAAAATGAATTTCCCCACGATTCACTATTGCTCAATTCTGCAAGTGTTCTAATTTACTATCGCTGTTTTCTAGCTGGTCTAAAACCACTTTTGATGTAAAGGGACACTTTTTGGTTGCTATGGACAATTCAGGCAGAAAGAACAGTATATATAATTTCAAAGTGCATGCAGGGCATTGGGCAAGGCACTAGGGACAAAAGGGATGTGAAATGATTTCATACAGTAATGTAATCTGTAAGATCACAGTGTACTGTATGTGTGTATGTATTTTCAATTTTTGAATTTGCCGCCAGGCTCCGCCCCATGCGAGGCATCGAGCGGAGGACAGAGCCTGCAGACACAGAGTGGGACATTGCAGGATCCTGGGGACAAGGTAAGGACACTGCACCAGGATCCTGCAATGCAATCCCCAGTGTGGCTTGGGGTTACCGCTAATGGTACTGAAATTTAACCTCAAGCCACACTCGGGAAAACCACCATGGAGGTTAATAGCCATTCAAACCCCTTTGTGTCAACTTGCGTGCATGTTATCAGACCAAAATCACCAGGGTATGTAAACTTTTGATCAGGGTCAGAAATACCACAAAAGACTTCAAGCTGTCATTGATGTTAAAGGGGGCAATACACGGTATTAAGAACTGGGGTATGTAAACTTTTGATCAGGGTCATTTGGGTAGTTTCTGTTGTCATGATTTAAAAAGAGTAAACACAGTTGATTGATAATATTTTTGTGTTATCATTCATATTTTCTGAAAAATGGCCAAGAAATCATAAATTCTGCCAGGGCATGTAAACTTATGAGCACAACTGTACATAATTAAATGTATTTTTTATGCAAGCAGTGAAAATTCCTGCTGGGCTTGGTATAAGCTTCTTGCAATCCCTCCACAGCAGAGCTCAGATTAGGACTGGAAGAAGCAGAACAAAGAACCAGTCAGGTTTGCTGCAGTGCTCATGTGCTGGCAAGGATCATGCTCATGGGCAAAGAGAATATATTCAATGACTTCATCAGTCTATAGCTTTTCTTTCCACTGCCCAGATGCAGGCTGGGGGAGGAACAAGATGGTAGACCACATCATCTGCTGTGTGACTCTAAAGACTAGACTGAAATTCAAATTCTGAGGCAGATTTTGAATGAGCAATATTTGACTCATTCAAGGGGAGATGTAAAATGTTTGGTAAATTATGTTGTATGCGCATGTGCGGGGAAATGCCAATGGACCGAAACATTGGTGTTTATACAAATACAAGGCTGTACAGCTATTCACTTCTATGGACAGCTGTAGTGTTTTTTACACCAGGCCTAAAAAAACCCATAAGCATAAGACCTTTTTCATGTATTTTGGGATTAAACTTTGTCATTTTATGTTTTTATTTTTTTATTTATATTTTGGGTGAGAACACATATAACCACTTGACCTTGGGGAGATTTAACCCCCTTCATGACCAGGCCATTTTTTGCGATACAGCACTGCATTACTTTAACTGACAATTGCGCGGTCATGCAACACTATACATAAATTAAATTTATGTTCTTTCTTTCCTCACAAATAGAGCTTTCTTTTGGTGGTATGTGATCACCACTGCGTTTTTTATTTTTTGTGCCATAATCAAAAAAATACTAGACAATTTTGAAAAAAAAAAACAAAAGCAATATGTTTTACTTTCTGCTATAAAACATAGCCAAAAAAAATGGAAAAAAATCGAATTTCTTTATAAATTTAGGCAAATATGTATTCTGCTACGTATTTTTGGTAAAAAATTCCCAATAAGTGTATATTGATTGGTTTGCACAAAAGTTTTAGTGTCTACAAACTATGGTATATATACTGTAATTTTAATTTATTTATGTATTTTTTACTAGTATGTTAAGGCGAGTTATGACGGCGATCAGTGACTTATAACGGGACTGCAAAATTCCGGACAGTCGGACACTAAGTGACACTTTTTACACTTTTTGGGAACCAATGACTCTTAGGCTTGGTTCACACATGTGCGGTGAGAATTGAAGCTCCATTTTCACAGCTAATTAACAAAGTAGTTGTTCAGCGTTTCAGGTCAGTTTTTGATCAGGATCCCACCAGGTTTACATTGGGATCAGGTCAGGATTTTATCCTGTTCACAACTGAATGACATGTGCGATTCAGAAGCGTTCCCATAGACGTCAATGGGCCTGAATTCGTACTTGAGCCGGCTGCACTGCTCAGAAAACTGACAGGACTCTTTTTCAATTTGCACTGAATCTGCACTCCGGTCGCACCGGACATATGTGAACAGGCACAATAGAAGGCAATGTTCTTTCACATGTCAGTGTTTTGGTGTACTGTGTGTGGTGCTTTTGGTAAGGAAAGTCATGGATTTTATTCCCTGCTTTTCGGGGAAAGAAAATCCATTACTTCCCCATTGACTGGACAGAGCTCTGTCTTGTTTACTCAGCAGAGCACTGTCCTGTGTGTGTTCCTGATGATGGGGGGGGGGTGCCAGCAGTCATCCATTGGCCGGCACCCGCTGATCGGCATCTGCTGTGTATAATCACAGCACAGCCGGTTCACTGGCGGCACCTGCGCATACTTCTACCTGGAGGAGCTGGAGTTCAATGCAAATACAGAGGCCCAATATGGCTAACAACATACAAAACTATTTCTGCAGTTTCCATATACAGTGGGGACGGAAAGTATTCAGACCCCCTTAAATTTTTCACTCTTTGTTATATTGCAGCCATCTGCTAAAATCATTTAAGTTCATTTTTTCCCCTCATTAATGTACACACAGCACCCCATATTGACAGAAAAACACAGAATTGTTGACATTTTTGCAGATTTATTAAAAAAGAAAAACTGAAATATCACATGGTCCTAAGTATTCAGACCCTTTGCTCAGTATTTAGTAGAAGCACCCTTTTTATCTAATACAGCCATGAGTCTTTTTGGGAAAGATGCAACAAGTTTTTCACACCTGGATTTGGGGATCCTCTGCCATTCCTCCTTGCAGATCCTCTCCAGTTCTGTCAGGTTGGATGGTAAACGTTGGTGGACAGCCATTTTTAGGTCTCTCCAGAGATACTCAATTGGGTTTAAGTCAGGGCTCTGGCTGGGCCATTCAAGAACAGTCATGGAGTTGTTGTGAAGCCACTCCTTCATTATTTTAGCTGTGTGCTTAGGGTCATTGTCTTGTTGGAAGGTAAACCTTTGGCCCAGTCTGAGGTCCTGAGCACTTTGGAGAAGGTTTTCGTCCAGGATATCCCTGTACTTGGCCGCATTCATCTTTCCCTCGATTGCAACCAGTCGTCCTGTCCCTGCAGCTGAAAAACACCCCCACAGCATGATGCTGCCTCCACCATACTTTGCTGTTGGGACTGTATTGGACAGGTGATGAGCAGTGCCTGGTTTTCTCAACACATACCGCTTAGAATTAAGGCCAAAAAGTTCTATCTTGGTCTTATCAGACCAAAGAATCTTATTTCTCACCATCTTGGAGTCCTTCGGGTGTTTTTTTAGCAAACTCCATGCGGGCTTTCATGTGTCTTGCACTGAGGAGAGGCTTCCGTCGGGCCACTCTGCCATAAAGCCCCGACTGATAGAGGGCTGCAGTGATGGTTGATTTTCTACAACTTTCTTCCATCTCCCGACTGCATCTCTGGAGCTCAGCCACAGTGATATTTGGGTTCTTTACCTCTCTCACCAAGGCTCTTCTCCCCCGATAGCTCAGTTTGGCTGGACGGCCAGCTCTAGGGAGGGTTCTGGTCATCCCAAATGTCTTCCATTTAAGGATTATGGAGGCCACTGTGCTCTTAGGAACCTGAAGTGCAGCAGAAATTTTTTTGCAACCTTGGCCAGATCTACATTAATGAGGAAAAAAATGAACTTAAATGATTTTAGCAAATGGCTGCAATATAACAAAGAGTGAAAAATTTCAGGGGGTCTGAATACTTTCCGTCCCCACTGTATATGTTCAAAAGGATTTGAATTGCATCTGCTAGCTTAAAAATAAAACCTTGCAAAATCATTTACCGCCCTTCGAAGGCCTGATTTAAACCTTCCAGGATTCCTGACAGGCAAATAAAAAACATATTCTTCATCAGATTGCACAGCCCGGGATCCCAGGAGTCCTTCACGTATGTTTTCAAGTACTAAAATCGAGAAATACAGCCTCCTGTGAAATGCCTTCCATACCAGCATTCATCTTTTATTTTAGTTTTCCCAGGATGTACCTGCCAAATTGTCTGGCTCCCCACTAAGCTTTGCATCTCTATACCGTGAAATGTAGGGGAACATAAAGCAAAATCCGACATATGGTTGTACACTCTGATCAACTGCAAAGAGCGCTCCCCGATTCCGAGGTCCGTCACTGTGCAACCGCTTGAATTGCAAAGAGGTCTGTTCAGCTATGGTGTGTCCATGTTTCTTTCAGATGTAAATTGCATATATACCAGTAGGCAATATAATTTAGGGAATTCAGGTTTTCACCAGTATGGAAAACACAATCCAAAGATGCAAATGTAATAATATAATAGTAAAAAAAAAAAAAAGCTCTGGAACAGTTTTGCAACTTTAGCATGTAATAGTAAAACTTGCATATCTTTGGAACTACTTAGTGTATCTAGGTGAACTATAACTACTTCTTTTCAGGTCAAATATGGCTTTTCTCTTGGTAGTAAATGTTAATGTAATCTATATCTCCTGATATTTTTTATTATTAAAGATATACTGGCCCAAAACCATTTAATGACAAAATACTTTCTGTTAGAAATTCTGTATATATCCCCACAGAACAGACAGGAAACAGGAAACGTTATTTATTTCTACTAAATACTGATGTACAGTAGTTGTTGCATAAAACACAAATGAACATTGTATTCCAACACTTTCATGACATGATTGTGTTAGGTAAACCTTGATTTGCCATTTAGAGCTCATGCACACAGATGCAAAAAATGCCACAATCTGTACAGCTTTTTTGGACTTTTGAAAGCACCTCTTTTAGGCTCCATTCACACCTAGAGGATTTAAATCGCAGGCAGAATCACGGGCCTCGTTTGCGATGCCATTATTTCTCAATGGCACCACAAACAGAACGATTTTGCCGCGATTGTCGAGTCCCAGAACTTCTTTTGGGCGACACGCCTCCTGCGATTTTGCCGCGATTTAAATCGCTCCACATTTGGGGTGCCATTGAGAAATAATGGCATCACAAATGCCTCCCATGTTTTGCCACGAATGGAGCCTTTATAGCCAATGGCGTTTTCAGCCTACTGTCTGCTGAAAACGAGTCACAGGAGTGCAGAACGAAATGCACTCCTGTTATTCACAGTACAAGTACATCCAAACGAGCTTTAATTACTTATGAAAGTAAGATCAAGCGTATTTGTAAGTGAATTAAATACATTTGTGTGTATGAACCCTTCATCCCTAACAGTGATCAGTGGCTGGTAAACAGTCTAACTGATTCCTAGCCTTCACCGTGAATGGACAGAGCAGGCACAGAATCATGTGTGCACTTAGAAAGTGTGAAGGACGCCTACGATTATATTATTCTACATAAAAGGTTTAAAATTACTTGCTCCTTTTTTTTTTTTTTTTTTTTAGCAAAGTGAAATATCCCTTTCGTTAGAATGAAAGCATTTCAGCACATGTAAATGACCGGCTCACACATTGCTGTTTTTATTTTTATAGCTGTCTAGACTTCGATATAAGGTAAATCTGGTTCACGAATCTCGTGAAAACGGAATCACAAATTTACATTCGCGTATGGAATTCTGTAACTATATTCACAAAGCATCACTGTATTTGAGAATTATACTCTACGGTCTGAAGGGTTTCATTAAACAATTGTACAAATAACTGTTCAGCACATGGGGAAAATCCAGTTGTTCTGAAGAAGGTCTGAGTAAGCTTTCTCAAGTAAATCTACATTTCTGGGTTGAGAAATGTTTTTTCATAATGAGAAAAACTAATTGACAAAAATGTTTCATTACTGGAACTCAGTCAAGTTCTTTATAGTTTGTTCCATGTGTGATATGCATTTATAGAATGTAGTCTGCTAATGAAACATGATTAAATTAAAGAGGACCTGAACTCTGGAGGCTGTGCAGGAAAAAGGCAAACATAGGGCAAATGACTTATCACCAGTATTGCCTATGGCTTCCCTGCAGCTAATTATTTTTCCTCATTTTTGACTTACCATGCCCTATTCTAGACTGTGGGGATATTTACTAAAACTGGAGAATTCATAATCTGTTGCAGCTGTGCATGGTAGCCAATCAGCTTCTAACTTCAGCTTGTTCAATTAGGATTTGACAATAAAACCTGGAAGCTGATTGGTTTCTATGCAGAGCTGCACCAGATTTTGCAGCCTCAGTTTTAGTAAATCTCCCCTTTAGTATCTATGTGAAGGTGGCCATCTTAGTAGAAGCAGGTCTTTGTTTCCTCATGTCAGAGCCTCCAGCAAGGAGAACAGTGAGCAGCACAGCAATGACAACACCAAATATCATTCTGAATCTCCTAAAACTGTAGGGAAGTGGGAAGTATTGTCAGTGTAGTTCCCCTGGTTCCCACTAGGTGTCGCTGTCTACTAGTGTGAGACACCTGCAGTGTGGATGCAGTGGTCCATTATTCATTTATCCCACCCTAGGATGCTGGGCATTTTCCCTGCTGGCCATTAATGTTGCAGGAGGTATATAAAAAGCTAGGAGAGTAGAAAAAGGACAGTCGGTTCTACGGGAATAGCGAGCCTGCAGTGAGGAGAGATGTAACCTACATGAATACAGTGATTCTTTCCCTCCAGGGGGAAGCCTGGAGACTTCTCCCTCTTTGGGAGGTAGGACAAATGGCATGTCCAATGCTTGGGGATGCCTGGACTTTATCCCAGTAGGTCAGGGCACCTTTCAGCGGCCCTCTCTCTCTCTCTAAAGACTTGTTGTAACCAGTGGCAGCTGGTGCTCAATATTTTGAGGGTGGGGGTGCGGCAAACAAACCTGTCCCCCTCACTCGCCCATACCTCCACCGCCATCACCCCCCTATTAATTCGCTATTGTCACGCGACTGGGTGGGCTCATGGTACAGTGTTCTGCTCCCCAAGCCCACCCTTTTTTGAAGCCAATTAGAGCCTTAGGCTCTAATCATGTGCTTCAAAAAATGTTTTTAAAAAAGCCACATTGAAATGAATACGTCTGGCGCCCCTGCATGTAGATTAGGGGCCAGGTGCATGGATTAGAGGGGCGGTGCCCCTGCGCCCCTAATGGAGCGGCCCCCACTGGTTATAACTCTGTTTGTGCTACATTACCAAGGTATTATACCATCACCTAAGCCAGGGGTAGGCAACCTCGGCACTCCAGCTGTGGTGAAACTACAAATCCCATCATGCCTAAGTAATGGTTGAATGAATAGAACCTTGTTTATTTGAACTGTTTAGTAAAGCAATATAAAAAATATGTACCAATGTGGACATTGTGTTATTCCTGACTTATGAAAACTTCCCCTGGAACTTCCCTGTACACTTCCAGGATGTGGAGTCCCTAGCCACAAGCGCAACGTCAGATAAGTCATTCGATTCTGGTCATGCAAGGCGGGGCTGCCTTTAGGGGCTTCCAGAAGGGCTTCTTATGCAATGACTACCTGCGAATGATTAGCCCTGGGTGCAGACTGTTTGCGTCCAGGGTCGATAATCTGCAGGTAATCGCTGCATGAGCAATTACGTGAAAGCGGCAGCAAATAGCCGCAGGAGCTTCCAGGTTCCCATTGCTTTTATTTGGACTTTCCACCCACACTTAATCACAGGGATCCCTTCTGAGTCTCCTGAGGGTAATCGCAAATGGCCCCATTCACATTCATTGTTACTTGCCTCAGGTCTTGCCTTCTTCCTCTTTCCCAATGCTGCTTTGCACCCTTTCCCATCTTCAAAGCCAACATAGTCAGTGAGCTAGCCTTCTCTTCCACATTTTCTGCACCGGCTTGCCAATGACATCACACATGAGATCTGGCGCAGTCATGTAATGTTTACAGTTCACCATAGCCTTAGCAACATGAGCGACCTGACACTCACATTGTGAAAGCCATGCCAAAGTGTAAACAAAAACAGTATATCTGAGGGAAAAAATTGCAGGAATTTTGCATTTTTCCAGACAAAAGTTCCCTTGAAGGCAGTGGTGATGTAGCCTTTCCACGGAGCCGCTGTGAGGTCCTAGCAACATTACCACTGCCTCAATCAAAAAAAGTGGAAAACAATAAAATGTGAATAACAGAAGCATGCATTGAATTAAAGTGGATGTAAAGGCAAAAGGTTATTTTTTTTATTAATGCATTCTGTGCATTAAGGTACAAAAACCTGTTTTCAGCCCCACCTAAATACTTGCCCGAGCTCAGTCTCGATCCAGCGTTGTGCCCAAAAGCAGCAACTCTCTCTTCTCTCTTTCTCCTCACTGAAAGTGGAGACAGCAGGAAGAGCCATTGGCTCCTGCTGCTGTCAATCAAAGCCTGTGAGGAAAGAGTGGGGGGCTTGGCCGAGTCACGCTGTGCGTGTCAATGGACACAGAGAGCACAGAACAGGTAAGTATAACATGCTTGTTATTTTAAAAACAATTAACTTTACAATCACTTTAACTAATGACTTGCTTATGTTTTGGGATCAGCATGCAGAGGGGCATGAACAATGGACTTTTACTGCTGGGGGGGTGTTCATGTTAACATTTCTAATATAGCACATTTTCACTTTTTTTTAGTCCAGGTCCACGTTAAGTATGTACCTATGGTCTAAATACACGAGTCATGTGTATTCTTCCTTTGATCTTGGTGTGCTTCGTGTATTTCTTCCAGATCCGTGTAGTAATACAGTGTGAAACTTCCTCTACCTGTGTGCAGGATCTTCCCTTAAAGGGATTTTAAAGTCAGAAGTTTTTTTATCCTACTGCATTCTATGCAGTAGGATAAAAAGGCCTCTATGTTCAGCAGCCCCCCTAAGTCCCCCAATACTTACTTGAGCCCATCTCTAATCAGCGATGTGCATGTGTCCCTCTGCCTCCTGATTGGCTGAGACACAGCAGCAGCGCCATTGGCTGCCACTGCTGTCAACCAAACTCAGCCAGTCAGGAGAGAGAAGGGGCCGGGTCGCAGCTCAGTTTCTGCATGGATACACAGAGCTGCAGCTCAGCTCGGGTGCCCCCTTTGCAAGTTGCTTGCTGTGGGGGCACTAAATAAGAGGGAGGGGCCAGAAGCTCCAGCCAGGGACTCGAGAAGAAGAGGATCCGGGCTGCTCTATGCAAAACCAGGTTATTTTATTAGAAAAAAAAAGAGACTTTCCAATCACTTTAATAAAGACTGGTCATTGCTTCTCTTTCTTCTTGTGCAGGATAACTGGTCTTGTCTCTGCCCCTTCCTGTGGTTTTCTGAAGACAGCCTTTAGTGGGTGGAGTTGTTTGGCCCCTCCCCCAGCCCTGCTCTCTGCACAGGCTATGTGCAGCATAGTGATGATGTCACTACTTTTGCAATGTAAAAATTGGGTTTGCAAAAGCATTGGGTGTATGCAAAAAGGATGTATTTCCTTTGTGGCTCTTGAGGAATATTTTAAAAAGAATGTTTTTGTGTCCGTAGTTCAGCGTGGAGTATCACTTCAAGTAGAAGGAGCCCCAGTGTTTTCATTCAGACTGATCCTGACAGCTTGGTGTGTTCCCAAAAGTAACACTGATTTGTGTGCCTGATGTTGCCCTAACTTTATTGAATTTGAAAGATTTTGTTCAGACACAGAACTCCCATAGTCCTTTGCAGCAGGCTCTGGTCAGAGATTTGAAGTTCAGCTTAACAGTCCACACCAGGAGAGGAAACGCCACACTGCTTGTTTGAGCCATCAGGGAGCTTTTAGTTTTGTCTTGACCCCCAATTCAGCACATTCTGCTGTTCCTAGTCTATGAATTCCAGGTGGTATGAAAAATGTAGCAATTACTGGACCAAATGTTTTTCATTCACAAACTTCCTGGTTCCCTTGACTGATGGATGACTCATGTATAGAGTGTTCCAGAAATGAAAGATCACCCACAAGCACAACATTTCATTATGTGGTGTTTTCTTTTTTACCTTTTAGGTGTTTAATTGCTTAGACATTTTTGTTACATTAAAAACGTAATGATGCGTATAATCGTTTTGTAGTATTTGTGTCTATCTTTAGAAACATAGCATGAGTAAGGGCAAATGCTTTTCTTGAGTGCTGAGAATTCATTCACACCAGGTGCGCAGGGGTGCAATTTTGAGTGCTTTCCCAACGCATGGCGAAAAAAAAAAAAAAAGGTTCTCTATAAATGCAGTTCACATCAGAGCGCTCCGTACAGCATTCACTCCTTTTTTTAGCGCAGCAGAAATGCAATACGTTCAAATGCAAATGTGCGCAAATACGCATAAACGCAACACCTTAGAGACCAGTCACACTGCGCAGAGGAAGCCTTCTAGAGAGATGAATAAGGTATTACAGATTATTCCTCTACCCCTAGACTTATGGAGGATTTAGGCCTGCTCATACCAGGTGTGGTAGGACTGCATTGGGCGGCTATTCCAGCGCAATACAATGCAAAATGCTTTGTCTCTTACCTAGCCAGGTGCAGTGGTGTGCGCTGAAAAAAAGGACAGCATGGAGTACTTTCTTTTAGTGTGGCGCAGAGTCAGGCTATTCAAGATCTCGCACTGCGCTGTGGTCACTCATCCCCCTGCTGGCCAATCAAAATGGCCGAAGACTGGCACCTGGGGGAAGAGTCCAATGCCAAAGAGGGACCTTGTGGCTTTAGTACCACTTTAACCACTTGACCTCTGGAAAGGTTTTACCCCCTTCATGACCTGAGCATTTTTTGCTATTCGGCACTGCGCTACTTTAACTGGCAATTGCACGGTCATGCAACACTGTACGCAAATGAAATTTGTATCATTTTTTTCATACAAATAGAACTTTCTTTTGGTGGTATTTGATCAACGCTGGGTTTTAATTTTTTGCAATGTAAACGAAAAAAGATGGGAAATTTAGAAAAACATATATATTTTATGCTATAAAACATATCCAATAAAAATTTTAAAAATCTAATTTCCTCATGAATTTTGGCCAAAATGTATTCTGCTGTATGTCTTTGATAAAAAAAAAAAATCTCAATAAGTATAAATTATTTGGTTTGCATGTTATAGTGTCTGGTATAGATACTGGAATTTGTATTTATTTGTTTTTTTTTATACTAGTAATGGCAGTGATCAGCAACTTATAATGAGACTGTGATACTGTGGCAGGCAATCTGACACTAACTGACGTTGGCAGGGGGGTACACTAACTGACTGACTGACACTGACATCAATAGTGACATTAAGGCCAGGTTGACATATGTGCGGCTGCAGTTCACAGCATGGGGTCCGATGCGTTTCTGTACACTGGTTCAGGTGCGATTTAGGTCTGAATTTTTGCCAAGGACACACAGGACCCTTTTGCAATTCGGACTGTGGCCACCCTGGACCCGTGTGAACCGGCTCCATTGAGATGCATCCAATTTGCATATATGTGAACCCAGCCTAATACAGTGATCAGTGCTAATACTATACACTGTCACTGTACTAATGACACTGGCTGGGAAGGGGTTAACTTCTAGGGGCAATCAAGGGGTTAAATGTGTGTCTAACAATATTTACTGTGTGTGTTATGTGCTACTTTACTAAGCAATCTTGCTGTTTTTTCCTGCTTTGCAGGCAATAAAAAAACAGCAATATCTCCTGTCAGTGTTCGGAGCTCTGTGTTGTTTACAACACAGAGCTCCCTCCCTTAAATGACGGAACCGATCAGCGGGTGCCGGTAATCAATCAGTGGGCGACACTCGCTGATTGGCTTGTCCTGTGACAAATCACAGCACAGCCAGGGCAGATGGCACGCACCCCCCTACCCAAAGGTGCTGATCATGTATCAGATACGTGATCCAGCGCAGGGCGGCCACCCTGCAGTAGTGTATCTGTTTGGGGCGTTAGGAAAGTGATTAAGGAAAATGGTAGCGACTGGACATGGTTTTCTAACCTGTCCGATATTTTTTTTTTCTCCCCACTGATGTCTGCAGCTTTATCCTCTAATGACTAGGACTACCATTATACCGAGTCTGCAACAATTTCCACTGGACTTTTTAAAGGTGCCCAGCAATACGTGTATAATTGACTGTTCCAAAAATGTCTTTGTATCTGCTGGAAAAGAAAGGTGAGGTGTGTCCCTCCCCTGTGAATTGCTCTTCAGTCTGTATAAGTTGATTTCCCTGCAATTCAGGAGTTATTTCAACATATAAGGCTGTTAAAGTGGCCCCCAGAATGCTGTTGTATGTAAATCATTCTAAGTGGCACATATGAGAACATAAAGAAAAAAAAAATCTAAAAATAGAAACATTTTTAAAGTCTTCATTTTTTAATACTGAAAAAAACTTAAGTATATCCTAAGTATGGTACCTTTTAAAATGCAAGATTAAAAAAATCAAATCTTATATGGTCTTTGCTTAGAGTAAAACCACAAACGGATGTCTAAGAAAACAACTGAACATGAAACGACATTTTCTGGTGGTGTCCATGTGCAGAGCGCAGTGAGCGCGTCAATTTCAGTAGGTGTCACTGTTGTCAGCATTTTTAAGCAGGAATTAGATACAAAGTGATCTGTTGGTTTGAGTTCTATTTCTAGGAAACTAGTAAAGAAACCAAAACCTCAGTAGCTGTCCTTATAGCTTAGACATCCTGTCGTTATGTGAGGCCAAACGGCAATATATTGCAAGCCGAACTCCAGGCAGATATAGGAGACGCACATTATTGCAGCTCTGTTATTAATACTACCTCATTAAATCTAATTTTTAAACGCAAGAAGCGCAGGTAACTGAATTTGACCTATTATCGGCCTTTTGCAGTCCCTGTACAGCAGGGTTTGAGGAAGAAGCAGTACAAAGAGCCAATCCATTCATGTGCCAACAAGAAGCATGCTGATAGGAGGAGACAGCATATAGACAGTGAGATGAGCCCATCACTCTACTGCTTTTGCTTTCACTGTCCAGTCACAAGCTGGGTCCAGAGAGATCTGTGCTCAGAGAAAGTGGGTTGAATGATGCTGACTAGGAATGATGTTCCATTTTTCCCCTACCATGGGTTCAAGGCGAATCCTGCCAGTTCAAGATTTGTGGTTCCAATGCATTTATATGCAGATTCATTAAGCAGGGTTTTTTTTTAAACTATAATTCACTGCAAGGCTCTTAAACTATGGCCATAAGGCTTTGAAGGACCAATAAGGGGGCTTTTGGTTAAGTCAGTCCCCTCTATTTAAAAGGAAAGGGGGGGGGGGTTACACGATAGTCATAGGGGTTGATTTACTAAAGGCAAAGAGACTGTGCACTTTGCAAAGTGCAGTTGCATTATGCAAGTGCAGTTGCTCCAGGGCTTAGTAAATGGGCAGTAAATGGGCTTAGTAAATGACTTAGTAAATGACTTCCATCATCCAATCATGTGCAAGAAAAAATGCATTTTTTTTCCTTGCATGTGATTGGGTATTCTTTACAAAGAGAACCTTTACCTAATTTACTTAGTTCTGGAGCAACTGCACTTGCAGAGAGCAACTGCGCTTTGCAAAGTGCACAGCCTATTTGCCTTTAGTAAATCAACCCCATAGTATCAGTGTATTGGAAGCTGCTCTAAAGAAAGGCTAGGGAGAGCTGACAAACTGCTTAGGGAGAGATTAGGGTCAATTAGGAAACTGTACTTAATAATTCTGATTCTTGTAATTCTGATTCAACTCCATTACTGCCGTTTTTTGGGGTTCTTATCATTGGGGGCTGCTTTGTTTAGTCTTTGTTTTTGTGTTTTGTCTTGTGCTGCAATGCACATGCTGCACCCTAATGAAATTTATATTGTGCTTTCCCGAAAATAAGACCGGGTCTTATATTAATTTTGGCTACAAAAAAAAACACACTAGGACTTATTTTCAGGAGATGTCTTATTTATTTACGGTATGTACAAAAAAAGTCAGCATTATGACATTCTTTAATCCCAAAAATATACCTTAGTTAAAGTCATTGTAAAAGCATGTAATCCGTTTTGTAAAAAGATGATATAATGTCCAGTGCGTCTCCTTTTATAACTTTATTGTGGAAAATACCTAATTAACAGCGCTGCTGGATGCTCACATGACCCACGGAAGCTCTTCTTCCCCGCTGCAAGCACTGTAGAGGGAGGAGCCGCTGACGTCAGCACTGTGAATAAGGTATTTTTGACAATAAAGGAGATGCACTGGACATTATATAATCTTTTTACAAAGCGGAGTATATGTTTTTACAAGGACTCTACTAGGGCTTATTTTCGGGGTAGGGCTTATATTGCAGCCCTCCCCGAAAATCACGCTAGGTCTAATTTTCGGGGTAGGGATTTTTTATCGGGGAAACACGGTATCACGCACCCCTGCCCAGAAGTACAAAATCACGTCCATGTATGTGATTCAGCGCATCAGGACCGTCCTGCTGCAGTGTAAGTGCAGTCCTGAAGCAGTTAAAGGATGACATTTTGGGGTTTTCATTTCTCTTGCTAGTTTATTTTTATTTTATGTTGATAAGGCCTTTTCTTAAGTTCAGGGTATTCAATGGGCAGCATTCACTTGTTACTGACCATCTGTTCTTAGGGCTGCTCTTTGTTTGCTGTATTATTTCGAAAAAAAACGCAGTGCAAGAACAGTGTTCACTCAAAACACCTCACATTATATCACTTACACTCACCACACCATTTTTCCCATAGATTTAAAAAAGTTAGGCGTACACCAGTTGGGGCTAGTATCCATTAGTAAACTGTCCTTCTGTGGGACAATTTTTTGCTGCTGTATTCTCTGCTGTATCCTATGATATTTGTCGCTAGTAAAGTTTGGCCTGGTCTTGCTGTTAAAAATTGGCCTACTGTGCTTGCTTCGGCAGCACATATACTAAAATTGGAACGATACAGAGAAGATTAGCATGGCCCCTGCGCAAGGATGACACGCAAATTCGTGAAGCGTTCCATATTTAAAAAAAAAAAAAAATTGGCCTACTGCTGGCAAATCTTAAACTGCTGTCCTCCTAATTCTTGTAGTATAACACTTACCTGTACTCATTTTCTCTAGCACATATCAATCAATTCTCGTACATTAAAAATGTTCTCCTGTTGGCTAATTTTGAGCTGCTGTATCACCTGTGGCCCCTAATTCCCAATGAGAGTTTGAAAGAAATCAGCCAGTGGTAGGACAGTGTGTCAGAGACAGCCACAGCACAATACTTGCCGATTTCCATCTGGTGGTCAAAGCAGTGATGTTTTAAAAAAGCATGGGCCAATGCTAAAAGTACCTAAAAAAAAAACACCCTTTTTTTTTCAAAGTCAATCAGATTTGGATGCTGCTATATGTAAGCCAAGCTTGTTCCCCATGGCAGTGCTCAACTTCACATGCCCATTTTTTACAGGAATGTCCCTATTATCTCTAAAAGTTACAAGAATTTAAAAACAGAATCTGCTTTTGGAAGAGTTCTTTGGGAGTTGCTGCTAAGTTTGATTTAGCTGAATTTCAAACGGGATTTGCTGAACCCTTGATGAATCGAACTGGGGAAGATTTTTCCTTCCCTGATGCTGACCATTAGATTGGGAACATTTAGCAGCAGAAAAAAAGTACTTCAGGGGAAATTTTGGGATTGAAGGTGATTGTTGCAGTAAAAGCTGGTTTTGCTATTCTAGCTTTTTATCTTGTTACTTTTTGCTGGAGTTGTGCTTTGATGGAGGCCATACAAACTGCAGTGACTAATGTTAGTTTGGGATAAGGCACCTACTACCATTAGTTTAATGAAGCACATTTTTCAGAGGCTCGCCCTACAGGCCAGAAGGCAGAATTAACAGCAGATGTATGGAAACAATGTATAGCACAATTCCTCTTTTTGGTAACGTTGGCTTATTAACCCCTTCAAGACCAAAAGTACTAACAATAGATGCCCAAACAAAATTTACCAATATCGGTATGCATTGAATAATGTGTAAGTATGACCAAAACCTATACACCCAATCTGCCGCGCTACCACACCACAGTACAAAAATTTGTTTTGCCCCTTAAAGGTAAACTTTACAATAGTAAATAAATTCAAGATGTGTACTAACTGAAAGTGAAGTATAGTAAAAGCTTTGTACTGTACATTACAATTTTTTTGAGTTTTGGTTCTTGGTTGAATATGATCAAAGCCTTCAACCTGTTGGTTTTGCTTCCTTCCTGAAAAGGCACAGTTTTGTTTGCTGGCCCCCTGCCAAGGAGCCGAGCAAAACATATACTGTTCTCTGTACAATACTTTTACCAAACCTGTGCAAACCTACACACCCATATACACTCCCAAGTCAGCTTCTCATATATTGCTTTCGTTCGAGCTCCGTCTTGTCCAAACAAGTCATAGACCAGATTTGACTTTATTCACAAATAGATTTAACACATGTAGGGAATGAAAACTAGTGATTTAACTTCGATAGTTATATATAAAACACTTTTTGTGTACTGTGTTGCACAGGTAGGCAATGTTTTGATTGTGGAGAAAGAAAAAAATGAAGATGCATTGTGTCTATTGGCCTGGTAGGTGGCAGAGATGAGCAAGCTTGGACCTGTCATCTGTCAGGACAGGCATTCACCAAAATCTATTGAGGATTAGGAATTTCTCCTGTGTTGTTGAAATGTTGATATGCAATGTTTAAAATGGTATTCCTCCCTTGATACTAATACTGAGCTGCTTACACTATGGCTTTAAGGTATAGTTGAATAGAAAGTTGCAATGCCAAAGCAATTTTAAAAAGGAACCACGGTCCCTTTATAAATCTTTTTTTAGATTTTGAGGTTGAATTACTAAAGGCAAATAGACTGTGCACTTTTCAAAGTGTAGTTGTACTCTGCTAGAGCAGTTGCTCCAGAGCTTAGTAAATAAGCAGAAGCTCTGCTGACTTCCACCATCCAATCACGTGCTAGCAAAAATGCTGTTTTTCTATTTTCCTTGCACGGGATTGGGTATTGTTTGCAAAGTGAAGCTTTACCTCATTTACTAAGCTCTGAAGTAACTGCCCTTGCAGAGTTCAACTGCAAAGTGCACAGTCTATTTTCCTTTAGTAAATCAACCCCATGGTGTACATGAAAAAGAAATGAGCTTTGAATGTAAGTAGTAGTACATTAATCTCCCCAGCGGTATTCCCGAGTGTGGCTCGGGGTGAATTTTCAGTACCAAAAGCGGTAACCCCAAGCCACACTCGGGATCCCATCACAGGATTCAGGCAAAAATACTTACCTTGTCCCCAGGATCCTGTGATGTCTTCCAGCTGTGTGTGCGAGCCATGTCTCCGCTCAATCTATCACAGTGCCGAGCTCCATTCCCTGCAAATGTTGCGACGCACGGGGATGGAGCACGGCACCAAATTAAAAAAAGTTAAAAACACATTACACATATAGTATACTGTAATCTTACAGATTGCATTACTGTATCAAATAATTTCACATCCCTTTTGTCCCTAATGGTTTGTCCAGTGCCCTGCATGCAGTTTTATAGTATATATACTGTTCTTTCTGCTTGGAAACTTGAGATTGGCCATAGCAACCAAAAAGTGTCCCTTTAAAATCAAAAGCGATAATAAATTAGAATCACTTGCAGAATTGAGCGATAACGATTCGCAGGGAAATCGGTCATCAAACACTGAAAGTAATGATGGCGACAATTCTGCAACTGAGCAAATTTCAGTGTTTTTGATTTGATTACATTATTGAATCATTTTTATTTTTATTATTATTTTATTATTTGTTATAATTATTTATAGTTATTTATTATATTATAATTTATGATTTCGTGTTTCAAACTTTATCATACCCGGGCTGTCTACTAGACTCTTGTTTGGACAGATTTAAGTGTGTTATTCCTAAGAATTACAGGCCTACAATATAAAATGCCAAATTTCCATGCAAAACATTGTACCACTTTGAGCATCAAAAATCTGACATAATCATACTGCCAGGGAGGTTAAGAAATGCAGTTTAGTACATCTCTCCAATTTATTGTATTATTATTATTATTACTATACAGGATTTATATAGTGCCAACAGTTTACGCAGCACTTTACAATATAAAAGGGAGACAATACAGTTATAATACAATAAAATACAAGAGGATTAAGAGGGCCCTGCTCAAAAGAGCTTACAATCTAATAGGGTGGGGCAGGTGGTACAAAAGGTTGTAACTGTGGGGAATGAGCTGTTGGAAGTGGTAGGAGATTAGTTGGAGATGTGATAGGCTTTCCTGAAGAGATGAGTTTTCAGGGATCGCCTGAAGGTAGCAAGAGTAGGGGATAGCCGGATAGATGGAGGTAGTGAGTTCCAGAGGATGGGAGAGGTTCTGGAGAAATCCTGGAGACGAGCATAGGAGGAGGAGAGGAGAGAGCTTGAAAGCAGGAGGTCTTGAGGAGAGCGGAGAGGTCGATTTGGGTGATATTTGGAGACAAGATTGGTGATGTAGCTTGGGGCAGAGTTGTGAATGGCTTTGTATGTTGTGGTTAGTATTTTGAATTTAATTCGCTGGGTGATTGGGAGCCAGTGTAGGGATTGGAGTAGAGGGTTGGCAGACACTGAGCGGTTGGTAAGGTGGATAAGTCTGGCAGCAGCATTCATGATAGACTGAAGAGGGGATAGCCTATGGAGAGGCAGGCCAATGAGAAGGGAGTTGCAATAGTCAAGGCGAGAGATAACAAGGGAGTGAATGAAGAGCTTGGTGGTTTCATTTGTTAAAAAGGGGCAAATTTTAGAGATGTTACGGAGGTGAATTCTACAAACCTTTGACAACGATTGGACTTGGGGCTGAAAGGACAAGTCAGAGTCTAGGATTACACCTAGTACCCTGGCGTGAGGGGAGGGACTGATGGTTGCATTGTTGATTTTGATGGAAAAGTCATGGAGGGGGGCACGGGCGGGGGGGAATGTTAATAGCTCAGTTTTAGAAAGATTTAGTTTAATGAAGTGGTGCGACATCCATGTTGATATGTCAGTTAGTAAGTTAGTAATGCGAGAGGAGACTGAAGGAGTGAGGTGAGGAGTAGACAGATAGATTTGGGTGTCATCAGCGTATAAGTGGTATTGGAAGCCGTGGGCGGTTATTAAGTGACCAAGGGAGGAGGTGAAGATAGAGAAGAGAAGGGGTCCAAGAACAGAGCCTTGGGGGACCCCCACAGAAAGGGGCAATAGAGAGGAGGAGACAGAGTTGTAGGTGACACCGAAGGAGCGCTGTGATAAATAGGCAGAGAACCAGGATAGAGCAGAATCTCGGAGGCCAAGGGAATGTAGTTTATTGAGAAGGAGCGGGTGGTCAACAGTATCAAAGGCCGCAGAGAGGTCAAGTAGAAGGAGTATGGAGTACTGGCTGTTGGTTTTAGCAGTTAGTAAATCGTTAGTGAGTTTTAGTAAGGCAGTTTCTGTGGAGTGCTGCGTGCGAAAGCCAGACTGTAAGGGGTCAAGAAGGTTATTTTCACCGAGGTAGGAGCTAAGACGGTTGTAGACTAAGCCTTCTAGAAGTTTAGAGGTGAATGGGAGCAATGAGATGGGTCTTAAGTTGTTCAGGTTGGTAGGGTCCAGTGAGGGCTTTTTAAGAATGGGAGTGATCTGCGCATGTTTTAGAGGGGAGGGGAAGATGCCACTAGAGAGGGAGAGATTGAAGATGTGGGTGAGGGAGCATAGGATAGAAGAAGAGGGTGAGTTGTGAGGGAACAGGATCCAAGGGACAATTGGTTAGGTGGGCATCCGAGAAAAGTTTTGTAACCTCTTCAGTAGTAGCCAATTCAAAAGAGGAGAGTGTTGAATGTGCTGCTGGGCAAGGTATGCTGGGTGGGGAAGACGTACGCACAGTGGAGGTGTCCTCACGAATTGCATCGATCTTGTCTTTGAAGTGATTGGCAATCTCTTGGGCAGTGAGTGAGTTAGTGGGTAGAGGGGGTGGGGGACGAAGCAGAGAGTTAAAAGTTGAGAAGAGCCGACGGGGACTGGATGACAAGGAATTAATAAGAAAGACAAAGTAGGCTTGTTTGGCAACATGGAGCCATGAATTGTATTTTAGAAGGGCAGATTTATATAGGGTGAAGTCTTGCAGGCATTTGGTTTTACGCCAGAGTCGTTCAAGAGCACAGCAATGTCTCTTGAGATTTCTAGTGTTGTCAGTTTGCCAGGGTTGTAACGGTCGGGACCTGATTCTGCGTGTGGTTAGAGGAGCAAGTGCATCTAGTGATGATGAGAGTGAACTGTTGTAGACAGAGGTGGCCAGGTCAGGACAGGGGAGAGATAATGTCATATAGGTGGTCAGTAGCAGAATAGAGAAGAGAAGGGTTAAAGTGGCGAAGGTTTCTACAAGTAATTGTTTGCTGCTTGGAGGGATGGGTGGTTGGAGGCAAGGATACAGTGAAAGTAATGAGTTTGTGATCAGAGAGAGGAAAGGAGGTGTTGGTGAGGTTGCCAGGGTTGCAGAGATGGGAGAATACAAGGTCAAGGGTATTACCATTGGAGTGAGTGGAAGTATGTGTCCATTGGGTTAGTTCAAAAGATCAGGTTAAGTCGAGAAGTTTAGCTGTAGTTGGGCTGTTAACATTGACAGGAATGTTGAAGTCACCAAGAATAATGCATATTTCCCCATTGTTATCCAACAGTGCACAAACATACCTATTGATCTATTAACCTTCCTGGCGGTTTTCCTGAGTGTGGCTCGGGGTTAAATTTCATTAGCGGTAACCCCAAGCCACA
Source organism: Aquarana catesbeiana (assembly GCF_042186555.1). Classification (NCBI taxonomy): domain Eukaryota; kingdom Metazoa; phylum Chordata; class Amphibia; order Anura; family Ranidae; genus Aquarana; species Aquarana catesbeiana. The sequence goes on from NC_133326.1 coordinate 527,636,205, forward strand.
TTCGGGATTGCATTGCAGGATCCTGGTGCAGTGTACTTACCTTGTCCCCAGGATCCTGCAATGTCCCCCCCGCTGTGTCTGCGGGCTCTGTCCTCTGCCCTGATGTCCTGTGTGCCGGGCTCTGTCCCCTGAGAGCGTCGCGACACACGGGGCGGAGCCCGGTGGCAAATTCAAAAAATTGAAAATTCATAATACATACAGTACACTGTAATCTTACAGATTACATTACTGTATGAAATTATTTCACAACCCTTTTGTCCCTAGTGCTTTGTCCAGTGCCCTGCATGCAGTTTTATATTATATATACTGCTCTTTCTGCCTGGAAACTTGAGATTGTCCATAGCAACCAAAAAGTGTCCCTTTACGTCAAAAGTGGTTTTAGACCAGCTAGAAAATAGCGATAGTAAATTAGAACGCTTGCAGAATTGAGTGACAGTGAATTGCGGGGAAATTAATTTTATTATTATTATATTATTATTTTTTATAATTATTTATAGTTATTTATTATATTATAATTTATGATTTTGTGTTTCAAACTTTATCATAACCGGGATATCTACTAGACTCTTGTTTGGACAGATTTAAGTGTGTTATTGCTAAGAATTACAGGCCTACAATATAAAATGGCAAATTTCTATGCAAAACAATTGTACCGCTTTGAGATGCAAAAATCTGACATAATCATACCGCCAGGGACGCTACAAATCCAGTGAGCCCGATGTGAGCTGACATTGCCACATTGAAATTCCAACTAGCATTGTCTTTCCTGCCTGGTGATCTACAGAACTCATTCTATATATCCCCTGTCCCCCTCCATATGTTTACATTTATTTCTTTCCCAGAAAAGCAACGTGCTACTGACTTATGCTTAAGTGCCTGGCCACACACTTTGACAGATTTACTAAAGGCAAATACAATGTGCACTTTGCAAAATGCAGTTGCACTTTGCAAGAGCAGTTGCGCCACAGCTTGGTAAATGAGCAGAAGCTCTGCTGACTTCCATTATCCAATCATGTGCAAGCAAAAATTCATTTTTTTTATTTCCTTGCATGTGATTGGGTATTATTTGCAAAGTGAAGTGTTACCTCATTTACTAAGTTATGGAACAACTGCCCTTTGCAAAGTGTCTATTGTCTAAAGTCTATTTGCCTTTAGTAAACCAACCTCTTTGTGTAAAGAAAAGGCTCTTGGGAAATGTAGTTCTGGGGTGTGTCTACGTCAGTTCCCAAAAGCCTGGCAAAGAGGTCACGTGGTGGGGGAATAAAAGTTGTTTCATGTTACAGAAGCAAAGTAAAAAAATAATGCTAAGACATGGTCTAGAATGGTAAATGGAGGTCTGAGGTAAAACTGGGAAATGTTTATACATGTACATTAGTGAGAATATATTGCTTGATAGGGCAAAGTCACACCAGGGTTGATGAAGTGTGCAAAATATGGTGCAGCTCTGCATAGAAACTAATCAGCTTCCAAGTTTTATTGTCAAAGCTTAAAGGATAAGTTCACCCTTCTGAACATGTAACATGTTCAGCATCAGACCCCTTTTCCCCCCAATCCCCTCCCTCCTTGTGACATCAAGGCAGGGATCTTCTCCTCGCACTTCCACTCACACGGTCCAATCATTGATTTACAGATCCCGGTGAATCAATAATATACAAGTACCAACAGCCTTTGCGGCTGTCGGCTCATAGTTCTCAATGAACTACTAGGGCGCTGTTGAGTGAATAATAAACCTACTTTTTTTAACCTGCAAAAAATGTACATTTATAATTTTTTGGAAACGTGAACTTATACTTTAACTTAACAAGCTGAAGTTAGAATCAACTCCAAAGTCTAGCCCACCCCCCGATTCGTCCACACTCACCTTAGGCTGGCCACAGATGGAATGAAATGAAATAGCTGAATTTTGATCCATGTGTAGAATAGAATGTTGATAAACTTTTGTTAATCAGTGGCTGCAGCCACTGATCAGTGTATTCCTACAGCGGAGAGTCCTGTTGTCAGAATACAATGTCTCAGCGAAGGAGATTACTTAATTCACCTCGCTTATGTGGATAGAGGAATCTGTTAGACCCCTTTCACACCGGGGTGGTGCGGGCGTTAGCACTAAAACCCCGCTAGTTTTAGCGGCACTTTACCGCTGTTATTGCAGCGCTTTGGTGCCACTAGCAGGGTGATTTTAACCCCCCAAAAGGGGTTAAAAGCTACTTTCAAAGTGCTTTTCACACGCTTTGAAAGCAGAACTCATTCATTTCAATGGGCAGGGGCGGTGGAGGGGCGATGTATACACCGCTCCTCTACCGCCCAAAAGATGCTGCTTGCAGGACTTTTTTCCTGTCCTGCAATTGCACTCTGGCTTTCACATTGGGGCTGCAGAAGAGTTTACAGGTGCTATTTTAAGCGCAAAAATGCCTGTAAAGTGCCTCAGTGTGAAAGGGGTCTTAGGGTTTTTTATTTTTTTCATTCAGCTGCTAATTATCTATGACCAGCTTTAGCTGAGCTGTGTCACATTCATGGAGCAATATATTTTTGTTGATTTTTACAATATGTTTAAATGCATTAATGTGGTGAACTCAAAAAGTGAAGATTTACTATGTTATACATTTAAAAATATGTACCTTTTTCTACTTGATAGATACGAGTGCATATCGTGGTATGTAATGGTGCCTAGGCACTCCTGTTCTGTAGCTTACTCATACCTCCCAACATTTTGAGATGAGAATGAGGAACACCTACTAGCAAATGTATGTAGGCAAAGGACATGCCCCCTGCCACACCCCCTTAAAGGAGAATTAACCCCAAAAAAAGGTTAATTAAATCCACAAGTGCTTTTTTTACCAACACTATTCCTTTATATTGGCTTTTAAAATGTACAAATGCAGCAATTTAGAAATTGGATGAAAGGTTTAGCACTGGGAAGCACTTTGAAAGATAAAACGTGCATTTTATATACAATTATATAGATAAGACCAAAATGAGGAGGAATGAGGAACAGAGGGACATTGCTCCAAATCCCGGACAGTCCCCGAAATCAGGGACAGTTGGGAGGTATGGCTTACTGTTTATCTGGAGTGTGAGATCTAAGACCTCAGACTGCTAGTTTCAGGAGATTTGAAGTAAGAGGTTGTGATGTTACTATTGTTCTTCCCAATGTTCTCCTTGCTGGAAGCTCTGACGTGGGCAAGCAAAACCCTACCCCTGCCAAAATGGCCGCTTCTACGGAGAGGTACAGTGCAGAACAAGGCATGTCAGTAATGGCAAAAGAACAGTTGTAGAGAGACCACAGGCGATACTGTTTTTTTTAGATACAGCTTTCAGATATCCGTCCCTCTTTAAAGCATGAGGTTTTGATGGTCTGTCTATTTTTGCCTAGCAGTCATATTGAAAAGATCACTGGTGATGTGGCTTGGCTGTGTATTTTTCACGACCACCAAAAGTGTACCTGTATTAGGTCAGTTGGGTGATATGCCCAATAATATGGTTGTTTATTTATTACAGGTATTTATACAGCACTGTCAGTTTACAGCCCTTTACACATTGTTTACTCACAGCAGTCCCTGCTCTCAAGGAGCTTACCTAAGGTCCCTACCTCACATATACACACACACATACTAGGGCAAATTTAGACAGCAGCCAATTAATCTACCAGCCTGTCTTTGAAGCTTGGGAGGAAACTGGAGTTACATCAAGTAAGTACATGGAAAAAATGCAAACTCCATGCAGATAGTGTCCTGACAGGAATTCGAACCCTAGTGCTGCAAGGCAAAAGTTCTAACCACTAAGCCAGTGCTCAGACAATGTTATTATTGTGTTAATACAAGTATTCTGTCCACACATATGTAATTTGTCTAAGCGAACCACACTTAATAGCTGGATCTAATGATGGGTGGTCTTGAAGCAACAGTTTCCTTAGTAATGTATCCACTGCTTTCGAAGTCTTTTGAAATGTGACTACGTCTTATGCTTTCAATTTACTGCCATCTGGTACTTTCTCCCTGGCTGGGCTCTGGTCCGTTGACACCTTCTGTGACTAGTGAGGCATGACACCTGACCCCTGGCTTCCAGGTCATGGCCTCTACCTTATTTACAACTGAGCAGAAACATTGACAGCAGGGTTAAGTTCATATGATACTCTCAGTAAGTGCAAGCTGACAGATCCAACAGTTTGCTATCCTTCCTTGATGATAAGATTGCTTTTTTCTTAAAGAGACTCTGCCACCACATTAAGCAAGCTCTGTTACTTTTTTTTTAAAAAGTTACTTTTTTACTCATTTAAAAATAAGGAACACCTACTAGCAAATGTATGTAGACATAGGACACGCCCTATGTGGAGGCGGCCATTTTGGCAGGGGTAGGGTTTTGCTTGCCCACGTCAGAGCTTCCAGCAAGGAGAACATTGGGAAGAACAACAGTAACATCACAACATTTTGTTCCTAAATTTTAAAAGATCACATCTTGATAAGATTAATGCATTAGGTGGATTGCTTTTACATATAAAAAGTTGCTTGTTAACCACTCGAGCAACAGTCTGTAAATGCCAGGCCATTTTACGTTGTCATTTATTCAATAGTGTACCAAAAATAATTTTATAGCTTTTTTTGTGATAGAAACAGCTTTTTTGGTGGTAGTTAATAACCACATTTTTTACATTTTTTTCATCATATAAAGGAAAATAGGCCACAAAGTTTGAAAAAAAAATGTGCCAGTAAAATAGAAACTTACAGTAGCCATTTTTTCTTCTGCAATTTATTTACCCCAAAAAGTAGTATCAGCTCAATTAATCTTGCAAAGAGTCAAACACTTCCTTGAGTGTCAGATCCCAGACTTTCGGGCCACCGGTAGGTCCAATCCTTCTATCCAGCCTCTATGTCATTAGTATGTTAATTCTGCTTGTAGAAAAATTTTAAAAGATCACATCTTGATAAGATTAATGCATTAGGTGGATTGCTTTTACATATAAAAAGTTGCTTGTTGACCACTCAAACAACAGTCTGCCAGGCCATTTTACGTTGTCATTCATTCAATAGTGTACCAAAAATAATTTTATAGCTTTTTTTGTGATAGAAAGAGCTTTTTTGGTGGTAGTTAATAACCACAATGTTTACATTTTTTTCATCATATAAAGGAAAATAGGCCACAAAGTTTGAAAAAAAAAAAAACAGTTTCTTATTACTTTCTGTTATAACACATAGCAAATAGAAATGCCAGGACAGTATGAACAAACCAAAATTACCCTTTTTTGGAAAGCAGTCACAATTTTTTGGAAATTAAGAAACCTCCTGATATCAAGTTAGAAAAACGATGGAGCTTGGTAATGGTGCTCCAAGTACAGAGCATCATAGATCATACACAGAGGGAGTAGGTGAAGGGGTTAATGTGCAGGTCACATACAGTGTGAGGATGGGGATGAAGATATAATTTTCAGATGTGCAGGCTAGGGGTAAATACAGTATTCAGATCACAAAGAGACAGGATGCAGATCAGATCCCACAATCAAACCCCCACCCTGAACTGCTAATCTACTTTTTCCTTTGCTCTGGAATTAATGGATGGTTATTCATTCTTTAGTTACTCCTCCTTCCCCTTTTTCCATTGTAAGAGGAAGGAGCAGGCTCTCAGATGTGAACATTAGTACTTGTACATTTTGTGATCGCTGTAATTGGTCATCATCGTGATCACATGGTACAGAGTTTCTCGGATTTGCTCTGTACACTGTCTTTGTGAATGGAGCTGTCCAGTGATGGCTAGTTCATGGGTGCATTTTTTCTGAAGTTTAAAAAGATACTCCAGAAACAGACATCTCCCTCCCCATTGTGAAGGTGGTTATAGAATATTTCCACTTACAGTGCAAGTGATGCCAAAACTTATTTTTTTAGATTTCAATAGAATAGAGAGGGATTAGAACATGTGTCAGTTTTTTATTGCTGTCTGTGTCCCTGTTAGGGACATTCACTCTCTCTATTTGTCCTGGTGACCATTATGTCCGAGAGTGAAACTGAAAGTCCCACATTTTGAGTTGTCACCAGAACAGGAATAGAGGGATTTCTCTTTCAAAACTTACAATGGGGACCATAATTTCACTGGAAACTATCTAGGAGGGGATTTCCCTTACTTTTAGAGACAGCTTCTTATAGTGGTTATGAGACAAGAAGTAAAGGAAAATCTTTTTCCGATGGAACACAGATGACAAAAATAAAAGTTTAACGCTTCCCTATATCTAAAATGAAAGAAAACTTTTAGCTTTAGTCCTACTTTACCTCTTCTTACATACGGATTGAGTACCAAAACTCTAATGCAATTTCAGAAAACAAGAAATTCCTTTTGTGAAAAAAACTTAAACGGTTTGTGGTGTCCACCTGCCTTTAGTTAGGTACATGTGCACAAAACTACATTTCTGTTCCCAAGGCCCGATTCACACAGGCTCCAATTTACATTCTCAAGTCTGTGAGCAGTGTGTACAGCAAACACTTACAAAGCTTTAAAGTGGATGCAAACCCTCACATATAACCAGAGAAGTGAACAGCCTCAGATGATACACAGAGATGAAACAAATCTCCCTACATAAGTTTTACACTGCAGTGAAGCCTGGGTATACAGCCAAGACAGCTGATTGGAGAAAAGGCACACACACCCTCTCTTCATAGGTAGAGACTTTCTGAGCTGATCGTTGAATAGTTCAGGGCTCTGCTAATCTATTTATAGCATCCTCCCCAACACAAAACTCTGGCTACTTTTATCATATTTGATGGAGACTTTGTCAGGAGTTATCAGGCTGATAACAGAAGATCAGGCCAGGAGACAGCTATGGGACATAAGCAACATAAGAAAACATTGCAGATCTATGTGCCCAGCTCAAATTTCACAAATCGGGTTTACATCCACTTTAAGTTAGCTTTGGCCAGCACTTCAGTCTAAACCCAGAGAAAGTAGTTGAACTTGGTGTTAAAGTGGAACTAAAGTCAAAATTAAACAGAAGGCAGACTATTTATTGCAGAAAAGACATGAAAAGTCCCCTGTCAGCATGCTGTAGAGAAAGACCCTTGCTTTCTATGTAGATCAATCGTCTCTCTGCAGAGGTCCGACACACCCCTGCTGAGTCACAGCTAGATATCTCCAATCAATAGGAACTATGAGCTTTCCTGATTGTAGAGCTATAGATCTTTTTCCTTAAGGGGTGTGTTGGACCTTTGCAGAGAGACCACTGCTTCCACAAAGAGAGCAAGGTTGGTTCCTCTCTGGAGCACGCTGACTTGGGACAGGCTGTGGCTTCTTTCTAAAGAAAACAAACTTTTTGTTTTCATACACCTGGAATATAGTTAGCTTATTTAGCTAGAGGTTCAATTGAGCCTAAAACTTCCCAGTCCTCATTTTTTACGACTTGTGATTCATAAAGATGTGGTAGAGTAAGGGGCAGAGACACGTAGTTTGCAAAGATTTCAAGTATTAGCTGCTGTTATTGTTACTTGGAATTGGTCAGGCCCACTAGTTTTAAAAAAATAATCAAATTTTTAATTAGACTGGAGTCCTTTTTATTTGTTCAGTTCAATTACTTTTATGTGAATTTATGTGAATCATCACATAAAAAAGAACATTAATATGTTTAAAGCGGATCTAAACCTTATAAAAGAAGCAGCCACCTCCACCCTTCCTTACTGCTGGCTAATTAAAAAAAATGTATAGTGAATTGTATATATATATATATATATATATATATATATATATATATATATAAATGTTTAAATCCGATCGTGTGTACAAGGCTTTAGAGTTATATAGATGGTTAGTGTTAGAATTACAGGGTGTTTGCCTCAAAGTAGTGCACAGTGCATCAAGAGCCCCTCTACTGAAAAAAACAGCGCTGATGATCTCCTGGGGCTAAAAGCTAATGTATTAACTGTTTAGATAGAAACCAAATAACCTATCAGTATTTTTAACATGATCTTATTGATTTTTTAAAAAATATAAACAAATTAAATACCAGCAATACAACAGGACCTCACTGACAAGATACCTGAATTTTTTTTCAAATAATCAAAATGTCTGAAAAGAAGGAACAGAGTATTACATTGAAAAACTCTAGAACATTTTCTGGAGTATTAAAAGCCCCCTGCACATAAAAACTCCATTCTAATAGCGGCAATGGTGAACACAAATTTCAAAACTCCCTATTACAAGAGTGTTGCCTTCTAAGCCACCATACTAAGTCATTAGCCATACCAGCTCCTTCCAAAAATCTCCTTAGAAAATTTGAATGTTTGGTCCCATAAGGTGGTGGAGAAGTTTCATTAACCACTTTCAAAAATCAAATATCCACTAAAACTTTCACAGGTTATAAAAAAAGTCCACCTCCCTTTCTAATGGTGTTGTAGAACTCTGCTTACCTATATGTCTGAAACCAGTACAGTTTTTGTGCTCAGGGCAATAATATGATGTGTGCTTTTCTTCCATAATGCATAGAAAAAATGAAAAGTTCAATCAGATTGGTTGCCAGGAACAAAAGAATGGTTCTTTTTCCCATTTTTGTTTCCCAGGACTTTTCCTTTAAAAAAAAAGTGTGCAGAGCTGGAAACACAGTATTAAGGCTACAGGTGGTCAAGGCTTCAGTCTGTGTGGCTTCCCATTGATGTCACCACTGGAAGTAATTCAGTTCCAAATCAACAAGCTGCCCATCTGTTCCATGACATGTGGAGCGCATCTCAAATGGCCAATTTCAAGAGCATCAAAACACATTGATTGTCAGAGTGAAGAGCCCCATCTTACCAAGCTCTCTGGCCTTCTTGAAGCCTTCATTCAAGTGTCAGTAAAACAGAACTGAATTTAAAGTGGACGTAACACCATCTATATTTTTTCATTTTAAGTACATGCTAATTGATGTGTAAGTGTAACACTTATAGGCATGTATTACTTCTCACAAAGACTATAGTATCCTTGACAAGACCCTCATCTGCATTTCTTTTCAAAAGGACAGGTTCAGGGATCATCCAATGTCAGCATCTATTACCTAGATTAAGATCCTGGCTCAGAGGTGATACAATCATGTAATTCCTCCTGATTCTGCATTAGTACATTCTTTTCTGTGTAGAGATCTTTTGCACAGATCGGCCCCTGCCCCTTTCACCTTGTGACTTGCTACAAAGTTAAAATGTTTCAATCTGACAACAAAAACACCACTGCAGCAAAAAACAGCAGTGATGCAAACAAAGGAGGCGGGCCTTTCTATGAAGCTCATGATGACAAAATGAATAGAGTGGTGGAAAAAATAAATGGTTTAATGATACATAAAAACATGTTTACATACATTGAATTCCATGTACAAAGAAATGCACCCATCACATGGTGCCAATTTCTACCCTGGCAGTCATTAGTAATAACATGTTTACAAACATTTATATTCATGGTAAAATAAAGGGGTCCACCGTATTCATAGTTGGATATATATGTTAAAATAATAGCATCTGCACAGTCAATAGTCTTTTGATCCCTATCAAAATAGAAATAATATGGACACATATCTTGGTGGGTGTGTGGTTCGTACACGATATCTAGTAGCTCAACGCGTTTCGCGGCTTTAAACCGCTCTTCAGGAGCAGACATGTGAGATATCTGCAATGGGAGAATGAATTAACTACGTAAGTTTACTATGTCAGGGTAGGGGAGGAGAGATAAAAAACCCCCAAAAACCGTATAAGGCAAGATAACTTACGGATATGTGTGCACTAGAAGGCATGGTTGTCATGGACCGTAGGCCACCCAAGGGCATCAGTGTCGGGAGCCGAGAGGGCACGTACAACGGCGGCACTCATCACAGACAACCGTCCAGACGGATCCGGGCCCCTGAGCACCCCTAATGTGAATGTAGGGAATGGTGAAATGTGATAAGAACAGTGAAATAAAACAGTTTTGAAGCTATGTGTATAAAGTAATGGTAACAATTAATTAGAAAATCTTTTTACCCCTGGACTAACCACTTTCCCCACCCAGTCCACTTTTTTAATTAATTTTTACCAAACTGTTCCTCTTCTGGAACCAAATACTCCTGTCTCTCTTTCCTATGTAGCACCCTCTAGTGTGTGCTACTAGAAGTGAGAGTAGGCAAATCATAGTCTAGTCCAGGAATAAACCTGAGTCACTTAAAATGTTTCACGGTTATTAGAGGTGAGGGCTGGATACTCATCCTGGCCGCTCTCTGGTGCCTCCCCCTGCTTCTAGAATGTCAGAGAACGTTCTGGAAAATAGTGGGCGGAAGCTTGTACAGGTTGCCTTAAATATTTAGGGGCCTTTGGGGGCCTGGCAGGGAGCTAAAGAAGCCCTTAAATAGACATGAGCCATGCCAGCAGGGGAGTCGGTGGGAGATGGAGAAGCAGTGTTGAGGGAGGCTGTAGGTGGCCCTTGAGGGACCCCCCATCAAGGGAAAGAGGAGTTTACATTGGGCTGCATCTCGGGAGGCTGGTCTGGAAGGATCCCACCACAGGAGGCAGTTGGAGGGATTTAAGCTGGAGAGGCAGCAGAGAGAGCAAGGATAGACGGTGAGTAGATCAGCACGGTGCAGGGACAGACAGGGGGAGAGACTGCCAGCTGTAGCAGTGCTCTCTTGATGACAGCGGTGTGCCAAATCTCCATTTGCATGTCAGTCAGGAGGACTGAGAACAGAAAGACAGCCAGGTGGGCTAGCATGTTCTGCAAGCAGTGGAACTGGGATCAGTGGCCACATGGAGGCAGAAGGTGATGTGTTATGCTACTCACTCCATATGTATTGTTTTGCCAAGGGACTGAGAGTTCCTAACTGTAATGGGCTGTTGCTGAACTGACAATAGACTGTTAGTTCACCCAGAAGTGAGCCAGCAGGAGCTGTACAAAGAGGGACCAAGTTTGTGCAGGTGGAAGGAAGAAGGGGAGTCTGTAAATAGGATGTAGGAAGTATCCCTGAATCGTTGTTGTCACACTGGACATCTCATAACCCTGTATCCAAGTTATCATTCCCAAAAAAAACCACAAAAACAGGCCAAAGACTAATTTCTATGTCTGGATGAAATAAGGAAATGCTGTGTGACTGGCTGTGCAGCAGTGGGGAACCCCGACTTCAGCAAATTTAAAAAAAAAAGTGCTGTTCTTTGTTTCTGTTATAAATCTTTGCAAATAAATAATCTTTCTTCATACATTTAGGCCAAACTGTATTATGCTACATTTTTTTTGTGAAACTAACCCAAATCAGTGTTTATTATTTAGTTTGTAGGAAAGTTGAACAGTCCTCTAACTATGGTGTATACAGTATATCTGAACATTTATCAATCCTGATAACCTTTCTCATTTCTTGAGGCCCAAATGTGCCAGGACAGTACAAATATCCTCCAAATGACCCCTTTTTGGAAAGGAGACAGTCCAAGGTATTTAGTAAGAGGCATGACGAGTTTTTTGAAGTTGTCATTTTTTGTCACAAATTTTTGGAAAATGAAGACTTTTTAAAAAATATACTATTGTGGTTAGCTGTGATTTGCCACAGCTAATCACATGGTACAGATGGGCTGTGATTGACCCTGTCTGTACCATGTGATCACTGTGACTAATCACAGAGAGCAACACAATTGAACACAATGAATGGCATAAATCAAAGCCATTTATTGTGTATAACTGTCGTGTGTTGGTTCATTGGTTGAACTAGATGGACTATTAGATGTGTCTTCTTTCAACCAGACTAATGATGTAACTATGCAACTATGTGATCTGCTGTGATTGGTCACAGCGATCACATGGTACCAGCAGCGGCATGTACACTGATCAGTCATCCACTGTGTCTGGTGGACACTGCAGGTGCCAGATCGTGCCGTAGCGTGGCCCACGGGGTTCGCATGAGACACGTTTCGGGAGATCATCATATGATGTCCGTCCGGAACAACGAATGTCCGCCTGGCCGTCATTTGTCTATAGGTTGGACGGAAATTGGTTAAATAACATCAAAACCTTTAGCGTTGGGAATTGTTAAAATCGCTGTCAATTTATTTTTTGCTGTCTGTTTTCCACTGCAGAGATTTCTCTTCACTTACTGTCCCAGAGATGTAATAGGGAGTTGTCTCCATTGGAAGATCTTGTTCAGGTGATAACTGTAAAATTTTAGATTTTTTTTCATCACTTTCTTTCTTGGTGACAGTGATCACCAGTACAAATATAGCGGGTTAATTTTCTTGGGGGGGGGGCACAGACAAAAATAAAAAAAAGTGACAGGGGTTCTAAAAAAGATTTGGCTATATAAAAATGTTAACTATTAAAACGATGTAGGTTGTTCTAGAACAGGGGTCGGCAATATTTGAACAATCAAAAACGAACAATAACTTGCCATAGCTGTTATTTTTACCTTCAATTTTTGCACTCATAGCTATACAGCTAATAGCAAGGTAAACTCTAGGAGACACAGCTGCAGTGTACAACCGCCCATAATGATGAATGGCTGTATGTGGGTATATGCTGTACTTGCAAAAGCATGTGCTGGGGCGTAAATCATTGAATTCGGTTTTTGTGTTTTCAAGCTAGTGTACAACTATTCATTACTATGGACTGTACAGTGGGGAAAAATAATTATTTGATCCCCTGCAGATTTTGTAAGTTTGCCCACTTACAAAGAAATGAAGGGTCTATACTTTTATCATAGGTGTATTTTAAATGATAGAGACAGAATAATAACCAAAAATCCAGAAAAAACACGATATAAATGTTATAAATTGAGTTGCAGTTCAGTGAGTAAAAGAAGTATTCGATCCCCAAGCAAAACATGACTTAATACTTGGCAGAGAAACCCTTCCTCGGCAAGCACAGAGGTAAGACGTTTCTTGTAATTGGTTACCAGGTTTGCACACATCTCAGGAGGGATTTTGGTTCACTCTTCTTTACAGATCTTCTCTAAATCCTTAAGGTTTCTTGGCTGTCGCTTGGCAACTCGAAGTTTCAGCTCCCTCCATAAACTTTCTATAGGCTTAAGATCTGGGTCACTCCATGACCATAATGTGCTTCTTCTTATGCCACTCTTTTGTTGCCTTGGTGGTATGTTTTGGGTCATTGTCATGCTGGAAGACTCACCCACGACCCATTTTCAGTGTTCTGGCTGAGAGAAGAAGGCTCTCATTCAAGATTTTACAATACATGGCCCCTCAATGCGGCAAAGTCAGTCTGCACCTTTACCAGAGAAACAACCCACAAGCATAACGTTTCCACCTCCGTGCTTGACTGTAAAGATGGGGTTCTTAGGGTCATAGTCAGCATTTTTCTTCCTCCAAACACAGAGAGTCTAGGTAATGCCAAAAAGCTACATGTTGGTGTCATCTGACCACAGCATTTTCTCCTAATTCTTCTCTGAATCATTTAGATGTTTATTGTCAAACTTCAGACGGGCCTGTACATGTGTCTTCTTAAGGGAGGGGGACCTTGTGAGGGCTGCAGGATGTCAATCCATGGTAGTGTATTGTGTTACCAATGGTTTGTTTGGTAATTGTGGTCCCAACTGCCTTGAGATCATTCACAAACTCCTCCCGTGTAGCTCTGGGCTGATCCCTCACTTTTCTCGTGATCATCCTTACCCCATGAGGTGAAATCTTGCATGGAGCTCCAGACCGATTGATGGTTATTTAGTAGTTCCTCCATTTGCGAATAATCGACAGTTGTCTCCTTCTCATCAATCTTCTTGCCGATGGTCTTGTAGCCCATTCTAGCCCTGTGCAAATCTAAAATCTTGTCCCTGACATCCTTTGACAGCTCTTTGGTCTTGCCCATGATGGTGATATTTGAATAGGAGAAAGAGATTCTGTGGGCAGGTATCTTTTATACACACAATGAGTTGTCGTTAGGATTACCTTCTTAAATTGACAGGACTAATCTGTGTACCACATGAGCACACTGTGGCCAGTCTGTGGGAGCCAGAATTATTGTTGGCTGGTAGGGGATCAAATACTTTTTTACTCACTGAACTAAAACTCAATATATAACATTTGTATCATGTGGTTTTTTTTGCTGGATTTTTGGTTGATAGTCTGATATTATAGACCCTTAATTTCTTTGTCAGTGGGCAAACTTGCAAAATCTGCAGGGGCTCAAATAATACTTTTCCTCGTTGTATGTTGCAGCTGTGTCTCCTGGGTGTGGAAATATGCCTGTAATTTACGTCGTATAGCCTCTTATGTGTGTATGCACATCTACTGGATGTGTACTGAACAGTAAACTGTACTTTCTGTGTGATCCCTGTCCTGTCTCCAAAGATTGGTTGTGCTGTGTGTGCCCTGCAGGATGGTTATTTCAGCTGCAAACAAACTTCTAAATTATCTGTTGTAAAGGCAGTTTTGAGATGGATTTCACATCTTCAGGTGTGAAATAATCTGTATATGTGGATAAAAATGCAGAGATTAATGCAAAGGCCACCGTTTGCATAACCAGCTCACTAAACCACAGACTAGATATTATGTTGTGGATTTTATTACTGTTATTTAGGTAGAAATGACAAATAATTTTGTAGATGTGACTATCAATCTTCTGGGTGCCACTGAAAATTAGTTTCACGTGCCTACCGTGACACCCGTGCCTTAGATTGCTGACCCCTGATCTACTGTATTATTTATTTCCATTCACTAAATCATTTCATTGCTTATTTTTAAAAGTTAGATAGTAAATATAGTGCGATGAAAGCACATTTGAGTTAAATTTTTCAAAGTAATTTTTTTTACACTGGTGTTTACCATTATAGGCTGTGGTAAGTTCATGAAAAATATGTATGACCATCAAGTGTGATACAGTGAATGGTATGAATAATATGTTTAGTATAGACATCATAAGCTCTGCTAGTGACAGTCCCAATTTAGCTGGTTTCCCTTTAAACACTGTAAGCTGTAATGTTGTAAATGGTGCTGGACCATGGTCTTTTGTTGTTGAATGCTGTACTTTCTTGAAATCTTTGAAATAGAAAATGTGTTATTTGCTCACAAATTTACTTACCCGGAATACTTGTTTTCACCTTTCTTGCATCTCAGTACAATTGCTTGTATTTTCTATCATGGGTGCATCTAATAGGAGTGCAACACAGGAGCACATTAGGAAGAGAGTTGTCACTCCATAACAGGAAGTGTACTGAACAAAGACCTTAATTAATTATATTGCTCTGGCAGGCTTCCTCATGGTGATAATGGTGAACAAGGGTGATGGGGTGACAACAAAAGGGGCAAAACTGACAGAGCATGACAGTGCAATATAAACACTTTAACAGTAAGTGCCTGAACAGGGATCTTCTTGGCAGGATCACCGGATATTCTCTCTTATTAAAAGTTGCAGATTTAAAAAATATTGAAAACAATTGGGAATTACATTAACATGTATGAGATTTTAGGAATTGGGTAGAGAATACTAGAGTACAGTACAACTTCTGTACAATAAGATTTATAATTACTATTCCATGTGTCCAGTGAATCCACATTGATGTGCATGGAGTATTAGCATGCATAGACCTGGCTAGAAGACTCTGTACCCTGTGATAGAACGTGATTAACTCATACTGAATTTGTTCCATTTGCATCTGCAGTAAGTGATAAATTCCATGTGCAAGGATAGCCCTTTCTTCTGGGGATATGGAAAATATTTTGAAAAAAAAAAAAAATAAATAAAAATTAGGAACAGGGATTGACATTTACATATGTATGCTATTACAATGTGTATGATGCAAGAGCCTGGGCTGAAGATTTAGGTTTCATCAACAGTGCTAATGTATTACAATTTGTTCAATGGGGTCATTAAGGCAAATACTCTTAGGAGAGAGGCTTGAAAGGGTTAAAGCTCAACTCTAGCCAAAACATTTTATTAATTTTGGATTGAATAGGAAAGGGTTAGAGGCTCTGTCAGGTTCATCAGCAATGTCAATCAGCCCCTTTCTTTAAACCTAGGGTGTCAAAGACACATTACCTGGGATGTGTCATGAGCAGTACTCACATCACCACCGAAGAAGGATGTGACGGACCCATGATGTCACTGGCCCAGTGCTGTCACTTGCCACACATATGTTTTTTTTTCACTCATAGCAAGTGAATAAAGCTATTAGGACCTAAGAAAAGAAAAGTATGTGCTGCTGGGAATGAGAGAATTAAAGCAAACCTGTTGCTGGGCAATTTACTGGTTTACTTTAACACTGAGCATGTGTACAGTGGTCAGACATAGATGCTTGCATGTGCTGTGCAAGGCTGGGTAAAGTGGCGTATTTGTAGCTGTGCACATTTATAAGAATTGTCTCCTATTTCTATGACTCCAATGCAGCTTGATGATGCACACCCATGTGGCGTGTCCTTTATACATTGAATTCACAGGAAGTGGGTTAAATGACACTGGGCGATGGGCGACAATCAGGTTGGAGGAGGCCCTCCAGCACTGGGTGGACTGGTAAGCCCGCTTTTGTATTTTTATAAATTATTTTTTGTTTTTAGAGTTGGATTTTAGATGGAAACTTCAAGTAGCAAGCAGATACAGTATTTTAGGTTTTGCCATATGGATAAATTATTTAATTTTACATGGCTTTCAGCAGAACAAATCAAAATTTCACCTGTAGGTATCAGATTGTTTGTGACTGATGTGTTTTTTATTAACGTTTAACTGCAACAATGATTATTTCCTAAGCCCATGGTAGAGACACCTTTTTAATAAAAAAATCATATAACTTTGTCGAAACAATTCTTACAAGAAAAATATCAGCTCATGGAATTTTGCCAATATTCATAGATTTCTGAAATGCTCTAAAATGCACCTCAGATTTGACCACCTCCACTTTAATGAAATATTCCTGTAGGAACTTTGGAAAACACACTATCCACATATCTAAACTTTATAACATACTGATTTCAGGTTCAGCTAAGCTATTCTATATGGAAAAATGGGAGCAAGACCTGGGCGAGTCGTTGGAAGTAGAAGATTGGTGTAAGATGGCACTGTACACATCTAAAACATACAGTAATACCTTTATTTATTGAGGCGAACTATAAGGTATTCCTGAGGTGGTACATGGTGCCAGTGAGAATAGCATCTTGTGTCCCAGGAGCCTCCCGGCTATGCTTTAAGGGATGTGGTCTGGCAGGTTTCCACACGTATAACTTAATTTATTCTCTTACCCAAGTGAACCTCATCAAGTCTCTGCAACAGGCTCTATTGGGTCGCCCAGTGGAGGGGACACTGGTACACAGCAGGAGACTCATAGCATTTGTATTTGTAGCAGCCAGAATCTCCATTGCTAGGTCTTGGAAATTTCCCACAATTCTATTTAATCTATTCAAGGCCAAGCTATCATGGATTATAAAAAAAAAAGCCTTTTGGCGATTCTAAATGATAAACTGACATTCTTTGAAAAAATCTGGGATCCCTTTATTAAATATCATTTGGATTCCTCTTGAGATGCATCGGACAGCCCATACTTCGGCCAAATAGGATGCACTTTTTTCCTCTTGTTTCCATTCTTAACAGTTCTTTTCTCTGTTTCTTACTTTCTTCTACGTCCTTTATATGGCCAATTTAAGCCAATAATTGGTGCACAGGGAGACAAATGTGATTCACATAGGCTTGCTCACAGTGGGAGTAAAGCTTAGTTAATGTGGTTCAGTTGGATGTATACTTTGCATTGCCCCTTCCCAATAAATATGTTGAGTATGGGATGTCTTACTTTCATTACAATACTGTTCCAATTCCATGCTCTTTCCATATCTGTGACATTTCGTGAGGGGTGGTGCAGTCTTATGCCCCGCACACACAAATGGAAATTCCATCAGCAAAAGTCCGATGTGTGCTTTTGGTTGGAAATTCCGACCGTGTGTACGCTCTATTGGACTTTTGCTGGCAGAATTTCCGCCAGCAAAAGATTGCGAGCAGGTTCTCTATTTTTCCGTCTGAAAAAGTTCCTATCGGAAATTCCGTTCATCTGTATGCAATACCGTCGCGCAAAAAAAAACGCATGCTCGGAAACAATTTAACGCATGCTCGGAAGCATTGAACTTAATTTTCTCAGCTCGTCATAGTGTTGTACATCACCACGTTCTTGACGGTCGTGACCGTGTGTATGCAAGCCAAGCTTGAGCGGAATTCCATCGGAAAAACCATCCAAGATTTTTCCGACGGAAATTCTGCTCGTGTGTACGGCGCATAATTCTGAGTTTTTATAACCCCATTGTTTAACACTTATATTTTCTGCATTGTGATTTGAGGAGATCTTCACATACTGGAAAATAATTTTATTTTTGTTTTCTTTACAATCTTGTATTTCTGTATACATCCAGAGCACACATTTTGCCATATGTTCCAATGCTGGCTTCTGCATTTCTTCTGAAATTTTTAACAAAAATTATTGGAAAAGAAAAAATGCATATAACTAACAACATGGAATGATACCAACCCAGCATGTCAAGTGGACCAAGACCAAGACTGGATGAGTGTGGTCTCTATCGCATACATTGTTTGCATCAGTTGAGTGTTTTCACATGAAGACCCAAAAAGACCCTAATATCTTTTTTTTATTATTTATTTTGGATAGAGCAGGGAAGGATTGTCAGGGTTTATTGTTACCTGTGTTTGGAAGACAAAAGCAAAACACATTTTAGTACAGTGGGGAAGAACTTTTGAAAATGTTTTATGGTTATGTCTTTCTGTCCTGGTTAAAACTGCATCTCTCTTCTCTGGGTGTCACAGGGACAGGAAGTGAGGGGGATCCTTCCCAATGAGGACACAGACTGTAAACAAAAAATGCAGAGCTTCTACACCTTCCCAACTGTATAAAACTTAAAAAAAATGTCTGGTGTTAAGCTTTGGAATCCAGTGTTAAGCTTTGGAACCCAGCATGTTACTTAAAAGGCAGTATGCTCTTTTGCAAATCTGTAAACCCCATGAGGTTCCCTGGAAAGCTGAGAGTAAATGCAATTTATTTACCCCTAAATATTGGTTAATATAGGCAGCACTGACAGATTGTTCACACTTCTGCACATACTGTAAAAAGCTTTTAAAAGAAAGCAGGTCATCTGGTATGAGAAATATAAGTCTCAGAAATTTTGGGATCTGCAAATGAAAAGAAGCCATGACCGTGAGCTCAGGGACACAGGACAAGGACATATGAATAAAACTTTCTGTTCTAGTACAGCTGAAAATTGGAGTTAAATCTTAATCTGGAGCAGATTCTTCCTAGGATGACACAAAACAGACAGTTTTTTAAATAGCATAAATCTGAAAGCATTACATAGGATTTGCAGAATATCACAGAAGGTTAATTTGCTTTATGACCCCTATATGTGAAAATACTGGGACCAGCTAATAAAGACCATTTATTAACATGGTTTCCAAATATAATAAAACTTGACAAAGCAGTGTTGGAAAATTCTAATTTGCAGGTGCCAGGATTCAACAATGACTGTGTGTCTAAGACTGTTGCTTAGGCTGGTATTCACTCTGGCACAATGGCTTACCACTCATACTATTGGATGGCAAGACCCACTGACCAGAGTGAAGTCCCTGACAGTGAAGTTCATAGAGTGTCAAAGACACTCTAGAATTCCTTTACTCCTCCACACAACAAACGTCAATGCAGGCAACAGATTCATGTACCTATTGGGAACATGAATCTCTTGTATGGAGGGGGCAGCACTGAGGCCGGAGAGTCCATTATCCAGACACCCTAACCTTAGTGCATGTTCAGCTGCTTCCTAGGTAGGACACTGTTGGCTGTCCAGCTGACAGTGTCATAGCAACCAGTGACCCATCCCCAGCCCCGTTCAGCTGCCGGCTGTGAGATTCCCCAGCCAACAGCTGAATGTGATCAAAGGGGTGGGGATTCTGAGGACATGATTGTGCACATATGGTCATTGGCAATGAGACTGGGGATGAGTCATCTCTTGCCATGACCTCAGAAGTCGCCAGCTTCATAGCAACCAGGGAGCCCTGTGCAGGAAGCGGTCATATTCATAACCGCTTCCAAGCACACAATGCCCACTCTAAGCACTGGTGTCTCTCTGTACGCCAACTTGGTGTTGATCTTAATTACCAAAAGTTTGCTTATCTGTGAACTGGCAAGAAATCCTTATAAAATCTGTCACAGCCATAATGTCAGATCCTGAAAATGGCGGTACCAAGAACAACCTGAGTCAGAGGCTTGTGTTGAAAAGTTTTGTAAAACTGTTGCAAGGCTGTTTTAAGGGAGGAAAGCATGGAAAAGAAGCAGAAATGCAAAGAAGGGAAAGGGAGAAAAAGAAATGGGAGAACGAACTCCAACAAATTCCATATTTATGATCACCAATATATCATTGGAATAATAATAATTCTGTATTGTAGCCTTAATAACTTTATTTTGTACTAAGAATATTATTAGCCTTCTGTACTTTAGTTTCAATGTTCAAGCTTGTTATTGTGTAGAAAGGGGGGATTGAAGAGAAAGGAAGAGGGAAAAGACAGAAGGAAGGAAGGCAATAATGGATGGACGTAAGCTCCCAGAAACTCAGTTTTTGTTTAAGAATAAACTCCTGGAATTTTTTACAGGTATTAATATATCATTGACAGTTTACACAGCACTTTACATGTATTGTACATTCATATCAGTCCCTGCCCTCAAGGAGCTTACAATATAAGGTCCCTTTCTCACATGCATACATTTACTAGAGCCAATTTAGATAGGAGCCAATCAACCTATCAGCATGCCTTTGGAGTGCAGGAGGAAACCCGTGCCATATTTCCATACTATATCATTAAGATTTTCAGTATGTCCTGAGAATACTAGCAGCTCTCTTATAAGCCAATCTGTGTTTTAAAGTTAATGACTTTAAAGTTTGTTATTGTATAAGTTCCAGAGGTATCGCACCCTTTTTCTGGTGAGTAGGTTACTTCATGTCTGCAAGCTTTTGGAAAAAGAACCAAAAATATATTTCCATCCATTTAAGCATATACATGGAATAAAATTAAGTATTAAATAATTCCAAGACAATTTGCTGCTAACTTGAGAAATTCTGTTCTTTTTCCAAATGCTGAAACTTGAAATGCTATTAAGGGAGAAGAGAAAAAAAAACTACTTAAGTATCAAATCTAACTGTGTTTCAGTGTTTCAGACTATTGTATAGCCCCTCACTTAGATGGAAAAGTCTGTCTGAGCTGGAGAAAAGAATAATGCTATTTGGGGTTAAAGATAACTCCAGACTAAATAAATGCATTATATATATACATGTACAGTATATATCTATATATAGATATATACTCACATACTCACTGGTCACTTTATTAGGAACACCATGCTAGTACTGGGTTGGACACACTTTTGAATTCAGAAATGCCTTAATTCTTTGTGGCATAGATTCAACAAGGTGTTGGAAACATTCCTCAGAGATTTTGGTCCATATTGTCATGATAGCATCACGCAATTACTGCAGATTTGTTGGCTGCACATCCATGATGTGAATCTCCCGTTCCACCACATCCCAAAAGGTGCTCTATTTGATTGAGATCTGGTCACTGTGGAGGCCATTGGAGTACAGTGAACTCATTGGCATGTTTAAGATACCAGTTTGAGATAATTTGAGCTTTGTGGCATGGTGCATTATCCTGCTGGAAGTAACCATCAGAAGATGGGTACACTGTAGCCATAAAGGGACGGACATGGTCAACAACAATACTCAGGTAGGCCATGGCGTTTAAATGATGCTCAATCTGTAACAAGGGGCCTAAATTGTGCCAAGAAAATCCTCCACACCACTACATCACCAGCACCAACCTGAACCGTTGATTCAAGCCAGGATGGATCCAGGCTTTCATGTTGTTTATGCCAAATTCTGACCCTACATCTGAATGTTGCAGCTGAAATTGAGACTCATCAGACCAGGCAACATTTTTCCAATCTTCTATTGTCCAATTTTGGTGAGCCTGTGTGAATTGTAGCCTCAATTTCCTGTTCTTAGCTGATAGGAGTGGCACCCGGTGTGGTCTTCTGCTGCAGTAGCCCATCTGCTTCAAGGTTCGATGTGTTGTGCGTTCAGAGATGGTATTCTGCGTACCTTGGTTGTAACGAGTGGTTATTTGGGTTACTGTTGCCTTTCTATCATCTCAAACCAGTCTGCCAATTCTCCTCTGACCTCTGACATCAACAAGGCATTTTCCTCCACATCTTTTTTCAGACCATTCTCTTAAAATCTCAGTAGATCAGCAGTTTTTGAAATACTCAGACCAGCCCGTCTGGCACCAACAACCATGCCAAGTTCAAAGTCACTTAAATCCCCTTTCTTCCCCATTCTGATGCTTGGTTTGCACTTCAGCAAGTTGCCTTCACCACGTCTAGATGCCTAAATGCATTGAGTTTCTGCCATGTGATCGACTGATTAGCAATTTGTGTTACCAAGCATCTGAACAGGTGTACCTAATAAACTGGCCGATGAGTGTATATATATTTTATATATATCGATACATATCTATCTATCTATCTATCTATCTATCTATCTATCTATCTATCTATCTATCTATCTATCTATCTATCTATCTATATATATAGATATATATATTTATATACTGTATATATTTATATTAGTAATGGACAAATGCCTGAGTTTGTTTCATCATGCTTTTGGCAAGTCTATTGGGTGCGAATCTTGATTTTACGTTCTGTACAGCTTTTTGGCTGTTAGAAAAAAAGGTATGAGGAGCTGGACACTAGCATTTCACAAAACCCCAAAAATATATGGAAAGTACCTTATAGCTCAAATGGGGTTCTTTTACTCTAGCTTTGATCGCAACATGAAAAAAAAAACTCCAGTTTTTTAAATTACATACTTAGAAGATACTTTTAAATTGTATGTGCTGTTATCGAACAGTACTCTGGCATCCCATATTTGGGACGTGTAATTTATTTTTTAACGTCTAAGTTTATCTTGGCTTGAATACAGCAGTAAAAGGACTTGTAAACAGGTTGGTTAGGCTAAAATACAAGAGTGGAAGACAGGGCAGGTATTATCATTGAATAAACAGTAGGGTGTATTACATAAAAGACATATCCATTATGAATGTACAGTGGCTGGACAAAACGTAAGCAGCTTGGTTAAGCCACAATTTAAGGGGAATTAACCTGTTAAGCCACATCACCTTCAAAACGCTAAACTTCACCCTTTTTTTAAGCAGCTTGGTTAGGCCATTATGTAAAAATATCTGAGAGACAATAGCCATAAATATTGTACAATGTCTAGACAGTATGCAGAGTACCTGGTTAGGCCGCAATATAAGAGGGAGAGACGAGGCAAGTTTTACCTTGAAATAAATCTGAGGGACAATACCCCCCAAAAATTGTACAGTGGCTGGACAATATGTAAACAGCTTGATTGGGCCACAATTTAATAGGGAGCGCAGTCAGGCAGGTTTTATCTTGAAATAAACATTAGTGTATTATCTGAGAGAAAGTAGCCAAAAATATCGTACAATCTCTGAACAGTATGTAAGCAACTTTGTTAGGACACACTATAAGAGGGTGAGATACAGGTGTTATCTTGAAATAAATTTGGAAGACAATAGCCACAAATACTGTACAGTGAACAGCATTTAAACAGCCTGATTAAGCCACAATTTAAGGAGAGACAAGGCAGGTTTTATCTTGAAATAAACAATAGAGAGTATTCTCTACAGTATGAGGTAATAGTCGCAAATATTGTACAGCAGCACTGAGATACACAAAAAAAGACTAAAAGAAAAGGTGAAAATAGTGTTTTATTTACAAAAAGAGGGCAAGTGTTTATAATACACAGTGCTGTAGCCACAAAAATGTCATCCGATTTGGCTTTTCATTAATTTACCTTATTAATATCACACATTTGGGTTAAAATTATTAAGCACAGTGCTTTAAATCCATTAGTCATCTCTTTCACGGATATTTAAATCTCCTACCTGTCCTCCTCAGCCAAAATACATCAAATTAAGCCATAATTTGTTCTGCAATAGCTATCTATGCAGACAGTTTGGCCCTCTTCATGAAATTTCCCCTACATTCTCAAGCAAAATTAGTTTGGAAATACTGGGGAAAAGTTTTGACTTACGACATCATCTAACGTCAAAAAAGAAAAAAAAAATTACAACTGATCTACATTAAGGACCACAACCAAATTTTAGCTTTTTTTTCCTTTAGCCATGGTTATTTTAATATCCTTACCTCACATATTAATGCTTGTCGAGGCCTTATTCCAAGTCAGTCCCTTTTTTTTTTTTTTTTTTAAGAAGTAGTTTTTCCAAGAAAAAAAAAGACTTTTTAACAAATTGCTTTGGCTAAGAAAGGCTGGAGTCACACTAGGTGTCTGGGCAGAGTGGAAACACTGTAGAAATCCCTCGTTACTTCACTTTCTTTGTTATCTTTGTTTAGGAGAACTAAGGGCTTAAAGCTTATATGAGCTTTTATAAATGAGTTTACATATGAATGCATGCAGCCTACCTGTGATAATACTTACCTAAATCGCCCTCTGAGGGGCTGCTGGAGGCCGTCATGAATATGGCTTACTTAAAGTCCGCACACACGGGCCAAATATTGGGCAACATTGGCCGGTTCAATAGAAACCGGCCAACATTCAGTCTGTGTGTACGGCAGACGGGCCAGCAGAAGCCTGTCAAAGGGGCATAACAGTAAAAGTCTGTCGATTGGCACCCGACACTCTGATCGGTGTGTTCTAGCGGTGTGTCAGAACACAATAGCTCAGCGGGGGAGATAGCTGTACTAACATCAGATAGTTAGTACAGCAGCTCCTCCTGAGCTCTTTCATTTTTTTCTGTTCAGCCCGCTGGGTTGAATGAAAGAAAAACTGATAGTGTGTACCAGACTTTAGGGAAATCCATTTGGTCATGGTGCCAGGAGTGTTACTAGGTTAATTGCTGCTGGGGCAGCCATTTTTGCTGCCCACCCCCTCCTTTTTGGAAACAATCAAAAGCCAGGTATGATATCTGCTAAATTGTGTCCCATGCACGCTCTGAATGCCACCCAGTATTTTTCCACCCATCCCACTTTTGCTAGGATGCAAGCACAGCATTCAATGATAAAAATAACATATCAACATATAAACATATGAACCTATAAACATATGCAACATATGAACATCCAGAACAGTCTGACAAATAGGAGTAACAAGGTCCTTATGGGCATCTACTGTTAGTACCTGCGTAACCACTGTAAATGTTTAGGCCTCAAGCCGCAACAAACACCTACTCAGAAACAAACAACTACTCGCAGATACCACCAACCATAATAATGGGAGCCGTACCAAGGACGGGTCCCAACCATACTAATGGGAGCCACACCGAGGACGGGTCCCAACCACAATAATGGGAGCCGTACCGAGGATGGGTCCCAACCATAATAATGGGAGCCGTACCGAGGACGGGTCCCTACAAATGTACATATTTTTCCATAATTAAACCCATATAAGGAGGACCTTGTACCCCGCCGACTGCCACGATAATGCCCCCAGAACACGGTCCGACTGAAGACCTCAGACCCTCCTACAGATCTCCCCTTTGTGCAGCCCCACTTGCTACTGCCCATTCCACCAGTCACATAAGTGCTATTTTAATAATGCTTAACTGCTCAGAAACACCTTTCCCATACCAAACCCCTTTTAACCCTGTCATGCCGGTGTCTTGCCAAGAAAGTTCCCCCGGTGGATAAGGACCCCCCTGTACTGGGCAGGCGCAGCGCTTGCGCAGTACGAAGGACTACAGAGACACCGAAAATAGCCAAAGCTGAAAACCTTGAGTTAGCAGTACATGGCGCCTGCGCCCTGAGTCCAGGTTCAAGCCCCACCATCCAAGTGGACATAGAGGTAGAATAAAAAAGTTCCGAGCGAAGTGAGGCCGTGCCCGAAGCGTGGCGAGCGTAGCAAGCCCGCGAGGGGCCCTGTTATAGGCACCGTGTACAGCTGATTTACAGCTATTCAGCTTCGGCTATTTCCGGCGGCTCGTACTGTGCAAGCGCTGCGCCTGTGCAGTACAGGGGGGTCTTTATCCGCCGAGGTGAACTTTCTCGGCAGAACACCGGCCCTGCATTCATTCTTTTTCTTTCCTGACTCCGGGTCTTTCTCACACCCTCCACCCTTCAATAGCTAACGGAGAAAAAAAACAATCGAAATGCCCAATTTCGTTTCTTGAAACCATCCTTCTTTCTTCTTCTGTTTACTTCCTGGGGTTCTTCATCAGGTAGCCTGCAAAAAAATTGTATAAAAAGTTATTTACATTTTTTTTTTACATACTGTCACCATTCAGTATGCCTGATCACCGCTACATTAGTCATATGATGATGCTGTACTGCACTGGTGACAATATGTAAAAAGATTGTGATAAAAATATTTTTTATTTCATTTCTTAATTTTCCACAAAGTTGTACCAAGAAATGACAACTTCAATAAACTCAGCACGCCGTTTACTAAATATCTTGGGCTGTCTACTTTCCAAAAAGGGGTCATTTGGAAGGTATTTGTACTGTCCTGCCATTTTAGGGTCTCAAGAAATGAGACGGCTGTCAGTACATCAGAAATGATCAATTTTCAAACATATTTCACCCCCCTGGCGGTATTCCCGAGTCTGGCTCGGGGTGGATTTTCAAAACCAAAAGCGGTAACCCCGAGCCAGACACGGGATCGCTTCGCAGGATCCTTGTAGAGGTTACTTACCTTGTCCCCGGGATCCTGCGATGCCTCCCTGCTGTGATCTGCGAGCCGCCGTGTCTCGCTCGATTCACAGTGCCGAGCACCGTTCCCTGCGAGCGTTGCGACGCACGGGGATGGAGTTCGGCGCCAAATTCAAAAAGTAAAAAACACAGTACAGGTACAGTATACTGTAATCTTACAGATTACAGTACTGTATCAAATAATTACACATCCCCTTTGTCCCTAGTGGTCTGTCCAGTGTTCTGCATGCAGTTTTATATTATAAATACTGTTCTTTCTGCCTGGAAACTGGAGAAAACCGTCCCTTTACATCAAAAGTGGGGAGATCCGTCATCAAAAACTGAAAAGTAATGACAGCGACAATTCTGCAACTGAGCAAATTTCAGTGTTTTTGATTTGATTACATTATTGAATATTTTTTATTATTATTATATTATTATTTGGTATAATTATTTATAGTTATTTACTATATTATAATTTATGATTTCGTTTTTCAAACTTTATCATACCCGGGATGTCTACTAGACTCTGGTTTGGACAGAGGTAAGTGAATTATTCCTAAGAATTACAGGCCTACAATATAAAACGCCAAATTTCAATGCAAAATAATTGTACCGCTTTTAGCACTTAAAATCTCAAATAATCATACCGCCAGGGAGGTTATACCATAGTTTGTAGACGCTATAACTTTCACACAGACTAAACAATATATACACTGATTTGGGTTACTTTTACCAAAGAAATGTAGCAGACTACATTTTAGCCTAAATTAATGGAAAATATATTCTTTGCAAATTTTTATAGCAGAAAATAGGAAAAATCATGTTTTTTTTCAACATTTTTAGTATTAAATATGACTAAAAGAAAGCTCTATTTGTGTGCAAAAAATTATGTAAATTTCTTTTAGGTACAATGTTGCATGACCGAGCAATTGCCAGTTAAAGTAGTACAGTGCTCAAAAGCAAAAAAACGCCCTTGTCATGAAGGAAGTAAAACCTTCCGGAAGTCAAGTGGTTAAAGTATATGTCAGGACGAAAAAAAAACACAGGCACATGTTCACATTTTTTGTCTCCTTAGAACTGCTGCAAGTACAGAAAAATACCTGCTGGCCCACCAGAAATCCAGTAAGTTCTTTGCTTCTTGTGTGATGTGACAATACTGTCTCTTCTGCACTGAAATTCCGAGTAGTGGTGTCATCCCTGTCTGAGTTCTGTTGCTGGAATACCAAATACCTCCCTCATATGTTATTTAAATTAAGAGGGGGGGAAGAGTTCTGTAGTCCAGCTCGATGGAACTGGACAAGCCTGACAACACTGCTTGAGATTTCAGTGCAGCAGAGACAGCAAAAACAGGTTAAGAGCTCACTGAAGTTCTGGGGATCAGCTATTTTTTTTTGTACATGCAGTGGTTTTTAAGGCATTGTTTACATGTGCATAGCTGAAGTGGAACTTTATCCTAATATTTGAATAACAATTAATGTTCTTTACCAAAAAAACACACATTCTACAGTAATAATTATGCTAGTGTGTGCTGTAAATTGCCTCCAGCATGGCACCTGTTTTTTCTTGCTGAAGGCGGCCATTTTGTTGAAGCCCAGAGTCACTTCCTTATTGGAAACTCTCCCCCTCTCCTTGGTCTTAAAAACTATATGTCACTTTCTTCCATTAAAATATGTACCTTTCCATCCTTAATTGTATGTCTTGGCTCAGACAGAGAGGAAAGCTGAAAGAACTTAGCAGTGCTGAAGCTCACAGGCTGCTGAGGGAGAAAGGAGAGAACATTGGGGAGATGCTGATGCTAATGCTGATGATAATATACTATCCTTGTAAGTTTAAGGCTGGGTTTACACTTATGTGAATTGAATGCGAGTTTCCCTGCATCCAATTCACATTACAGGAGATTGTGACCGGCTCTCAATGGAGCTGGTTCACACATCTCCTGAGCGGCTGCGGAGTGAATTGCACAAGAGTCCTCTGCGACTTTGGCTCTGTTTCAGGTCTGAATTCAGGCAAAAATTCTGGCCTGATTCGTCCCTGAAATGGAGAACAGGAACTCACCGGACCCCTGCTGCGAGCCGCATGCGGCATAAGTGTGAACCCAGCCTAGCTCTTTTTTGTTTCCTTGGCAGCAGAGTTTGTCCTGTCACCTCTCCTGCTTTTATCTTCTCCCTCCCTAATCTGTGTTCCCTCAGCACAGTCTGTGTCATTCCTGTTGCTTTCTTCCCCCTTCAGCAACAGTAAATCTTAAAACTGTCAGCTGATCAGCTTCTAGTCGCTCTGATTTTAGGCACAGTGCCGAGAATAGAGAGCAACTGACTGAGCATGTGCAGAGCAGGGTTATTATACAGTATAGGCACTTATTTTTAATGTTTACATAGCTATACCTGCAACAGGGGCCAGCCTGAAGTGATCTAGCAGAACTTAATTTCCTGACTAAAGTTCCACTTTAAGTGTATACTTGTGTTTTGACTACATGGGATGCCCAGGTGTTTCATGCATCCACGTGCAGACAGTCCCAATCATGTCAATTGGGATGCATCAGCTGCATGGACGCAGCCACTGATCCCAATTTGACATTTGTGTGGGTGCCGGTATGTGTCCCTGAAAGCAGCCAGTGTGCATTCAGGGACACACACCCGCACCGATGTCAAATTGGGAGCAGCGGCTGTATCTGCAGGCACGGCATCCCAATTGACATGAATTGGACTGCCTGCAGGCAGATGCACAGAACAACTGTGCATCCCGTGCAGGCACAACACGGCCTTCACACGGGTGTACGCTTAAGTACGTCTGTGTAAATGAGGCATAAAGAGGGAAAACATGGTGAACTGTTCTTTTTCCTGCAGAGTTGTACTGAAAACATCTCTACTGAATAGTTACACTTCACCAAATAAAATTTTAATGACTGGAGTGCACCGGAGTCTTTCTTTAATTGCCGCACAGAGAGGAAAAATAGGGATCACCCATGGTGTATATTATGTGTGAAGGAAAAAATGCAATTACAAAATTTAAAAAAGCGCAGTTGCTGGCAGTTTAACTAAGCATGATGTCATCGGCGTTAGAATGATGCACTTTATTTGGAGAACGTCTCACAAGGGCAGCATGGCCTTTCTAGTTGCATTCCTCCATCGATAAGTGCGGAGTTGCCTAGCGCTTTGTGTTGTGTGTTTTTATCAGGTCGGCGAAGGTATTTGAAGGGAACAGAGCTGGGCTGGAATTTGCCCTGTGATTGCAGTTGGCAAGAATGATTTAAATACCTTCGCATTCATACTAATTCAGTTTTAATGACAGTTCCTTGGGTGTGGCGCACTGTTCTGTCGCGGTAAAGTGTTATACAAATGAAATTTAATTAATCTCCTGAAATTCAGCATTTAACCACCGTAGCCCGCTGCAGGAAACCACTGCTATAGCTCAACTTTACAAGCCTCAGATCAATAATTACCGGGAAACCAAAGTGTATTTGCAGAAAGCACACATTTTGGGTGGCTGTTGTAAAGTTTACCTTAAACCTTTGTATTTTTTTTTCTTTGTGGCTTTCACGTTTTTACATGTTTACTGTTCCATGTTTTTATTTTTTTTGTAACACATATAGGCATTTGGAGTTCCTCCCTCTAGTGGTTATTTGTATGCAGTTACCCTCCCTGATCAACAGCTGTTAAATGAGCCTAACGTACTAAAGTGGTTCTGTTTATGTAAAGTGCTAGGTAATGTGATTCATGACCTTTAACGGAGATCACAGCACTTCCTCTAACAATACCTTCAGCTGCTCTATAACTAAGCCATTTTTGTTCAGCCATCATCCAGGGTCAGTATCTAAATCCTGGACTGATATATTGCCTGTTAAATAACGCAGTTGTGTGAATCCTGGTGCTGTGTTCACCAATGTCTGACACAGATCAGCCCCTGCTAAAGCCTCTCACCCTCTGACAAAGTTACAATGTTGTAAGCTGATCAATGGGAGAGAGGAGAATAAGGGTTTGATCACATTAGCGTCGGGGGGGTTAAAACCCTGTGGTTGATCCACATTTTTTTACTGCCCCCTCCCCCCAACTGCTCCCCCTTTAGCTGCAGAGGCAGTGCCAGGGGTGTACAAATGCATGGCAGGAATTATACCTCCTTTCACTTTCGGCAGGCATAGTGCCCGTTGAATGCGACCCATTCATGTGGGTTTCTATGGGGCTTCTTTGCAATACAACGCCTCCTCACCGCCTTCCAAATGCTGTCTGAAGAGCGATCTGAATGCAGATCCCTCTTTAGATACCAAAGCTAGTGTAAATGAGCTCTTAGGGCTTGTCTCCACTGGCATCACACAATTCGATGCCTGCATACTCTTTATAAATGCTCCTCATGTTTGTTAAGCATATGCGAATGATTTGTAAACACATACCTTTGGGTTGGGAAGTTGGAAGCTTGCCTTGTGTTGCTGTAAAGTGTCTATCAATTGCATTTTGCGTTGTACAAAGTGGTTTTTGCATACCTCCCAACTTTTTGAGATGGGAACGAGGGACACCTATTAGCAAAAGTATGTAGGCGTAGGACAACCCCCTGCCACACCTTCTTAAAAGAGATTTATACAAAAAAATGATTAGTTAAACCCACAAGTGTTTTTTTTTTTTTTTTTTTACTACTATTGGCTTTTGAAATTTACTAATGCAGCAATTTAGAAATTGGATGAAAGGTTCAGGACTGGTAAACACTTTTTGAAAGATAAATGGTGCCATTTATATACAACTATATAGATCAGACCAAAATGAGGGATAAATGAGGAGGAATGAGGGACAGAGGGACTTTGTTCCAAATCAGGGACAGTCCCTCGAAATCAGGGACTGTTGGGAGCTATGGTTTTTGGTCATTTCAAAGGTGGAGAAAACACACATAAACAGCCCTGTTTGCCATCAGTGGAGACAAGCCCATAGTAAATGTTTCTTGTCTGCAGCAGACTGATGACATAATCTCAGCCTAGGCAAAATCACTGAACAGAAGTTCTACCTCAAGAGCCTCTTTTTAATATGTAGAAAAAGTTTAGCTTTTGTGAAAATGTATGGGTAGATATATATCCTTTGGCAAATTAAATAGCCCTATTATTTGTCTTCATCTGTGTATTTAGTTTTAATGTAAACAGTTTTATATGTTTGTCTATGTATAGCTTGTATTGATCTCTAACCATAGTCAAGCAACTATTTTGAAGTGTCAAGCAAATTAAAGCTCATTAGATGGCTCTTGCTATTTTATCTCTGTCTTCTCTCTGTTGTCCTGTACCCCCTGCATTGTATGACTTGTGAATGATCAGCATAAACAGTAGCAAGGCCACCACAAGTGCAGCAGTGAGCAGTTGTAAAGTTTAATCTACTGAGTGGTTGAACTATACTGCCAGGATGCATTTATGGCGGTGATGCTAGTCCTAGACTAACAGGGTATACACAGTTCAAAAGCAATGGAAGATGACGGGAGGAGCAGAGGAACAAAAGGGACTTGCAGAAAAATTATTACTGGAGGGGTAGTCCTTTGAGATGTTCTTCTGCCAGCTATCCTTGGGGCCCTCTAAGAGCATTGGTGCACTTAACGGAAGTCCCAGTTAACCTGCATACAGTATAGGTATGGTATAGTCTTGGCACAGCTGCATTGTAGATGTGGTTCAGATGCGGTAAAGGTTCAGTACAATGAGGTACAATGCTATAGGTGCAGTCTAGGTTTGGAATAAGTGCGGTATAGAGTGCAGGATGGGCGCGGTATGGATTGGGTACACTTGCTGTCCTGCTCTAAGTGGCTCAGTCCTTGCTAGCAGAATCAGCAATGGGCAAATAGCCCTCTCAACAGTCCCTGGGATGCTGCGGTGACCTCTTGCTGACAAAGAGAGGGCCTCCCTTTATCACTCCTTGGAAGCCTCCAGTGATCAGCTGTGGGAAGCAGAGGGTGAGTGGATGCTTCAATCTCCGTGTGGCAACAGTGAAGGTGCTGTGATGTGTGCGGTGCTGTGCTGCCCCCGGGTGTCCCCACTCCCAGTCTCAGGCTTGGATCTTCACTGGTATGGTCTCCCACTAGCAGGCGAATATCCAGACAGAGGAGCTCTCTCTCTAACTCCCTTGTTGTCAAGAGGAAAAACTTTCCCAGGCAGTTTATTAAAAATCATCTCTCCACTCCTCCTACTACACAGTGTGTGTTGGGATCTGTAGTGTAAAGAGTCTATACGTCCCATTATATGTCTACTGTCTCAAATTACAACTTCCAGGAGTCTCAGCACTCTGCATAGAAGTCTATGGGCTTGCTTGGTTTTATCCCCCCCCCTGCTGGCTGAAGGAGAATGGTGCAGCATAACATCAGTATCTCATTAGAGGGAGAGAAGAATAAAAGGCAATGGGGTAGATTTTCTAAAACTGGTGCACACAGAATCTGGTGCAGCTGTGCATAGTAACCAATCAGCTTCTAGGTTTTATTGTCAAAGCTTAAATGAACAAACTGAAGTTAGGAGCTGATTGGTTACCATGCACAGCTGCACCAGATTCCGGGTGCATCAGTTTTAGTAAATATCCCCTAATGTCTCCTTCTTCATATTACAGTAGCCCAGCACCTGGCTACACTTGTATTGCAGAGGAAGATAAGGGGGGTGTCTCACTGCTACTGAGTGCTGATCACTGAGAGTACTGGGTCTAACTTTGCTGCTTTTTGGACTGCATGGCCATAATAGAAAAGCTGCACAACTGCTGCAATTGACGATCCTCTTCTTTCACTTTTAGTCGGTTAGGATCAGTCAGAATTGAAAAAATAAACTATGCAACTGGAGACTTTATGATTTAAGCAGCTAAGTAGCAAACTATAACATATAAATAGTGCATACTCCTAAAGTGTATCTAAACCCAAAAACAAAAATGTAATATATTGCAGATTTTCAGTTCTTAGATGTGGTGGCTGCATTTGTTTTTTACATTTTTTCACGTTATTTTCACCTAGTAATTATTATTATACAGGATTTATATAAGGCCAATAGTTTGCGCAGAGCTTTACAATATTAATGGAAACAGTACAATTACAATACAGTTCAATACAAAAGGAATAGGAAATCCTGAAAGCGAGCATTGGAGGAGGTAACAAGGTAGCTAGAGAGCAAGATGGCTTGGGAGGAGAGGAGTGGATGGCTTTTTATGTTGTGGTTAGTATTTTGCATTTTTTATGTTGGGCTAGTGGACCAGTGAATGGATTGGCAGAGAGGGGAAGCAGTCATGGATCAGTTAGTAGGGTGTTTAAGTATAGCAGCAGCATAATAGACTGAAGGGGGGGAGAGCCTGTGTAAAGGTAGGCCAGTGAGGAGAGAGTTGCAGTAGTCAAGGTGGGATAAGACCAAGGAGTGAATAAGTTGCTTTGTGGTGTTGTTACTTAGGAAGGGGTAAATTCTGGAAATGTTGCGGAGGTTAAGGCGATATGATTTAGCCAGCGATTTGATGTGTGGGCCAAAGGAGCGGTCAGAGTTTAGGATTGCACCTAGCATCCTGGCATGTGCAGAGGGACCAATAATTGTGCTGTTGATCTCAATGGACACCTGTATCCGTGATACTGTACCGGCTCAGTGATTTGTGTTTACTTGCTCTCCTCTGGACCTCAAGCATTGTGACGTCAGTAGGGGAGGGGCATCAAAGTTTCCTTGCTCTACCAAATTGCCACGTGTACCTTTACACTTTTTCTGTAAAGGTGAACTAACCCTTTAATCATGGAATTCTACTTTAAAGGAGTGACACATATGGTAATTTAAGATACAGCATTTGACATGGTTTGCTTTGTTCTGTGTTTCTTTGGATAAAGTATGTCCTATTAATGTGAATTTGAATTGAAGGCAAAACAGGTCAAACACAGCCTTTTTCTTTTAAGCACTGAGTTATGCATTTAAATTGATGCGACTGTATGCGTTCGAATGGAAAATGCAATTTCATAAGAATGCCTATCAATAAAAACCCCTAAGATGCCCCTTCTACCCCCACACCACTTGGCCAAGAAGGAATATTTATATCATCCTAGTGAGCATTTTGCTTTTTGATTCTCAACCCAAAAAAAATATTACCATATTTGTGTCATACCACACAAATGAGACAATAGCCACCACGATTCTCCTGAAGTTCTATGATTTGGCAAAAGTTGAATGTTTTCATGCATTCCAACATAATTCCATAATTTTATGGCATTAGGAAGATTAGCAATGATGGATTAAGTTGTCTCTAGTGAGACACACAGCCCTGTTTTAAATCATGTATTTTTGTTTTAATATTTCAGTATTTATTGTGCTGTCATTAAGTTATCTCAGGAAAGGGATTTGTAGTCTTTTGTTATGGGTATCAGTTATCACCATGTATTTATGCCGGTAGCGTTTTGTACCACCAGTGGAAGCAGGAAAATGCGCAGAATGAAACATAAAAAATAAACTTTTACTATCTATACCAGCCTTTCTCAACCTTTTTAAAACCGAGGAACCATGAAAATAACTTTCTGGTCTCAGGGTACCCCTGCCAAGAATAACTATATCCACAGCTCATGGTACATGAGCATGATTGCTCAGTGGGAAGATCAGTGATTACTTATCTGAGAGGCAGATATTGCCCTTTGAACCCCTAGAAACCTCTAGAACAGCCTTTCTCAACCTTTTCAACACAGAAGAACCCTTGAAATATCTTTCCAGTCTCGAACTCATGATACATTAGAGTGATGATCAGTATGAAGAATGTTCCTTATTGGGACGAATTACCCCCTCACAGATAGCTAAAAAGATTAATTGTGTCAGTGGGAACATATCTGAGACAGAAATTGTTCACGGCTCAAGGAACCCCTAGCAACCTCTGAATGCATCCTAGTAGAGAAGCCCTGCTTTAGAAGAACCCTATGGTTCAGAAACTGGTCTAAATTGCCCCCAACATCAGTTTCAGTTTTATTCAAAAAAGTGCAAGTAGTAAAGTACTAATCATCAAGTGCAGTATCTAAAGCAGCTAATCAGAATTCATTTTTGTGTCAGTTTAAAGTGAGTTCTGCTTCTTGCCCTGATTCAAAATGAGGCTTATTCATGATTTGTAGATGTCCAGGGACAGTGTCAAGGAGTTTCCTTTGCAACTGTTTCTCTCCCAGGGTTGCCAACCATCAGTAAATTTACTGACAGTTTGTAAAAATCTGTGACTTTTACAACTGTTCATAAATATCAGGGGCAGGAGTTCTGTCATTTTTCAGGTTGCCACTAAAAAAATGTGCTCAGTCATTAAATGTTTTATCAGTAAAAAATACCACGGGAGGTTGGCAATCCTTTTCTCTCCCCAAACAACTCTAAGGAAATGCAAAAGGAGCTGAAGCAAGTTGAATGCAGATCAGAGCAGGTCAGCTTCACTTGCAATGATTTCTTAAAGATCTCAAAAGCATGCTGCATTGGCCCATCAAAGTGTTCCTGTCACTGTTCCATATTGAAAGCGGAGTTCCACTCGTTTTTCAGTTTATTAAAAGTCAGCAGCTACAAAAAGTGTAGCTGCTGACTTTTAATAAACAGACAGTCATCTGTCCCATGGTCCAGCGATGCGGTCGCCCTAAGCCTCGCTCCTCTTCCGCTCCTCTACGCAGCCCTGTCATTGCAAGTGTGAGCACCCAGCTGTGACAGCTTGCGGCTTCACATCCTGGTGTGCTCTCCTAGTGGCCAGGCAATCTTCTGGGACCTGTGATGTGTCCCAGAAAATTGCAGAGAGGGAGGGACCGCCTAGGGGGAGAGGAGGAGTCGCCTAGACGGCCAAGCGACAGAATGAGGAAGTGGGACAGGAAATACCTGTCAAAATCAGGTACCCACTCCCCCTTCCCAGAAATGACATGCCAAATGTGGCATGTAAGGGGGCGAGGAGTGCTTAAAGTGGAATTCCACTTTTTGGTGGAACTCCGCTTGAAGTCCTGGCACAATTATTTTCTATGCCTACAGTTTCTCTGTGTAATTTTTGGAAGAAGTCTCGGGACAAATAAAAAAAAAATTACAGATGCAGGAATCTGACAGATTGGGGGTTGATTCACTAATGGCAAATAGGTTGTTAATATTGCAAGGGAATTTTTACACCGCAAGGGAATTTTCCCTTAGCATAGTGAATGTGGTGAAAAATCAATACAAAGAATACCCAATCACGTTCTAGGAAAATAAAAGTAAAAATATCTTTGCTTGCACATTATTGGATGATGGAAGTCAGCAGAGATTCCCCTATTTCACTAAACTAAAGGAAAATTCCCTTGAGAAATGAAAATTCACTTGCAAAGTTATTTGCCTATTTGCTATAAAAGTGAATAACAATAGTGACGAATTTTGTTAAAATGTGTTTCATTTATTAGTTTTCTAACGCATTCCAAATTTTTACGACGATTCTAATTGGTCGAAAATCTGTCAACCGATCTGAATTCTGTGTGAAGAATAGCTGGTTGTTAAGGAGCAGGCCGGGAAGCCAACTGCTGCCTCCTTAACAACCAATGACTTATCAGCTGTCAGCGGGTTTCCCCACTTGCAGTTGAATGTAAACAAAAGAATGCCGGCGATGAAACATAAAGAAAAAAAAACAGCGTAGGATCCCCCCCCACTATCCATACCCAGCCCTTCCAATCTAGTATGATTTTAAGGGAACCCCACGCCAAAATGAAAAAAACTGTGTTCCATACCAGACCCTTATCCAAGCATGCAGCCTGGCAGGTCAGGAAAGGGGGGGGGGAGCGAGCCCCCCCTCCTTCTGAACCATACCAGGCCACATGCCCTCAACACCATGCCCAAAGCACCTTGTCCCTATGATGATGGGGACAAAGACCTCCTCCCCACAACCCTGGCTGGTGGTTGTGAGGGTCTGCGGGTGGGGGCTTATCTGAATCTGGAAGATCCCTTGAAGACCCCTTTAATAAGGGGGCCCCCAGATACTGGCACCCCCCCATGTGAAAGAGTATGGAGTACATTGTACTCCTACTCATTCATCAAAAAAAGTGTAAAAAATAAATAAAGACACAGAGACAGTTTTTGACAGTTATGCCCCGTACACACGGTCAGATTTTCCGATGGAAAATGTGTGATAGGACCTTGTTGTCGGAAATTCCGATCGTGTGTACACAAATCCGACGGACAAAGTGCCACGCATGCTCAGAATAAATAAAGAGATGAAAGCTATTGGCCACTGCCCCGTTTATAGTCCCGATGTACGTGTTTTACGTCACCGCGTTTAGAACGATTGGATTTTCCGACAACATTGTGTGACCGTGTGTATGCAAGACAAGTTTGAGCCAACATCCGTCAGAAAAAATCCTAGGATTTTGTTGTCGGAATGTGTGTACGGGGCATTATTGTTTTTTTATTGTTTAAAAAAAAAAAAAATCTACCAAAATAAATCCAATGTCAATCATGATGAACGCTGCCCCCTGCTCCTCCCCGTGTGACATCATTAACCCATCATGCACCGGGTTGTTTTTTGGGTCGGCGGTGTTCATCTACGCTGTTTTTCTCCTTTATTTTTCATTGCTGGCATTCTTTTGTTTACATTAAACTGGGAAAACCCGCTAACAGCTGATTGGTTGTTAAGGTTGTTAAGGACATGGCGGCCAGCTTCCCAGCCCACTCCTTAACAACCAGCTATTCTTCACACAGAATTTGGATCGATCGATACATTTTCGACTGATTCGAGTTAAAATCGCTCTGAAAATCTGGAATTCGATAGAAAATGAATAAACATAACAAAACTAAAAATCCGAAACAAATCCAATAATATAGCAAATTCATCCAAAACAAAACAAATGTTTTTACTGTTGTGGACATGTACAATAGTTCGAGATGGCTTAATAACCAGTAACTGTTGAAACAATGAACACTTTGGTCAGAAGTATGTAATGTACAATACAGTAAAACCTTGGTTTGAGAGTGTTTTGCAAGACAAGAAACATTTTTTTATAAACTTTGACTTGATATACAAGCGATGTCGTGATATACAAGTAGCGTCATGTCACAACTGAGTATAAAAGAGAAGAGAGGGGCCTCTAAGTGTAGCAATATGGTTACATTTAATGAAGGTATAACATTTAGCAACTCACATGGTTGATGATTAAAACAGGCACATCTAAGTATGGAGGCATCCGGGGTAAAGCTGTCCACGTAGAACATCCCCCGCACCGCCATCGACGTCATCCCTTCCATGCTGTGCTCCAGGAGCGCTTCAAGCCTCGCTTTCAGAACGCTCTACAGCAGGTTAGTCTTCCCGGTGATTTGCTAAATGTTGTACCTTCAATAAATGTAATCATATTGCTACACTTAGAGGCGCCTCTCTTCTCTTTTATACTCTGTAGCTCCTGCTGGATTTTGCTTCTAATCCCCTTGTGGAGGCTTCCATTTGTGGATGGACATTTTATGGTTACACAACCTATCACATTGCTGTAATCTTTTTATATGGACTATAAACTGAAAGACCTATAAATAAATGGTTGCGGAACGAATCATCCGAGTTTCCATTATTTCTTATGGGGAAATTCGCTTTGATATACAAGTGCTTTGGATTACAAGCATGTTTCCGGAACTAATTATGCTCGCAATCCAAGGTTTTACTGTATATTGTATATAGTACAGAAGTACGTAATGCACAAAGTGCAGGGGTCAGAAGTACATAACTCACAAACTGCGGTGGTCAGTGCCAGGATTAGGAATACATAACACACAGAGGACAGGGTTCAGGAATACATAATGCACAATGTACACCAATCTCTCCCTTGAATCACCACACATATTCATACCCCATGCACAAATCTTTGTTACCCCCCCAGGTCATTGTGTCCTCAAATACCATTCCCCCCACCTTCCCTGAACCTACAGACCTCTTTCCTCCCAGACACCCCCTTTTGTTGTGTCATGTGAGATGCCTTCTGCTGCAGTGGTGGGTGATTGCAAGGACAGGGACCCAGCGCACCTTGCAGGAGACGTAAGGAGCTAGCCCCCCCCCCCCCCCCCGGGCCTTTAAGAGCTCATTTACACTAGCTTTGTTTAGCTGCATTGATCTGCATAAGTACTATTTTGTTTGCGGAATTAATGTAATTTCTGGAACAAAAAAAAACATTTACTTTGTTTGGGAAATTTGTTAGTTTGAGAAAATCCATCCTGCTCCTTCAAATTTTCTCATCATTGTGTTTGAAAACAAACATCAATTTGACCCCACTAATAATTAGAAGATCAAACAAATGTTATTAAAACAAAATATTTTGAACAAAATTTGACTAGTATACAGCCAGCTTTGGGGGTTCATTCAGAAATGAATTCTATCAATTGATATACTGTACAAATTTCTGTGCTTTACTCTCATAAGTGATGCAGACAGGGAATTGCCCAACCGATATTCCCACAGTCTGTAAGACAGCAAGGGCATCTAAGGCCAGGTAATGCTCCTTCACAGAAAGATCATTTCTTAATGGCTTTTAATTAGGTTTTAACACTAACAGCTGTTGGCAGCTGTTCTCAGTTTGGATATCTGGAAATTCCACCACTATTAAAAAAAAAGGCAGTTCAGCAAATGTCTTTATTGAGTGTATACAGTATACTGTAAATAATGACACCTCTTCAACTACAATTACCAGTTATCTGTTACTTAATTTTAGTGTGCCTTATACAGTATGTTAAATATTGTCATTACAGGGCATAAAATCTATCAGCCATGTTTTTTTCTTTTTAAACAAAAAAGGCCTGTTTAACCTCCTTTGTATTTGTGTGGTGATAAGGAGGATGGGCCATAATGCTGCACATATGCACCCATGGTGGCTGAGGTTTTTGTCCTAAAATTGCACTCATGATTACCGAGACTCAAGTCTCTCTAGTTCTGATCGGGAGCCAGTGAGACAGGTTTTCGATCATGTGACCACTAGAGCAGCCAGCCACAGTGGTCACGTGATTGGGAAGTCTGCACCACCCTGCACCCCCCCAACTCCACCACCATCACCACTCCACCTTAAAGGCTAAGTTCACCATTGTTCACATTTTTTTTTCTAAATTCCAGCCCCCCTATGTACCAATATAGCATTAGTGTACTTATTTTGCAAAAATATCAAAGCTTTCCATTAAATCTACAGACACTTACTTGACTTGTCCTCATCAATATTTACAAACGTATCCATTAGTAATGTCTTACTTCCTGGACAGACTATAGGTCATGACACCCTGTATCATCTACCCACCCACTCCCAGGTACACGTTTTTTAAATAAAATGCAATCAATCAGTGATCATCTGCCTCATTAAATACACAATATACAATCAGATTGTATAGTGTATGGCCATCTTTATGCAAGTACATAGAAGGTAGTGGACACAAACACTCAGCTGTCAAGCTGACGGGGGGGGGTGGGGGGGGGGTGTTTTCGAGCATTTTCCCTCATCACACATAGGGCAGTCCATCCACCTGAATGGGCTGCCCTGCATGCAACAATCGCCCCAATGAAGGTTCAGAACTTTTTAGAGCAGAGCTTGGTGCGTTTTTTTTTACTGTGATTTTTGGTGGCATTCTGAAATGCAAGGAAATGCACAGATGTGTATGGAGCCTCATTGTTCTTGTGTAAACGCACCAATTTCACTTTCAGACCCCATCCACATCTAGCATTGTGGGAGCGCACATTTTGTGGCTTGTTTTTTCTGTGACATGCATAGGGCAGCCCATTGATTTCAATTGGCTGCACTACATGTGCCTTATGGGACATTTTGGCGTTTTGTGGGTTGCATGTTGTTTACTGTGCATTTTGCAGCATTTGCCACTTGTTTTTTTACATGGCAAAATATGTGTATGCTTCTGTGTTTGGTTTCTGTGTTTGGCGTGCCGTTAACAAATAGTAATTTTAGGTATATAAAGATGGCCATACACTATACAATCTGGTGGTACAATCTCCTTTCCCACATATGCACTACTTGTTGCGTACTTGTATGCAGTACTGGTTCGACTTTCATGTGACTTGAGTGCCATAGACTGCATTGTAATCCCTCAAAAGTCGCATGAAAGTCACATCTAAATTGTATGCATGTGACAGTTGTGCAACAGTTGTCCATTATCACTGGTCAAAGCCAAAGCCGCATCCAAGTCGTACCCATCCAAAGTTGCATCAAATATGCATCAAAGTTGCACCAAAGTTGCACAACTTTGCAGTTGTACAAGTGTGAATGGGGCCTAAAGCAACAGAATGGCTTTAATTTTGCCACCCCTGACTCTTGTGTTCTTTAGCACTGGAGATGAAAGATGTGTAAAGTGGTTTTCTTCAGCTCCTGGAGGATAAATGGAGCATATCAGGGGAATGAAAGGAAGGTAAGTCAATGTTGCTAGAGAAGGCTACATGAGCCTATGTGGGCAAAGCACAGGTTCAATTTAAGACACTAGGGCTTTGAATTTTAGGTGCGTTTTACATATTCTAATATTCATCTTTAGGGATGGACAAAAGGGATACCAGGGAATGATCTTCAAAACCGGCACACAGAATCATCTGCTGTTACCACGACAAATGCTGTTTTACATTGAAAATGTACTTTGCCCATTCAAGTAGCAGGTACATTCAAAGCAAAACTGTAGCTGAAAATAACAAATTATTAATGAATAGCCTAATGAAAAATAAAATAACAAAGCCAGATTTTGTGTCGATATTCACCATTAATCCAGAAATTTCCTCTGTAGTATTTTTTATGTCTGATGGCCAGCATCATTCAGCCCACTTCCTTTGAGCCCTGGTTATGCTGGACCTGCCCCAGCCTGTGGCTAGACAGCGAAAGGAAAAGCAACATACAGTAGATATGAGCTCAAATATCTCTCATTCTGCTTTCTCCTCCTATCAGCATGCTTCTTGTCAGCACGTGAACTGATTGACTCCTTACACTTCTTCTTCCCCTCACACTCTAACTCTGCTGTAAAAAAAACTGCAAGAGGCTGATACCAATTCACATTCAGGTACTTACTCGGCCTGTATTTAAAAAATACATTTAATGATGTATTAATGATTACAGAGCTGCATTAACTGATTCCTGTACATCTGTCTAGAGTACACTTGAAGAAAAGGCTTTTTCTGGCACTGTTTGTTTACAAGTTTAAATCAGTATTTTTTGCTAGAAAATTACTTATAACCCCCAAACATTATATATTTTATTAGCAGAGACCCTAGGGAATAAAATAGCGATCATTGCAATTTTTTTATGTCACATGGTATTTGCACAGCAGTTTTGCAAATGCCATTTTTTGGGCGAAAAATACACTTTCATGAATAAAAAAAAACAACAAAACACACTATATACCCCTATTTGTTTGTACAATGTGTAAGATTATGTTTTACGCTGAGTAAATAGATACCTAACATGTCATGCTTTAAAACTGCGCACGCCTGTGGAATGGAGACAAACGATGGTACTTCAAAATCTCCATAGGCGACGCTATAAATGCCTTTACAGATTACCTGTTTGGAGTTAAAGAGGAGGTCTAGAGCTTGAATTATTGCTCTCGCTCTAACATTCCCGATGATACCTCACATGTGTGGTGCGTTTACATATGTGTGCTCGACTTATGTATGACTCTTTTTTTTTTTTTTAATAGAAAAGAGGATGACAGGTCCTCTTTATGGAGAGATCTGGGGTCAAAAAGACCCCAAATCTCTCCTTTACCTTTAAGCAAAAGATAAAAAAATATATATATTTTTTAAAATTATTTAACTTCAGCCCGGACCGGAAGTGACGTCATGGCGTCGCTTCAGTCCTCCAAGGCCATAGAGGCGATCAAAGATGATCTACTCGTTGATCGCCTCTGGGACCGTCAGATCATTTCTCAGGTGAACCAGCAGAAACAGTAAGCCCGAGAAACACCGACGGGAGGGGGGAACGTCCCCACCCACTGCTTCGGAAAGCGCTCCAGTGGCTCATGAGCCAGTCAGAACGCCTTTATGAGAAAGCCA
This sequence comes from Aquarana catesbeiana, assembly GCF_042186555.1. Taxonomy (NCBI): domain Eukaryota; kingdom Metazoa; phylum Chordata; class Amphibia; order Anura; family Ranidae; genus Aquarana; species Aquarana catesbeiana. The sequence continues at coordinate 527,679,762 of NC_133326.1, forward strand.
GCCACCAGCTGTAAAAAACTATAACAGAGTTGTGGCTGCTATCTTCAGCCATAATCCCGGTAAACCACTTCAAAGCCACAATGTATATATACGTATTGCGGATGTGAAATGGTTAACTGCCCTCCCTCTGCCTTCCTACGCTACTTATACTTCTATTCAAAAATTTGCCACCCAAATCACTAGCTGGAGATACATAACAAAAGCCTTGTGTGAGCTCCAAGCTTGTGTGCATGGAGCTTACACAAGGGAGAAGAAGGACTTTCCACCCCTAATGCCGCGTACACACGATCGGAATTTCGGCCCGCAAAAGACAGACGAGAGTTTTTCGTCGGAAAATGCGACCGTGTGTATGCTCCATCAGTAGTTTGCTGGTGGAATTCCAGCCAACAAAAGATTGAGAGCATGCTCTCAATTTTACGATCAGGAAAAGTTCCTATCCGAAAATGCGTTCGTCTGTGGCAATTCCGACGCGCAAAATCCCTACGCATGCTGTGTATGCAAGGCAAACTTGAGCAGAATCCAGTCGGAAAAGCCGTCATATCCTTTTCCGACAAGAAAACCGACACGTGTACGCGGCATCAGTGACAGCGCTCGCTCTGGCGATTGGTTTCTTGGGCAACAAAAGGCAAGTATTAGCAGGGAAGGAGGATTGGGGACTGACTATAAGGTAAACCTGTGCCTTGAAAGAGCTGTGTATAAGTTGCAATAAAAGTTTTGAGACTACCTTAAACCACAAACCCATTTGTTCATCTCTACATGATGATATTTTTTTTGCAATCAATATTAGAAGATTTGGCATTCTCTATAAAGATCTGCCCTTGTAAAGATAAAATTGTATTCCTTTATTATGGGTCAATTATTTATGTTTTTATGGGTTTTTTTTTTCCTTGTCAAATTTGTTTATTGAATTTTAACAATTAGTATACATAAGTACATATGGTGGCAGCAAAAGAAAAGATCGCATATATGGTAATAAAATTGAGTTGTAGTTCCAACATAAACTAAAAGTAGTTTAAGTAAAACAATTTTAGCATGGATCTAACTACTGAAAAGATTGTGTCATATTTTGTATAAGAGAGGATAAAACCAACTTAGGCCTGGTTAATATAAGATGACCTCAGATAAAAAAAAAAATAAGTCTTAATTATTATCAAGAGTATCCGCTTGCCGACCAGCTGCCGCAGTTGCACTGCGGCAACATGGCTCGGCTGCACAAATCGCCGCCATGTTACGTCAGTAACATAGACGGCCACTAGGGGGGTGTGCGTGCCACCGGAGGCGCGCACGCCCCCTGCTTGCCCACGGAGCCGATGCGAGTGCCCGGCGGTCGCGATCACCACCGGGCTCCCGCGATCGCTCGGGGCACAACAAGAACCGGGATCTGTGTGTGTAAACACAGTTTCCGGTTCTCTGAGAGGAGAACAGACAGATCGTCTGTTCATACAGAGTATGAACAACGATCTGTCATCTCCCCTGCACAGTACCATCCCCCCTTCAGTTAGAACACACACTAGGACACAATTAACCCCTTCACTGCCCCCTAGTGGTTAACCCTTTCACTGCCAGTGGCATTTTTACAGTAATAAATACAATTTTATAGCATTGATCGCTGTAAAAATGCCAATGGTCCCAAAAATGTGTCAAAACTGTCCGTTCGTGTATGCCATAATGTCGCAGTCCCAATAAAAATTGCAGATCGCCGCCATTACTAGTAAAAAAAAAAAATGAATTAAAAAAAGCCATAAAACTATCCCCTATTTTGTAGACGTTATAACTTTTGCGCAAACCAATCAATATACGCTTATTGCGTTTTTTTTTTTTACCAAAAATATGTAGAAGAATACCTATCAGCCTAAACTGAGGAAAAAAACATTTTTAATATATTTTTGGGGGATATTTATTATAGTAAAAAGTAAAAAATATTGTGTTTTTTTCAAAATTGTTGCTCTTTTTTTGTTTATAGCGCAAAAAATAAAAACCGCAGAAGCAATCAAATACCACCAAAAGAAAGCTCTATTTTGTTTTTGAGTTTTTCTAATTTTATCCTTTTTTTTGCAACTATGGATGTCATTTCATGTCAAATGGGTGTATAGAATGATATTGACTTCTGTAGACACCAAAGCTTATATAAATGAAATCCCTTTCAGTACTGCCCACTCAGAAGCCTTTCACTAGTCGGGACAAAGGCCTTCTGGACTAAAAAAATCATCTTCCTTTAATAAACAGGAGCCAAAGAAGACAGCATGTGACCTCCAGTGACCTTCCCTGGTGCAGAAACATAGCCGGGGAAACAAAAGACAGATGAACCAGTTAGAGGAAAAAGGAAACAGAACAGAAAACCATTATAAAGATCCAAACTTTCTGTAGAGTAAATGTGTCCCCTGTTAGGTGCCACCCTCCCGTTTTCACGGTCAGTCCTTTGTAGAGAAACCCTGCACGCCGCTTTTCAAGGGTCACCAGAACAGGTCATAAAGACATTTATGTAACTATTTCTGTATGTCATTCAGTCATTCTGCCATACCTCCCAACTTTCTGAGAAGAGAAACAAGGACACATTGCATAAGGGCACAAGACACATCCCTGCCATGTTCCATATTTGGTGGACCATAAAGAATTAATATTCATCAAATTAAAGTCTAACAGCACTATTGATTTTTTTTTTTTTTTACCACTACATTCTCGTTATATTAGCTTTTTTAAAATGTAAAATGCAGTGCTTTAGAGGTGGAATTAAAGGTTTTAGTGTACTATACCACTTTTTGTAGTGAAATCAAAACAGACAAAAAGAGGAACACCTTAGGAGGAAAGAAAGACAGAGGGGCTTGATTACAAAAAAGGGACAGTTGGGAGGTATGTTTTGCTTTTTGAAGAAAAACATTCAGATTTTTGCTGATATGATTTGTGAATGGAAACTAAAGTGAATTTTTAGTAAGTACAGATTATGAATTATTCTATTATTTTATTTTTCTTTTACTTTTTTTATTGACTGTATTTCTTATCAATATTTGTGTGGCACATTTGGCTCCAGCGTTGAGACCCTGGCGCTGCCAGTGTTCAGTAAGAGGCTTTTGATTCTGATTAAATGTGAACCTGAATGTCTCCAGAAGCAGCAAACATCCCCTGACTATTCCTAACACATAACCTGACCATAACACTTAAAGTGGTTGTTACCACAATCATTTATGTCACTGCCAGCCCCTGTATTATAGCTAGTCCTAACACACAATATAAGTGTTTTATGAAAACGAGGCACGTAAATACCTTTTTAGAGCTATAATTAGGCTGGTCACGTGACTCCCAACCACTCTGCTGCTCTGATCCAGGGCTACTGCAGGAGGGGCCGAGCTCTCCCTCTGAGGTCATCCGGGGAGGTCACGTGGCCGCTCAGCCCCTCCTGCAGTAGCCCTGGACTGTAGCAGAAGAGCAACCAGGAGTCACGTGACCAGCCGGAATATAGCTCTAAAAAGGAATTTACATGCCTCATTTTCATAAAACACTTATACTGTGTGTTAGGACTAGTTATAATACAGGGGCTGGCAGTGACAATGTGTAAACTTTGATTTCTACTCATGGCAGCAGGAGGGGAGTGGGTGGAGACAGAGACACAGACATGGATCTGACAGGCAGGGAGTGAGGGGGTGAGGGGGACAGGGGAGAGAGAGAGAGTGGATGACGGAGGGACGCAAACTGCCTGGGTGAGGAGACCGATCGTTGTTCATACTTAGTATGAACAACAGATCAGTCTCCTCTCCCCTGAAAACATGGAGATCTGTCTGTTTACATTGACAGATTTCCGTTCTGTCTCTGTGTGGAGCGATCACGGGTGCCCGACGGTCATCGCGACTGCCGGGTATGTGCATCGGCCCCCTAGTGGTCTGAAAGCAAGCCGACGTATAGCTACGACGGCTCGTCCAGGGGAGCCAACCTGCCACAGTATAACTGCGGCGGCTGGTCGGGAAGTGGTTAAAGGTGATCATAACCTCACCTTGTAAAACAACCCATTTGGGATAAAATATAAATGAAAGGCAAAGCATTTGTGTATAGAGATAAAAAAAAAACATTACAAATTCCCCCCCCCCCCTTTTATAAGTGATCACATTCCCTGCTGCATAGGGAGCTCAGAGAGCTGGGGGAGTAGAAACAGCATTACACTGATTTTCCCAGTGAATGGCTGTGCAGGGGATGTGCCAGGACAAATCTGGTCTTTGGAGGAGAGCAGGCTGAGTTTCCAGTTGGTTTTTAGGAAAACAGAGGGACTGACAGGATCACCAAGTATTTCACACATAGGAAGCAATACAAAGAGAACAGGATACTTTCTCATACAAGTACATGGTACAGCAGGCACATATCAGGAATATGAAATGTTGGATTAACATACTATTTAACTTTAATTAAGGACTTCACCTGTATGACAAGAAAGAAATAGACTAGAAATGTCTAGTAATGGCAATCATCAGATACTTAGAGATAATTACAGGCTATTTATTTTATTTTCCTCCCCATTCTACTCACGGTGGCCGTGTATACTAAGGGCAGATGAACCCATCTCTCTTTGCTTCCTGCAACTCTATGTTTACCTCCAGGAACATGTGACAGGAACTTCCCAGGATGCAGCTGTCCATAAAGACATGGATGAGCGAGTTGGGGGTGGAGGAACATGACTGGCCTGCACAGAGTCCTGACCTAAACCTGATAGAACATCTTTGGGATGAATTTGAGCGGAGACTGCATGCCAGGTCTTCTCATCCACATTGGTGCCTGACCTCACAAATGCGCTTCTGGAAGAATGGTGAAACATTCCCATAGAAACACTCCTAAACCTTGTGGACAGCCTTCCCAGAAGAGTTGAAGCTGTTATAGCTGCAAAGGGTGGGTCAACTTCATATTGAACCCTACGAACTAAGACTGGGATGCCATTAAAGTTCATGTGTGTGTAAAGGCTTATACTTTTGGTAATATAGTGTATGTACATTTAACATATTTAATCCATGTTTTTAAGCTTGCCATACATGTCTCGATTCAATGGATTTCCCCATTTAGATGGAGGAATCTCCAAGGCTGGCTATTGTATTCAGCAAGCACTGCACCCGTGGCTACCTGACTACAATAGAGCTGCCGAGCAGTGATTGCATCCAATGGGATGGGATGTAACTGTGTGGCTGATCATTTTTCATCCAGCTCAGTTGATGTTGAAATGGTGCTATGACTTGTAGTTCAGCTGACTCAGCAGGAATTCTCTAAAATTTGAGCCACCTCTGGCCATCGTAACCTGTGAAAGCATCACTTGTGTGGACATCCAAAATCTCTGAGACTGCTGTTATAGGGAGACAACTCTCTTTCCCTGGTTTCCATTTGTGCCCCTGTCTCGAACACTCCAATTTGCAGGGCGTTCGGTGGGTGTTCGCCCCACCAAACTCCCTGCAATGCACTGTGCACTGCACAGTGCATTCTAAGCCCTGATTGGGCAAAGCTCTCAACATGGGGGGGGGGGTGCTTTGGGGCAGGGGGAGCTCAGCCCCTCCCCCACCACAAAGCACTTTGTCACCATGTTGATGGTTGGGGGGTCTGCAGGCAGTGGGCTTATTGGAATCTGGAAGCCCCCTTTAACAAGGGGGCCCAAAAACCCAGGCCCCACTATGTGAATGAGTATGGGGTACATAGTACCCCTACCCATTCACCAAAAAAGTGCCAAAAAGTAATAAAAACACAGAGACAGTTTTTGACAATTCCCTTATTGAAAAAAAAACAAAACAATGCCCCCGATGTAAGTCCATCGTCAATCACGACGCTGCTGCACCCCCGGACCTGAAAAATAAAAATAAAATGCTTCGCTGTCAACTAAGGCAAACCACCAAATGCCTTGCTTGCCATTTGACAATTTTATGTAGGTATGGGGCAGAGCCACCTGGCAACCTCACCTTTTGGCACCGCCCCCTTGTGATGTCACCACCCCAGCATGCACAGGTCGGTGACATGACAAGGGGGGCGGTGCCACCAGGCAGAGCCCTCCTGCCCTAAAGCACCCACCCCTCATGTTGAGGGCATGTGGCCTGGTATGGTTCAGGGGGGGACGTTCGCTTGTCCCCCCCCTTTCCTGACCTGCCGAGCTGCATGCTCGAATAAGGGTCTGTTATGAACCTTGGAGGGGACCCCACACCGTTTTTTAAAATGTTTTTTTATTTTGGTGTGGGTTTCCCCTTAAAATCCATACCGGACCCCCACGCTGTTTTTTAAAACATTTTTCTATTGTCGGAAATGTAATGCTGGCAATTTAAATATCATTTAATTCATTTTTCTTTCTTTAGAAATGTCAGTTTTGCTGCAGTAGGTCCTATCCACGGTACAGATGCGCCACCTGGTATGGATCGGGGGGGGGGGGGGGGGCACGCCGGCAGACTAAGGGGACCCCCTAGGAACTATATTTAAAGTATTTTTTCATTTTTATTGGTGCACTTAAACATGATTAAAATCACTCCTCCTGTAAAAACAATCTTTTTTAAAAGCTTTGTTTGCAATGATACATGTCCCCCAGGGCAGTACCCGGACCCCCATACACTTTTTATAGACAATTATTGCATATAAGCTTTCAAAATGGGGACCTTTGATTTTTCAAGTTCGGGTCCCAAAACTTCTCTGTGTGGGAGTTCTGGTGGGAAGACTACAAGTGGTCATTTCAGCACACATTATGCAGGCATGGTCCACTGTTGTCATCAGGAAGCCTACGCTGGAAAACATCATGCATTGCTGGAGTGCATGTGGTCAGGAATGGCAGAAAAGAGGCTGCAGGAGATCAGCAGCTCCGATATACAACAAAGAAGGAAAATAAATGGTATTTAAAAAGAATGCATTGTATACAGTATATGCTATACAGTGCTTTAGCAAGTGAAATATCAATTAGTGTCTACACTGAATTTAATATCTACAATGTAACAAACATTGAACAAGGTTATACTGTAACTGTACAGTAAGTCCTTTTTCACGGTGGCCACCCTGTACTTTATATTTGCATTTTTATTTAATGCCTCATTACAGAAGGTGCCAACTTTATTTAACCACAGCTGGTTTCTCCGGCTGTTTGAGAGTAAGTATGGCTAATGGATCTGCTTGTGTCCACTGCAAAAGGGGACCCGAAAATTTAAAGCTGTTAAATTGATGGACTGAGTAAATAGGATTAGCCATGAATGTCTAAAGTGGGAGGGGAGGGATGGCTGGGTGTGCAAGTTGGATAGCCAAAGAACAGCAAGGGCGCGCTAGGCAAAAGAAACCCGATTTAAGCCAACATGAATATGCTATATGGGAGGTATACAGATAGCTTCCAAACTGGCCCTGATTGGATTAGACATGCTTTTACATTTCAAGCCTCTATAGTGTGAGAGCGCTTCGCTGCCGGTCTGTTCTAAAACAGCTCAGTAGCTGCTGTCCTTCTCAGCACGACTCACAGATTCTTCAATGTCACATTAAAGAAGGCTCCTGCTGCTACGCGCTGTCTAGCCCACCTTTTCAGGCCCTGGACCTTTAACCCGGCGCTCGTGAACGCTGAGATCTTTTGCATCCATCTGTTCACATGACAGGGTCATACAATTGGCCTCGGCTATCCCGTTTTCAAGCGTGAAGTGGTCCCTTGCTGAGGAATCGTGGAACATTTGTGTTTTTAAGATGTGGAATTTGAACGTGGGTCACGCTCTCTTCTGAATATCAAACCATTATCAGATATTTTTTTCCGTCTTGTTGATGCTTGTCAGGGAGCTGGTTATTTGCATCACGAGATGTAACAGCCAAATTAAGGTTCCAAAGTAAGATTGATGCTTTTAAATGGGCTTCAGAAATTTTTTTTTTTCATCTTAGATCTGATCCATATTCTAAAATGTGAATTTAAAGTTGAACTCCAGTGAAGTGAATATTTTGAAAGAGGCATGTGTATTTTTACTTGAATAATCCTGGTGCGCTTTGTGTATTTCTTCCAGATCTGTGCAGTAATCCAGTGTGAAACTTTACCTCTGTGCAGGAGTTTCTTTTAATAAAGACCTGTCATTGCTGCTCTCTCTCCTTGTGCAGGGTGATTGGTCTTGTATCCACCTCTTCTGTAGTTTTCTGCAGGCAGCTTGTAGTGGGTGGAGTTGTTGGGCCCCTCCCACAGCTCTACTCTCTGTGCGCAGGCTACGTACAGCACAGTGATGATTTCACTGCTACTTTTAAAAGGTAATATCTTGGTTTGCAAAGGCATGTGGTGCACACAAAGTGGACTTACATAATTTGTGGCTACTGCAAAATATGTTTGGATAAAAGTTTTTGTACCCAGAGTTCAGCTTTAAATGCTTCCCGCCCCGCCCAGCCTATAATCAAATGACGACCAAGTGGGAGCTCTCCCATCTTGGGTGGACATCATATGATGTCCTCCCAGTCAGCGCACCCTAGGGGCCCTGTTTCTGAGAGATCTGTCTGTCATCTAATGACTGATCATTGTACCGGGCCACCCTCTGTACCATGTGATCACTGTGACCAATCACAGCGATCACATGACAGTTGTACAAAATAAATGGCCTTTATTCATAGCCATTCATTGTCAAATTGTGTTCATTCATTGTGTAATATTGTGTTGAGCTCTGTGATTGGTCACAGTAATCACATGGAACAGACAGGACCAATAACAGTGAACCTGTACCATGTGATAGCTGTGAACACACTGAATGAATGGATGCCATTCATAAAAATGATTGCTTATAATAGTGATCATCACTGTTAAAAGCAGTTATAGTGTAAAAAAGAAAAAAAAAATCATGATTACTTCCCTAGAGCAGTACAGTGTCACTATGGGATTAAGGTCTGGGAAGTTTCCTGGCCATGGACCCAAAATGTCCATGTTTTGTTCCCCAAGCCACTTAGTTATCCCTTTTGCCTTATGGCAAGGAGTTCCATCATGCTGGAAAAGGCATTTTTCCTCACCAAACTGTTGTTGGATGGTTGGGAGAAGTTGCTCTCGGAGGATGTTTTTGTACCATTCTTTATTCATGGCTGTGTTAAGCAAAATTGTGAGTGAGCCCACTCCCTTGGCTGAGAAGCAACCCCACACTTGAATGGTCTCAGGATTTTTTACTATTGTCATGACACAAGACTAATGCCTTTTTTTTCTCCAGACAAAGTTTTTTTCTGGATGCCCCAAACAATCAGAAAGGGGATTCGTCAGAGAAAATGACTTTACCCCAGTCCTCAGCAGTCCAATCGCTGTACCTTTTGCAGAATATCAGTCTGTCCCTGATGTTTTTTCTGGAGAGAAGTGGCTTCTTTGCTGCCCTTCATGACACCAGGCCATCCTCCAAAAGTCTTCTCCTCATTGTGCGTGTAGATGCACTCACACTTGCCTACTGCCATTCCTGAGCAAACTCTGCACTGGTGGTGCCCGATCCCACAGCTGAATCAACTGTAGGAGACACTCCTGGCACTTGCTGGACTTTCTTGGGCGCCCTGAAGCCTTCTTCACAAATACAGTGGAAATGTTTTTTTATGGGATTAAGTTCATTTTCATGGCAAAGATGGACTTTGCATTAAATTGCAACTGATCTGATCACTCTTTGTAACAATCTGGAGTACATGCAATTTTCCATGATAAAAACTGAAGCAGCAGACTTTGTGAAAATTAATATTTGTGTCATTCTCAAAACTTTTGGCCATGGTTGTACAATCATCAGTACATCAGGACTGATCGATTTTTAAAATAAAGTATCTCACAAAAGTGAGTACACCCCTCACATTTTTGTAAATATTTTATTATATCTTCATGTGACAACACTGAAGAAATGACACTTTGCTACAATGTAAAGTAGTGAGTGTACAGTTTGTATAACAGTGTAAATCTGCTGTCCCCTCAAAATAACTCAACACACAGCCATTAATGTCTAAAGCGCTAGCAACAAAATTGAGTACACCCCTAAGTGAAAATGGCCAAATTGGGCCCAATTAGCCATTTTCCCTCCCCGGTGTCGTGACTTGTTAGTGTTACAAGGTCTCAGGAGTGAATGAGGAGCAGGTGGGTTAAATTTGGTGTTATCGCTCTCACTCTCTCATACTGGTCACTGGAAGTTCAACATGGCACCTCATGGCAAAGAACTCTCTGAGGACCTGAAAAAAAGAATTGTTGCTCTACATAAAGATGGCCTAGGCTATAAGAAGGTTACCAAGACCCTGAAACCAAGCTGCAGCATGATGGCCAAGACCATACAGTGGTTTAACAGGATAGGTTCCACTCAGAACAGGTCTCACCATGGTCGACCAAAGAAGTTGAGTGCACGTGCTCAGCATCATATCCAGAGGACGTCTTTGGGAGATAGACATATGAGTTCTGCAAGCATTGCTGGCGGGGGTCATCCTGTCAGTGCTCAGACCATACGCTGGACACTGCATCAAATTGGTCTGCATGGCAGTCATTCCAGAAGGAAGCCTCTTCTAAAGATGATGCACAAGTAAGCCGGCAAACATTTTGCTGAAGACAAGCAGACTAAGGACATGGATTACTGGAACCTGGAACCATGACCTGTGGTCTGATAAGACCAAGATAAACTTATTTGGTTCAAATGGTGTCAAGCGTGTGTGTCGACAACCAGGTGAGAAGTACAAAGACAAGTGTGTCTTGCCTACAGTCAAGCATGGTGGTGGGAGGGTCATGGTCTGCGGCAGCATGAGTGCTTACCGGCACTGGGGAGCTACAATTCATTGAGGGAACCATGAATGCCAACATGTACTGTGACATATTGAAGCAGAACATAATCCCCTCTCTTTGGAAAATGGGCCGCAGTGCAGTATTCCAACATGATGACGACGCCAAACACACCTCCAAGACGACCACTGCTTTTCTAAAGAAGCTGAGGGTAAAGGTGATGGACTGGCATGTCTCCAGACCTAAACCCTATTGAGCATCTGTGGGGCATCCTCAAATGGAAGGTGGAGGAGCGCAAGGTCTCTAACATCCACCAGCTCCATGGTGTCGTCGTGGAGGAGTGGAAGAGGACTCCATTGGCAACCTGTGAAGCTCTGGTGAACTCGATGCCCAAGAGCAGTGCTGGAAAATAATGGTGGCCACAGAAAATATTGACACTTTGGCCCCAATTTGGACATTTTCACTTAGGGGTGTACTCACTTTTGTTGCCAGCGGTTTAGACATTAATGGCTGTATTGAGTTATTTTGAGGGGACAGCAAATTTACACTGTTATACAAGCTGTACACTCTACATTGTAGCAAACTGTAATTTCCTCAGTGTTGTCACATGAAAAGATATAATAAAATATTTACAAAAACATGAGGGGTTTACTCACTTTTGTGAGCTACTGTATATATACTATAGTTTGTAGACTCTATAACTTTCCTACAGACTAAATAATATACTCTGATTTGGGTTATTTTTGCCAAAGAAATGTAGCAGAATACATTTTGTCCAAAATTTATGAAGAAAGATTATTTATTTGCAAAATGCAAATATAAAAACGCCAGGAGTGATTAAATACCACCAAAATGAAAGCTTTATGTGTCCCAAAAAAAAAAAATGATAAAAAATTTCATTTAATTGAGTAATTGTCAATCAAAATGTGACAGCGCTGAAATCTGAAAATTGGCCTGGGCAGGAAGGGTGGTAAAAATATCCGGTATTGAGGTGCTTAAAGACACCTAATTTTATGCTTTTTAGGTTGCACCTGACATGTGTCCAGTGGTTGGTATAAATTGGAAGGCCTGTTCACACCATATGCGCTAGTCTGCGCTGATCTGTAATGCCCGAAGGACAAGGAAATTTGCCTTGAGTCCTACAGTATTAGTTCAGTTCACACCAATTGCCTGCAGTGGTGTGCGCTGAAAATAAAGGACATGCACTACCTTTTTTAATTCAGCTTGCTGTGACACAGTACACAGCACTGCAACCTACTGTGGTGAATAAAGATAAATGAAGTGACATTTCTATAGAGTAAAAAAAAACAACAAATAAAACAGTGTGATGCATTGTTTATGACGCTTTGGCACCGGTTTGAATAGGTGCCATTGAAAAGAATGGGCTGCAACTTGTCCATATCCAAAGTCATATAAGTTCCATTGTGCTTTTCTTAATAAACAATATAAACATCTGGAAAAATGTATAAAAAATATTGGCCAATCTTACGGAAGGACCCCACCCTCAACAGAATTTTGTCCAACAAGCTCTTTTTTTATACTGTAGAGCACCAAGACTAAGAACAAAGCAGGTTCATAACATCCCAGACCCCCCCAGAAAGGAGATTACTATTTTCAACATGGAGGGTTTTTTCAGTGTGGAAAATGTGGCCCCTGTAGACATTCTAAATCGATGCCTAAGAAAAAGACATCTTTCATGTCCTATCAAACGTTAAAGCAATATTCCATTAAGAAATTAATTGCTTGTGGCTCAAAAAATGTAACTTATGTGTTCCTGCGGGTATCAATATGTTGGCAGGACTTCCAGAATGTTAACAAAATGTATTAGTAAACACATCACCAATATACATAATGGCTATCCTAAACACAGTGTGTCAAATCATTTAAGGGTGGCGACTAATAGAAATCCAGCCGACCGTTATTCTATGCCATTGATATGATTTGGAGACAGTGGTGGGCTCTAATTTAATCAAACAAATATCTCAAAATGAAACTAAATGAATTTTCGAGCTCCTGACGTTGACACCTTTGGGGTTGAATATTAAGATAGCCTTCAATTGTTTTATTTCTGATTATTGAGAAGTCCACAATAAAGCAGAGTTCCACCCATTTTTTAGTTTATTAAAAGTCAGCAGCTACAAAAAGTGTAGCCACTGTAAACACTCACCTGTCCCATGGTCCAGCGATGCGACCACCCAGGGCCTCGCTCCTCTCGCCCCTCCATGGCGCCATCATAACAACTGTGGGCACCCGGCTGTGACAGCTTACGGCTTCATGGCCAGGCGCGCACTGCACATGCGCGAGTCATGCTGCGCTCTGCTATTGGCTAGGCAAATTTCTGGGACCTGTGAAGTGTCCCAAAAAATTTCAGGGAGGAAGGGGCCACCTAGGGGGAGAGGAGGAGTCACCGAGAAGTGGAAGGAGGAAGTGGGACAGGAAGTACTTCTAAAAAGAAGGTACCCACTCCCCCCGAAAAAAATTACATGCCAAATGTGGCATGTAAGGGGGTGAGGAGTGCTTAAAGCGGAAGTTCCACTTTTGGGTGGAACTCCCCTTTAACATATCTTATTTTTATAAATTTTGTATTATTTTTTAAGTTTTGTGTAATTTAAATGTTTCATTTTTTTTTTACTTCTATGTTTATTTGATGTCATTAGCCCTCTTTGTACAGCTAAGGGTCACATTGATGTTACCAACTTGCTACAATAATACAGAAGCACATTGTGTCATGCATTGACTCTGTACATAGCGAACTCCTAAAGGCTCCACTCTGTACATAGCGAGCTACTGAACACTGCAGTGCTTTCTGGTGGGTTAAAATAGACATAATTGGTTAGGGTGCAATATGAGGTGTGACCACTGGGAAGCACACACCATAGGTATGTTCAATAAAGTTGTGATACATTAAAGTGGTTGTAAACCTAGTTACACCACTTTTACCTACAGGTAAGTCTATAATAAGGCTTACCTGTAGGTACTGAAAATATATCCTAAACCTGCACGGTTTAGGAGATATTTACCATATACGCTTGCGCCGACGTCATCAGCGCATGCGCACTGAAGAAAGGGCACGATTGTGTCGCTTCTAAATGGCCTGTGCCATGACCGCCAGCTCCCGCTCGGGAATGATGTCACGTGACTCCGGCCAGTGACAGAGCCAGAATCCACAGCTCCGGAAGGAAGAGGGGTGAAAATGGATGCGGCTACCAGCGGGGACATCGCGGGCTTTGTTTGCAGGTAAGTGCAACATAATGGGCTAGTATGCAATGCATACTAGCCCATTATGCTTTTACTTTGCAGGGGAAAAAATAGGAAGTAAAACCCATCAGGGTTTACTTACTCTTTAAAAGGATTGTGAAGTCAGAAGGTTTTTTTATCCTAATGCATTCTACGCATTAAGATAAAAAGCCTTCTATGTGCAGCAGCCCCCCAACACCTCTGTCCAGCGATGTCCATGAGTGTCTCAGCCTTCTCCCTCCTGATTGGCTGAGACATAGCAGCGGCACCATTGGCTCCCACTGCTGACAATCAAAGTCAGCTAGCCAATCAGGATAGGGAGGGGGTGGGGCCAGGTCAAGGCTCCTTGTCTGAATGGACACAGGGAGCTATGACTCTGCTCGGGTGCCCCCATAGCAAGCTGCTTGCTGTGGGGGCACTCAATGGGAGGGAGGGGTCAGGATCACAGAAGAGGGAACTGAGAAGAGGACCTGAGAAGAGGAGGATCTGAGCTGCTCTGTGAAAATCCACTGCAACTGCATCCACTGCAACAGGAAAAAAAACAAGACTTTACAATTACTTTAAGATCACGTGATTTTACAATGTTTTAAATTTAATTTGCACAGATTGGTGTCATGAGATCAAAATTGTAAACACCCAATATGTACAGCAAGAGTTTTTTGATATTTATTTATAATTGGCTAATATTGGGTTAATTGCCCGAAACAGTATATAACTCCAATACTAACTGCTTCCTGATAATGACCCGTTGATTGGTTGAAATGTGTCAAGGCTTGATCATGTCACAGCTTCCTGATGACGACCTGTTGATTGGTTGAAATACTCAAGGCTTGATCGCGACACAACTTCTGCTTACGTCATTCTTGGGTGCCAAGCTGAACTACAACTCGAGGAGTCCAGCGTACATCAGCTGAGAGCCCAAAATATATGCTGTACACACTGGGTGCCAAGATATAGACACCAAGACATGTGAGTGTGAATGTTTACACTTTTTCTACAATAAAATTCAATTACGGTTTTACGCTAGGAGTCTTCCTTCTGTCATCCTTCCCTTCAATTAACTGCCTACAAGCAGCAACATCAGCCAGGTTTTTTTTTCCCAAAAAGCGCAAAAGACCACACTAGAAATAGGTGGTCAGACATATTGGTGGGTGTACATCTATGTGGGGCACCCCGAGCACAAGTGAAGTCGAGCACTGATGTTTTGTTTATAAAATCCCGAGCACTTTATTAGGAAGAGCACAATGGGACTTATATGAATTGATCTTAATCACAATGGACTTTTAGTACACTGGTTGACTATTGTACAGTGTACAACACTGAGCGCTGTGTATTTCTTTCTTTTATTATTGGTCTGTATTGCAATTAGAGTACATTGGCACTGCAGCTAGTGTTATTCATTTATGTTTTCAGATTTCATTTGCAGTGCAAATTCTTTGGCGCTAAGTCTTTTTTTTTTTACCATATCCAAAGTCACATGACAGTTCACACACATTTTAATGGAGCCTTAGGGTTTGCATTTACTTTAGTTTTATCTTACTATTAAAAGGTTGCTGTTAGGCACAGTGGAGTTCTTTGGAATCTTTCCATGATGCATAAAACAAGCTGGAATTGTGGTATGGAGAAATGTAATAATAATTATTATTATTCTACATGGGCAATAATACTATTTGCACTTAAAGCTGAACTCTGGCAGATTTAAAAGACACAATTATTGCAGCTCTGTATTCATTAATGCATACTAAATTTTTTGCTTGCAGAGTTAGTGTCTGACTTTGACTTGGTTTCAACTTCCTGCAGTCCCTGTACAGCAGGGCCCAGAAAAGGGGAGAGGGAAGCAGTACAAGGAGCCAATCATGTGTATTGCAGTGCAAGGAGCATACTGGTAGGCAAAAGCAATGTCAGAGAGAGGTGAGCTTATCAGTGTGCTGCTCCTCTTTGCACTGTCCAGTCACAGGCTAGTTATAGGTGGGGACAGTGGCCATTTGTTTGTTACGGGTGTAAATATGGTCCGGGGACATACTGGGCACCTTTGCTGCCATTGTGCTACGTGCTGGGTGTCCAGTATACTCCGGTTACTTTAACCTCCCTGGCGGTATTCCCGAGTGTGGCTCGGGGTTAAAATTCAGGACCATTAGCGGTAACCCCGAGCCACACTCGGGATTACATCTCAGGATCCTGGTGTGGCTTTACTTACCTTGTCCCCGGGATCCTGCGATGTCCCCCGCTGTGTCTGCGGGCTCTGTCTCCTCCGAAGCCTCTCCGTGCCAGGCTCCGTTCCCTGCGAGCGGTGCGACGCACGGGGGCGGAGCCTGGCGGCAAATTAAAAAAAATTGTAAAAACATAACACATACAGTACTGTAATCTTACAGATTACAGTACTGTATGAAATTATTTCACATGCCTTTTGTCCCCAGTGCTTTGTCCTATGCCATGCATGCAGTTTTATATGATATATATACTGTTCTTTCTGCCTGGAAACTGGAGATTGTCCATAGCAACCAAAAAGTGTCCCTTTATGTCAAAAGTGGCTTTAGATCAGCTAGAAAACAGCGATAGTAAATTAGAAGACTTGCAGAATTGAGCGATAGTGAATCGTGGGGAAATTTATTTTATTATTATTATTTTTTTTTTTTTATTATTTTTTTTTATTTATATATATTATTATATATTATTATTATATTATTATTATTATTATTATAATTTATGTTTTTGTGTTTCAAACTTTATCATACCCAGGATATCTACTAGACTCTTGTTTGGACAGATTTAAGTGTGTTATTGTTAAGAATTACAGACCTACAATATAAAACGCCAAATTTCCATGCAAAATAATTGTATGCTTTCAGCACCTAAATTTGGGCTACCTCCAGGCCCACCTGCCCCTCATCTATCCACTGAATGCATGTGCTCCCACTGTGGAGACGCTCAAAAATTCAGTAGCGTTTATGACTGCAAGCATACACAGGGTGCCGTGAATAGGCCCTGAGGGTAACGCATGCGTTTGCAAATGCGTGCTAACCAAACCCCTGTTTTTAATGCAGACTGTTGGATAGGTTAATTTGGTTGGTCAGCTGACTGGTTGGTGAGTTGAGCTATGGAATGTTCTGTTTTTGTCATTACCGCTGTATCTTAGCCTAGGCCAACAAGGCCCATTCCTAGGGCAGCACTTTGCAGGGGAGCAGAAAAAAACCTGCCCTCCTGCACAAAAAAAAGCCTCCTCCTGGCTCCCGCACGAAAAGGGTCCCCGCCGGGTTGCGCTAAGCTTCTAGTGTAGTGCCAGTCTTATGGGATGGACTGGGCAGGGGGGGCAGGGCCCAGGAGCGAAATTGGTCTGACACCCCCATAAAGCGGCCGCACTGCTGTCGGTATGATAATACGGGCTGATGACTGGGCTGACATTCGGATAGACTGGTGGCTAGGGGCGGTGACAACAACCCCATAGCACCCCCAAAATTCATATGCCGCGTCTTGCATATGCTGCCCTGTTTTTTTTTAATAGCATTGTACCTTCAAATACCTTTATTGATGCCAGAAGACTGGGGACTCCTTTTTTCCCTGCGGAGGGATACAACAGCTCTGGCCTGAAAACCCGCTGTTCCTTAGTTAGTCGGGCAGGGGTGGATTGCTATGCACTCCTCTGTCAGTAAACATGCAGAGCCTGCAGCTGCTCCACCCCTCTGCTGCCTCCTCAGCCCATGGGAAGGGCACTGTACCCGCTCCCTTCCCCAGCCCGTCTTATTTGACTTCTAAGCTGTACAGGAAGAGGTGCTGGCAGCTGGATCAGGCTGGAAAGAAGAGAGAACACAGCCTGGGGGTTGAGCTTCAGGAGGCAGAGAAATACCTAAGCACCTGCAATGAGCCACGTGAGTTTCAGTTTTCTCCTTACACATGATCTTAAGGAGGGGCACAAGCAGCTTCTGTCAGCATGCAGAGAGCAGGCTATACAGTGTTGGGATACAGAAAGTTGGAAAAACAGCATCAGAGGACAAGTTCATTTTCTCAATCTATTCATGCTGCATTGTGACACCAGCAAGGCTTTTGGTTAAGATCCTCAGTGGGACATACAGGACACAGACTTCATGCATTACTTTCTGGCAGCGAAAAATGTGATAAAATGTACAATAACCGCTTTAGATAATACTATGAATATGTCAAGCGCAGTGCTTTCTGGTGGGTTCAAATAGACATAATTGGTTAGGGTGCAATATGAGGTGTGACCACTAGGAGGCACACATAGGTATGTTCAGTAAAGTTGTGATACATTAACCACTTGCTTACTGGGCACTTAAACCCCACTTCTGTCCAGACCAATTTTCAGCTTTCAGCGCTAATGTACTTTGAATGACAATTGCGTGGTCATACAATACTGTACCCAAATGAATTTTTTATCATTTTTTTCCCATTAATAGAGCTTTCTTTTGGTGGTATTTGATCACCTCTGCGGTTTTTATTTTTTGTTAAAAAAATTTTAAATTTTTTTTATATTTTGTTATAAAATTTTGCAAACAGGTAATTTTTCATTGATGTACGCTGATGAGGCGGCACTGATGGGCACCGATAGGTGGCAGTGATGGGCACTGATGGGTGGCAATAATGGGCACTGATCGGCACTGGTTGGTTACACTGATAGGCAGCACTGCTAGGTGGCACTGATTGGCACCACTGGTGGGCATTGATAGGTGGCACTCATGGGCATTGATAGGTGGCACTGGTGGGCACTGTGGGCACTGGCAGGTGGCAATGGCAGGTGGCGCTGGCAGGGGGTACTGGTGGGCACAGATGAGGCAGAATTGCCTCCTCTTCAGGACCGATGTCCCTTGCACATAAGCCGGTGATTGGCTTTTTTTTTCTCCTCACTCTGTCAGCGTGAAGAGAAAAAAGAACGGTTACTGAGCTTTTGCTTACATCATGTGATCAGCTGTCATTGGCTGACAGCTGATCACGTGGTAAGGGGCCGGGATCGGGATCCCATGATTAAGTTCGTGTGACGAAACATGTCGGGGGCGTGGCTGTACAGCAATCATCATCACTAACGGAGGACACTGAACGATGGACTAGGAAGTGGAGGAGCGAGTTGAGATCTAGGACCAAGGAAAGGGTAAGAGTTGTTTACACGTCAGCACACCTCGGGTCCGCCGTGACCGCTATTGTTGCTTGAAATTCTAATGTGATTATTCTTGCTGATTTTAAAGTTCTATAATGTGAGTGGAAAGGTTGAAGACTTGAAGTGATTTTAATACAGGCATACCCCCCTTTTAAGTACACAATGGGGCTTATTTACTAAAGCTGGAAAGTGCAAAATCAGACTCACTTCTGCATAGAAACCAATGAGCTTGCAGGTTTTATTACCAAAGCTTAATTGAAGAAGCTGAGGTTAGACTCTCATTGGTTTCTATGCAGAAGTGAACCTGATTTTGCACTTTCCAGCTTTAGTAAATAAACCCCAATGTGTACTTAAAAGTGGGGTATGCCTGTAAACAGTTTTTTTTACGTTATCACACTATTGGAGCACCTTTATTATTATTTACATGTGGAGAAATATCTTACACACACGGTTGGATTCTGGATACTCGTTTTATAACCCTGTCCATGTGGTTGAAAAGCGTCTTAGCCTGACACGAGAGTGTAGGCATTGAAATTCGGTGAGTGCATTTCTTTAGGGGAGTGGAATCACTGGCACATCGGTGTGGTGGATGGAACAGGAAGATTTCACATTGTTTATGAATTCACTTGAACACTTTATGGGCTATTTTTTTGTGATATTATTATTATTATTTTTATTTTAAGTTTCACTTGTCACAGGGTGGAATCAGTGCTTAAATATTCACATGTTTATTTATTGATTTGTAGATATATGTCATATTGAGTTGAACAAACACTTTTTGCTCAGCACATATGCAGCGCCACTATTTTGTCCTGTTGTTTTTTTGATAAGGGGCTAAAATACAGCTCACATTTGATTGTTCTTAAAGTGGCAGCTTCTAGTTAGGTCTCCTGTCCTGTGGCGCAGTGGTGGTATTTTGAGTGGTGGCGAGGTTATCTTAAATTACCAACAGGTACTTTTTTTTTAACCACCTAGTAAAGATCGTCTGTATGAGTGCATTATAAATATACACACACATATAATGCACAACTTCTCCAGCATACACTTGAGCTAGTCAGTACAAAAATACCTATTTAGACTGTATCAACATTTTGGTTAAAAGCAGAGGTTTTTATTGCATAGATGTGAAAATACATGTGAAGCCATGTTGCCCTATCAAGATACCTTTTCTAAGTGCGCTTCTTAAATTATTTAAGCTTCCATTCTGGGACATATACTGTATATTAATGAATTTAGTGAGGATAGGCTAACACACACACCCATTAACCTTCTCGTCAAATAAACCAGAACATGAGACAAAAGGGAATTCAATTTTCATAGCATCCTTAAGTTAACAAATCAAGTAAAAAAAAAAAATACAATTTTAATAGGGTCCAAGGACCTTTAAAGGCACTTTTCATAGAAATGTATGTCTCTGCCTCTAACTAGCAATTAAAGTGTTATTAAAACCAAACCAAAAATGCAGGTTCCTACCCTTTTTAAGTTTTGACCCAAATGGCCACCTTAAAAGAACTTGGAGCCCTGCAATATGCTATGACTTCCATCAAAACATGTTTTACTATGATTAAAATCAATTAGAAAAAAAGGGGGCATGTGGGCAGGAAGTTCACCCAACACCAGGTAGCCTCTGAATGAGGATAGCTTCACGCCTCTCCCTTGCAGATACCCAAAAACCCCTTCTGTTCCACTCATCCCATCAATTGGTAATTACCTGTACAGCAACACACCAGAAGTCCAGGCACGTTCATAGACTCTCAAATTCAACATTGCAAAACTGACTTGCCCGTGTGCATCTTTTCTGTGCTAATTATACATGACTGCTGAGGTGCAATGATCCTAGGTCCCATACTATGACCATTCAGCCATTTTTGCTGGCAAGGGCACAAAAAAACGCAGCAAGCTATGACATACCAACCAGAAAATTAGGGTGGGAGGGTGGGCAGCTCTTCCAATTCTGTTTCCCGAAAAGACCCAGAATCCCCTGGGGCACCACACTACTGAGCTCAGGCCCAACCCCATCCCACCCTAGCACCAATCCCCAGTGACCCCTATAGTCACTTTGATCCGCCCTGGCCATGCCCCCATCAGTCAGGGCTCTCTTTCCCTAAAGGGCTCAAGAGGCCTTCATGACTGCTGAGGTGCAATGATCCCAGGTCCCATACTATGACCATTCTGTACCAAATCTTATTCCTTACCCCTTCTTCCCAACAAATAAAAACCACCTACAACCATTAATGTTGGAAAGGGCAAGGCCACAGCTTTTATTAACTCAACAAATAACATCAGAAATTCCAACAGTGCCGGTCACAGTTACACTGTGAGCACATAATTCCAAAAAAGGGGGGAGGGAGGGGAGATGAAGGAGGGACCTGTCCTTACCATAAGTGCTGGACAGGCCATCTATCTCCCAATTACCATCAAGGGCATACCTATTACAGCCATTTTTGCTTTTCCATTTTGGCAAGGTCACAAAAAACCGCCTCCCGCCTGTCAGTAAGCCACTGACGGGCGCCCCACCGCAGCCAGCGCTTGTTCCACGCCACGCTGAAGGCCCAGATTAAAGATGTCCAAACCAATGTAATTTAGATGGACTCCATCCCATCTCAGCAAATCCGCATTGTCACCTTCTAGGTCTTTGTGGCGGATCACCACCCCCCCCCCGATCTGACGCACAAACTTTGCAACCTGGGCATTGACTTTCCGACTAAAGTGTTCCAGACGAGGACCGGGAATGTCTCACGCCCATATTGATCGAGGCACAATTTCAGACCAAATGAAGATCAAGTTGGTGAAGGCAGCATAACACTGGGCAATGTCACTTTTGATAGCAGAAATGAGGTCCACAGAGCGCATGTAACCCACGTAATTTCCGCCAGCATGGATAACCAATATAATGGGACCAGAAACGTGAACGCTAAGTTGCTGACATTCCAGAAGGACCTGCTGCCAACGCAACCCGCGTATCCTGAGCCAGCGGACTCTGGCAAAATTGTAGGGGAAGCCCAGGTTTTTACCATAGGTTCGGAATTCCGCACGGCGAGCAGCCCAGTAGATGAAGGAATCACCAAGTATCCATATCTGAGCCGGGAGCCAACCTGTAAATTCAACACAGAAGATGTGGGCGAACATACAATGAAAAACGAGATGATTCCCATCTACCCAGTCGCTGAAGTTCCGTATCGGAAAAACCCATACCGGAAGCGGCGGTTGCAGCACCGATTCGAAACGAGTGGGTCGAAAAATCACGCGCAGGGAGGCCTAAAGCCTCAAGACAACGGCGGAAAACCCGTAAAAATTGAAATTGACTCAGGGAGGAGGAATCAGCATGAACAAAGAATGTGGGAGACGGAGGGCGCGCAGACACGAAAGGAGAAGCCAGCGACACCGGACAAAATGGGCCACCACACTGATGCAGGACTACACGGCGGCCCCTGCCAAAACTGTCAGTCTTGGATGTCCGCAACAAAACAGTCACACTATTATCCGAAAAGGAAACGTCCTCCGAACGGATACCCCCCAGGGACGACTTGGATTTGGAAACCAATTCGCCAATGCGAAAAGCACCAAAGAACGCCCACGAAAAGGCCACCCGAAAAAGGAGGGTCTCGAACCCCGAGGAGCACACAGACGGCAACAGAGACAGGATTCCCGAGAGGATGTGAATAGAAATAGGGCGCCTAGAATCAGGAGAATGGGTAACCCGTTTCCAACCCCGCAGGACCCGACGAACTGGGAATGCTTTAGTGATATCCTCCCACCCAAGGAGTTGGAACCAAAAGGACAACGCCGACAAAGAGGAGGAGACAGTAGAGCCCGAAACACCTTTTTCCAGCAAATGAACTAGATAAGCAAATAAAGCCAAACGTCTGTCATCTGTAGAAAAAATGGTAAACCCACCGCCCGACGCCTGAATCCACTCATGCCACACGCGGCAGTACGACGCCCACGTCCGTGGAAAAAGCGACGACCGAAGGAGCTCTAACAAGCACCGGAAACGAGGTTCCATAAGTGGTCCGGACAGGGGAAACCCTTCAGTGAAGCCGACGGAGCCAGGGAGCGAAAACGAATGAACTGTTGGCGGGAAAGAGCATCAGCGATATCATTAGAGGCTCCAGGAACATGTCTAGCCCTAACACGAATGTTGAATTGTAAACATTTCAAGACTAAGAATCGCAGCAGCGAGACGACTGGAGGGGAACTGGACGACTGCTTGTTCACTACCTGCACCATGCTCATATTTTCCGACAGAAGACTACCGGATGATTGCGCAACCGTTCGCCCCAGAGCTCAACAGCAACAATAATCGGAAAAAGCTCCAGCAGGGTGAGGTTGCGCAACAAGTCCATGCGGGCCCATGAGGCCGGCCAACACTCGGCAGACCACTCCCCTTGAAAGAAAGCGCCGAAACCACAGGAGCCTGCTGCATCGGTATACAACTCCAGCTGTGGGTTCGGCACTTCCTCCCGCAACCAACAAGACTGTCCATTATAAGACTGCAAGAAGGATAACCAAATCCCCAAGTCGTCACGAATGGGCTTGGTGATCCGGACATAGTGGTGAGGGGCCGTTATGCCTTTCGTGGCCCACGACAGGCGCCTGCAGAAGGCTCTCCCCATGCGTATGACCCTACAGGCGAAGACTAAATGACCCAGCACAGATTGTAGCTGTTTTAGCTGCAGTTTCTTTGCCCCCTTCGCCAAGCGAACCAATGAAAGGAGCCTGGTTAGCTTGTCGCTAGGCAGTCGCCACCGTGTCTATTTCTATTCCTAGAAAAGCCAAAACCGTCACGGGACCTTCGGTCTTGTCAGTGGACAGTGGAACGGCGAAACGCCGGCAAATATCCTGAAAAACCGAGAGGGGGCGTTGACACTGACCACTGCCCGCCGGACCCACGAAGAGGAAGTCATCTAAGTAGTGCAACATGGACTGAAGACCAGCCTCCTGGGCGACCACCCATTCAAGGAAGCTACTAAACAGCTCGAAGAAATAACATGAAATGGCGCAACCCATAGGAAGGCACATGTCGTAAAAATAGCTTCCCTGAAAGTAGCAGCCCAGGAGATGGAAACAGTCCGGGTGGACCGGGAGGAGACGAAAAGCGGACTCAATGTCCGCCTTAGCCAGCAAAGCGGACTGCCCAGCTGACCGAACGAGCTCGAGCGCCCTATCGAAAGACGCGTAATGGACCCTAGATTCTTCCCTGTCGATGTCGTCGTTCACCAAGGAGCCAGAAGGGTAGGATAAGTGGTGAATAAGGCGGAATTTACCCCCCGCCTTTTTAGGGACCACACCGAGGGGGGACACCCTCAGGTTGTGGAAAGGAGGAAAATCGAAAGGGCCAGCCATGCGCCCCAGTTCCAGTTCCTTCTGAAGCTTCTCAGCCACGACGGACTCGAATTCGACTGCCGATTTTAAATTGGGAGACATGGTCGGGGCATCTGACGGGGAGAAAGGAATCCAAAAACCACGGTCCAGGCCGTCCCGCAGGATCAGAGCTTCCCTATGAGGGGGGTACCGGTCTAGCCAGGGAAGCATCTCTAAGATGTTCACCAGCATCCTCTGGTCTAGGAAGGTCAGTCTTGGCTCCGGGTCTGGGAATAGGTTGCTTACCTCTCCGGAAGCACCGGCTGGCGGGGTGTGCGCCCCCGCAACTAGAGCACTCATGCTTGAAGCGGCAGGCGGAGTACCATTTACAGTGGCTTTCGTTGAAAAGCCAGCAGATACCCTTTTTAGAAACAGCCGACGCTCCGGGAGGAGCGCCGACCGCGGACTGAAAGGACGAAGGCCTGTGGGGGCACATAAGCAGCAACCACAAGCTACCATCCTGACAATCAAAGCGAAGTTCCTTACATGCCGCCAATTTTTGGCGAAACTGGGTGTCATAATGGAACCAACACTGACCCCCGTAAACCTTGTATGCACCCCAAATAAGATCCAAATAACAGAACAGCGAAGTTGCCACCTCCGGGAACCGCTCACAGAGCGCTCCCGCGTAGGCGCAGAACCCTTGCAGCCAGTTCCCAAAAGTCCTAAGAAGCTGTTTAGGTTTGTCACCCTGCGCCGATACATCAACCCGCCGAGATTTGTCGATCGTCTCCCTATCCGGCGGCACGAGGGCGAGGAAGTTGACGAATTTGCGACGCCATATCTTTTCCTTCAGTTCCTCCGTTAGGTGCGTACCAGTAGGCGCAACCGCCCACAAAGTACCACCCGAGGCGGAGGTGGGGTTGGGCGCCGAGCCCTAAACCCCCATACTGAAAAGAACCAATTTGACGCCCGACGCTATGCGTTCCTCCGGGCCCGATATGGAAGCGTCAGCTGACCTACCCCAGATTAACTCGCAGTCATACTCACTTATTCGCGGAGGCATAACCGATGATGGGCGACCCGCAGCAGGACCCGGCGGGGAATCCGACTCAGGAACAGCTCTGGAAGGCTGGAGATTAAGGCGGCCATCTCCCTGAAGACCGGCGGGGCCGTGTTCTGCAGAATCACTACGGCCGACGGAGAGATCCAGGGCGGGGGTCCAACCATCGACCCTGAAGAGTCTAACTGGCCAAGGACAGCGGCTGAGCAACGATATGAGCACCTACAGGCCCCAGATGTCTGACCCGGGGCGCTTGCAGCTGCCAGCCCGGGCCTGGAGCCGAAATCTCCCGCCCTGCCGGGCGCAGGGAGACGAGGCTGGATAACAGTGGCAGGCCGCACGCTTGGCCCTCCAGCCTGTCCAGGCGCGTAGGGGAGCGTATGCCCCAACGATGGGATGGAGGTCAAAGAAGCACGACCATCAACCGCCCTGCTGGGTGCCGGATGATGTCGGTGGGGACGGTGCAGAGGAGGAGGAGGGGTCGCGACCGTGGATGGAAAATCACCCACCCCGCCGGGCGCAGAGGGACCATACCCCGCCCGGGACGATACTCCATCCCGAAACATTTGGGGAGGAAACCGATCCCCCGCCCGTCCGGGCGCAGGGGGAGTCCCCAATGGTAGGCTCAGCTGATGGGGTGTCATCAGGGTAGTTTGACCTCCCACCCGGGTGGGCACAGGGAGGGTCTGTGAGGGCATGTTGGCAGAGGCTGCGCTGGAGGGTGCACTAAAACCACCCGCCCTGCGGGGTGCTGGGAGAGGCTGCCTAAAAGCACCAGAATGGTCCAGTTGTGAGGCACTATTTGAATCTCCCTCCCAGCCTGGCACAGGGAGAGAGAGATCCACTAGGGGGAGCCGCACCGGCTCCGAGTCCCCAGCGGAACCACCATCGAGGATGCCTAGACTGGCGGCAGTGGAGGATGCCAACGCCAGCTGCGATCGGCTCCGGCCCCTGCACCCCGCCTTCCCGGCCGCGAGGGCGGGCTCAGGTACATTTGTCATGCTAGCGGGCGGCACGGAGCCGGGGAGCGCTGCGGCTCCAGCCCGGCCCGAATCATTACTACCTGCAGGGGAGGGGGCCACACGAGGAACAGACCGCGGGCTACGCGACCGGGGGTGGCGAGTGGAGGCCCGAGACGCGGGTTTTGAGATGGGGGGGCGGCGGGAAGAGGCCCGAAGAGGACGGACAGAGCCACCACGCTTCCCCGCCAGGGAAGCGGCGGAACCTGGCGACGCGGGGAGCACGGAGGAGGAGTGGGGTGAGGAGTTGCTATAGGAGGCCCTAGAGGGACTGGGACTCAGGCGGGAAGGCGGGCGGGCACGTCTGCGGGCCCTGTGCTGGGGGACATCCAGGGGGACATCAGAAGAAGGAGCAGGGGAAGGAGCCTCAGGGGACAGGAGGGCAAAGAGCCAGTCGGCCTGACCCTGGAGAGCCAGCTCGCGGACCTTGGCCAGCAGGATATCTGTGTCCATGGCTGGAGGGACAGGGTCAGGTCCAGCTCTTCCAATTCTGTTTCCCGAAAAGACCCAGAATCCCCTGGGGCACCACACTACTGAGCTCGGGCCCAACCCCATCCCACCCTAGCACCAATCCCCAGTGACCCCTATAGTCACTTTGATCCGCTCTGGCCATGCCCCCATCAGTCAGGGCTCTCTTTCCCTAAAGAGCTCAAGAGGCCTTCATTGTCCTTAGTCAAGCTGACCATCTATGGTTCAAATTTAGGCTAATTACTGTTGAATTGGCCTATATTTGAGGTGTGAGGAGCCTGGTGAGCATCACCCAGCTAGGTGCAAACATTTTGGTTGATCATTGACTGCATCCAATCATATGCAGACATTGTTTGGTTTTTCAGCAGCTACAGTTCCTGTTACAGGTATTGCTGAATACAAAAGCCAGCAGGGGAGATTCCTCTATTCACGTGTTTTAATGCAAATGTATGAAACTATTCGATTTCCCTTACTGAGCGCACAGGCTGAATGAGAGAAATCTTTGTGTTTATGGCTAGCTTTACATTCTTTATACGATAGCTTTTTCTTTACACCAGAGCTATACATAAGTAAGCCAGACTTTAAAGAGGAACTTCACTCTCTCAATCAACATTGACAACTTACTTATGTAATAGATAGTAAATAGTAAATATATAGTAAATACTAAATCCTTAGTAAATAGGTAGGAAGGTATATTAAATGTACTTGTTTAACTACTTGCCTACTGGGCACTTTTACCCCCTTCCTGCACAGGCCAATTTTTAACTTTCAGCGCTGTTGCTGTACTCATATGAAATTTGGCTATAGCGAGGTCGGCAAGTGGTTAAACTTTTTTTTACATTTCTTTAGTCGATTCCTGGTTTCCAGGCCTAGGCAATTGATGTCATACATCACAGGAGTCTTCAGGAAGGGAGGAGGGGCTTTCTCAGCTAAGCACACCCTTCTATCTGCATGCCTGAGCTAAGGGAAGATGAATTTCAGGAAGTAAATGCTACATGAATCATTTGCACTTACAGAAAAAATGCTAGGGTTTTTTTTTTTTTTTTTTTTCAAAGTGATTTCTCGCAAAATAAAGCATGGAGACATGGATGGATGGAGGAGTTTGCTTTGAATATTAAACATGAATTTTATTATTTTTTGGTTTGTGAGGCTCAGATGTAGTGAAGATCAGCTTTAAGGAAAGTTTTAGTCGAGGCATTTTTTAAAATAAGAAAGAGACCATTGTTGGATGGAACTGCATTGTGTGTATTGATTAGCCAGTATTAGGGCCAACAAAAGCAGGATGTTGTGAAAGACATGCCTCATTTCTTTCTCCAGGCAAAGAACATTATTACTTTTCTCATCCAATCAGTGCATCCAACATACTGGGAAATACTGATTTTCTTTATATAGTTTTGGTTTTGCTCAAACTTCTATTTTTGAAATAAACATGTCACTGTCAACAAGTTTAATAACTAACATTACACAATATATAAGCCAGATACTATTCTGGGCATTTCAATACCCTCAACCTTGAGTATATGTTAAATTGAGACCTCAACTTCAGGGTTCAGTGACTGTCCTGCCATCCCAGGAACCAATGGAAACTCCTCAATGGAGTGGCTGAGATCTAACCTAGTGTTGAAGTCAGTGCCTCATTTCACTAAGCTCCTGAACAAGGTAACCACTGGGTACAATGACGATTCTCTATACTGTAGTGCTTTATCAATCAAGGTGCAAGCTGTCGCAAATAAGTGATTTATCATTGGTTTAAATTAGGGCTGAAACAACGAATCGATTAATCGACAACTAATCGATTATGAAATTAACCGATTACTGTTTTCATAATCGATTAATCGTCCAGTAACATAATGGGGTTAAAAAAAAACTAAAATAAGCCCTTTATAGTACAAAAAGAGCAAATAATCGCTACTGTAAATATTACTTACACTACAGTAAAAAAAATGAACCCCTTACAGTAGTGATTATCTGTTTTTCTTTTTTTTTACTATAAAGGGCTAATTTTAGTTTTTTTAACCCCATTATGTTACTAAACGTCTTAGACCTGGTTCACATTTATGTGTTTGGTGCTTTTTTGCAGAAACGCACTATAGTCAATTTACATGGTTTCCTATGGGACACGTTCACATCAATGCTTTTTTCAGCCGCTGCGTATTTGGAAAGGGTCAGGGACTTTTTTTTAATGCAAAACGGTGCTTTTTTTGGTTCAATATACTTCAATGGAAAAGCTGCAGAAAAGCATGTAATTATTGCAGCAGTTTTTGTTTTTTTTAATTTTCCCAACAAATTGGCCAAAAATAAATGCAAAAACGCAAATCGCAGCACAATCACGTGTGCAAAAGTCAAAACACACAGCAAAAAGCACCGCAGAAACAGATCAAAAGCAAACTGCATAGGCGTGTACCGAGCCTTATGCTGGCCACACCCATCAATTTTTAGACGAAATATTCAGACAAAAAAACCTTTGTACATTTGCTGAATGAAAGAATGTTGTTTGAAATTTTCACTTGGTTTTTAACATTCTGTTTTTAAAAAGAATGTAATTTCTGAACGAAAACCACATACACTGTCTGAAAATTCCTTTGAGCAAGAAGTTTGCTATTATTTCAAAATTTTCCCGCCACTGTGGTTGAAAATGAACGTCGTTTTGACCCCACTAACGATTAGAGAATCAAAAGAACGTTCTTAAAATAACATTTTTTTTTTTGAAGGAAGACATTGTTTGTTAAATAAAAAAATTTGATCTCGGAGTCTGATGATATTTACCAGATTCACATTTTAATAGTATATACAGTATATATCCTCTAATAGTATATACAGTACATATCTCCTCTAATAGTATATACAGTATATCTCTTCTGTCTGTTATTTTCAGAGTGGATTAGATATTTTGCTCCCTAACCATATAGTTGGTTATTTATATTTACCACTGAATAGAGATATATTTAAGAATAAATTGCCTTTTTTTTAAACTTTACATATTAACTAAATTATACACCACACTTTTTTTTAAGATTATTAACCAATTAATCGATTAATCGAAACAATAATCGGCCACCTAATCGATTATGAAAATAGTCGTTAGTTGCAGCCCTAATTTAAATACCGGTCGATGCAACACACGTGCTTTTGTTTTGAGCTTTGTAATTAACTGAAAATATTGGTTGAATCTATCAGCAAAATTACATCAAGGCAGATTAACTTGGCAGAACTGAAACTGACCACAACAAGCTCGTTTGAATGGAGGGTCTTTGGTTTCCATTTTTTTTCATTGCGATCAGTTTCATTTCCTTGAATAATCAATAAATGATCATATGAAAACACGTGGCCACCATAATAATGAGGGTGTTGAATATTACTTGGACACTGTTTTGCCTGCCCTGCAAAGGGGCACTGGCCATAATGGAGACTGGGGAAAGCAATTTATATCTATGGCATATGTGGAGATAAATATAAATGTCTGAAATATTTAGCTCAGTAAATGTCTGACCTAGCAGGTGGCTTATACCATGCATCAAATATGCATGCCAAGCACCTCCTTCTAGCCAAGGCCAGCACTAGACTACTTTGCGCCCAAGACAAGACCGGCTGCTCGCACCCCCCCCCCCCCCCAAAAAAAACGTAAAAATTTGCTTCCACCTCCTTGCCAACATTAGCTCCGTGTGGAGGCTGGGGAGCTCGGAGGAAGTGATATTGTGTGGCACCTCATTGACTGGATACCTCTTCTTTACGGATTGGCTGAGGTTTGCAGGAGATGGCTTTGTCTCCCACTAACATCCAGTCCTGCAGTTGTATGCAGAACGTCGGCTCAGTGTGTAGAGAACATCGGGGTGGGGAATGGGGAAGCCAGGGGAGTGTTAGGAAGCGGGCAGAGAGTAGGGCAGTGTTTTTCAACCTTTTTTCAGTCAAGACACCCCTTAGAATCGCGCACAATCCCAGGGCAGACCAGTCTGAGGGCTGGTTCCCACCAGGAGGTGAGCGCACACGCTTTTTTGTGCGTTCCCACATGTCAGGTTTTTTAATGAGCTGCTCTATGCACATGAAACGTGCAAAAAAGGCACCGGCATGATTTTTAAAATTGAGCAGCATCAAAACAAATGATACTGTGGTACCATGCGTTTTAGCAGGCGCAAACGTATGCACATTTTCTAGATGCGTAGGGGTGTCATTAAGAATTAATGGCACCCACGTGCATCTGCAAAAGGCAGCACATTTTTGTGCGGTATGGAAAAATCCATGATTACCGCACTGCACCTGATGTTACCAAGCCCTAAAATGTACTCTGTGGAGTTCAGTCGTCTGTAGGTTGTAAACCCCCCTCCCCCAAATACCCTCTCTTAGCACAAACCCCCACCTATCCCCCCTCCTAGCACCAACACTCTCAAATCCCCCCTCCTAGCACCAACCCCCCCACCCATCACCCCTCCTAGCACCACCCCTCCCAAATCACTCCTCCTAGCACATCCCCTCCAAATCCCCGCTCCTAGCACAACCCCCCCACCCAAATCACCCACCCAGTACAACCCCCCCAAAATCTCCGCTCCTAACACTCCCTCCCCATCTCTCTTCTAAATCCACCACCATCTCTCTTCTAAATCCACCACCATCTCTCTTCTAAATCCACCCCCCGTCCCAAATACCCCCTCTTCTGAGCACAAAATCTGTCCCTACAGTAGTGATGGCAGCAGCGAGGGGGAGAGAGCCAGGAGGAGGTGTGGGTTGTGCTCTAACACCCCCCCCCCCCACAGCTACTCTCCTTCTTCCTGTACATTCAGATATAAGAAATTCTTGATCCTCTGTTAGCTCCTGTGCTACAAAAGAGGCAGAGAGCTCAGCCCGCACTTCCTCTGCTCTCTGCTCCTCTCTGTACTCTTGCCGGCAAGTCCTTAGGTGTCATCATTTGGTCGGGCGGCCAGCTCAGCTTTCTGTTTTGCCAGTAATAGTACAGAAAGGAGGCTCTCTGCCTCATGTACCAGCCGCCATGGCTGCACCCTAGGCAGCAGTGCGCCCTAGGCAGCTGCCTAGTTTGCCTAGTAGTAGCATCGGCCCTGCTTCTAGCATCTGTCTGAACTTAGTGGTGCCTCAATTTAGCTGCCAATGTTAATGATGAGATCTAGTTGGAAGTGACAGGTCGTTATTAACCGTGTTTCCATTTTGTTCACCGATGTGAACAAAACATACTTCTAATATGACTTCTCAAGTGGGGTGGAAACCTTCAGGGGTCTGTTAGATACAGATGCAGTACTTAGTATCTGCATGATACAATTTTTGCAGTTCAGATGTTTCTTCGGATGTTTGCTGTGTTGGGTTTTTGTTGCTTATGCTACACCCTGTGAGAGAAGTGTGATACAGGCCTGACTGGTTTGTGGTTACCTCTCACACCACAAATAAATTGCCATCGCAGCAGTGTGAAAGACATGAACTGGCCCAGCTAATGTTGATATTTTACTAATACCCAGGGTGGAGGGGCTTTTATTTGTGCATCTGGTGGAAAGGATTTTGTCAACAGGCATTTTGTTGTAGTGCTTCATCTGCAGCAAAACTAAAGCAGAAGTGTAAAATAATAATAGTCCTAAAAATGGCAGCTTTTGCTTTTGCTGCATTACTTGCCTTCGATCTGGAGCTGTTCTCCTTAGTACTTCTTTTCTACCACAGAATGTCCTCGGTCTTCTGGCCAGCATCTTTCTGGTACAATGTTTTTATTGACATGCAAAGAAAAAAACTGATGCCAAATTCCCACCTAGGGGATATAAAAATGAAACACAATACAGAATTTCACATAAGAAAACAAAGAAAAATGTGCTATGGGGTATAAACTATGAATTAACAGTGATTCTCCGACCGGGGGCCAGGGGTCAATGCGGGATGCCTGAGCTTACAGACTCAGGAGCTAAGGTGGACAAGGGGAGCAGACCTGTTCACAAAAATGGGCATGAAGCCCAGAAATAGTAAAAGAGTAGGAGGAGAGGCAGAGAAGGGGTGAGAAAAGGAAGTTCCCTCAGGCTGGGAATAGGGTCAAGTTAATTTGAGAGGACTGGGCTGATCGCGTGTAAACTCGGAAATGCAAAGGACCACCACAGGGCCCACCTGGCCAGCATCTTTCAACCCACTTGACTGGACAGTTCAGCTTAACCATTTCAGCTTTGGAAGTTTTCCCCCCTTCATGACCTGTACATTTTTTGGTAAATGCATGGTCATGTAACGTTGTACCCAAACTATATTTGAATAATTTTTTTCACACAAATTGAGATTTCTTTTGGTGGTATTTGATCACCACTGGGTTTTTTATTCTTTGGGATATAAACGAAAAAAGACTGAAGATTTAAAAAAACAAAAAAAAAACAATATTTTTTACACCCTGCTAAAAAAACATATTCAATAAGAAAAATATTCTTCATAAATTTTGCCCAAAATGTACTCTGCTACATGTCTTTGGTAAAAAAAAATGTTATAGCATGGTGATGAAAGATGCAGCGTTTCCTCTGACAAAGTAGGATGGCAGAGTGGATCAAGCACTGTTGCATGTGCTGCCTTATTATGAGAAGGTAAAATGTTGCTAGCTGTGCTTGTATAGATAGTGTGAGATTTGTGATGAGCCATTTATTTGTAATTGACGTATTGTCACAAAACGTGCCTTTGTTGTTTTATTAAATATTGCATCATCTAGATTACCAGTATTGGCTGGCTCTCTTTTTTTTGCTTCTTAAGATCACCGCAAATACCATCACTATTACCGTTGTTCATTCACAGGTGGCTCTGCAAGCACATGATGTTTTTTTTTTACTTTCAGTACCCACTTGCCTTTACAGTGCTGATGATCTCTGAAGGCCTATCCTGAGCAACCCGCATCTCTCTCTCTCTTTAGGGACAGCTATATTCTCCACAAGTGCAATTACAAGGATGCAATCTTGACAGATGTTGCATCAATCTTTTTCATCATGATCAGGGTGAATTTAGCAAAGCAATTACTTTTTGGTGGTATGACCCATTTAAAATGGCCCAAGCCTAACTTAGGAAAGCCCCATGACAGGTTCGCCAGATTCAATCTTACTACCACCAGTTTTATAATCTGTCACTATGATTGCTACAGATTTGAAGAAATTTACTGCCAGTTCACAGATGAACAAACTGGTGGTATTTAGGTCCAACTCTGAGTTGGCGTACAGAAAGAGAGCAGTGCTCAGGCTGGGGCATTTTGTACTGGAAAACTGTCATGGATACAGGGGCTACCTGGTTGCTATGAAGCCAGCGGTCACTGGCATCATAGTAACTGAAGACTCATTCCCTGGATCCATTCAGCAGATCCAAGAAAAAAGTTAAAAAGTTTTGAATTTAGACAAACTTCCACTGCTTCTCTCTGTTGATGCAGGTTTGGCCATCAGAATAATGTAACTGAAAATATTAGCCTTTATTTTAGGAAAACTAACTTTATCTCAGTCAGCAGTTATTACGTAGTTTATCACATCACAAGATGACCAGTACAAAAGAGTTTTTGGAGACCAGTATACAAACGGCCAGTACATTTTAGAGAACAGTATATAAAGAATATTAATAAAGATCAAAATACAGAACTGTAAGCAAGTAAACATCAAAAATACAGGTCAGAAAAACAATGATATAGTAACGGTGTCCTTAGTGAAGAGACAGTATGCAATTTCAGGCAGAGTCCGAGGCTGTCACATAGAAGAAGAATGAGGGTTAAATAAGGAAAAAAGAAGCATCAGTTCCCTTTTAGGTTAATAAATACCGCTCAACAGGAAGAAGAGCCTGTGTTACCACTGATATGTTACTGTAAATTTATTGCTAGAGGATTTCCTACCATTTCATAATGTTCTAAAAATAATTGCAGAAGGAAATTGCTGTTTATGAAAAAGTCTTGTGGCAGTGTTAAAGCGGACTTGTCATTGTCACTTGTCATCCATATGTAAATTTCCTGTGGTATCTTGAAGGACATCAAACGAATTACAATCCAACCCTTCAGCTATCTGCCACCAAAATCTCCAGTGAAAGAAACGGTTTCCTGTCATAAAAATAAAAACACTCATATGTATAGATGGAGCTCCGGATTGGCCAGTTTTTGTTACCTGGGCGCTCACACGTGGCCCGATCTTAACAAGAGAATTTCAGTATTGTGATAAATGGCTAGCGGCTAGCAAGTGATAGTGAGCAGTTACATTGATAGTGCTTGTTATTAGTGATTAGGGAAAACATGAGTTTCAATTTCTCAGAAATTGCAGTGAAATGCGGGAGACTTTGGCAAAATTAGTGTGGAACACAAAATCAAAGTGGATCTTCTCCCATTTAAGAAAAAACATTTTCTCTTCTGCCCAATTGCCCAACCCCCACCCCACATCTTCTCATTTTCCGAAACTTTTTACTTCGTTCTTCTGTCCAACACTTCCTGTTTCCACGTCTAGGTGAGAATGACGTGGCACCCCACTACCTGAGGGGCACATGCTCAACACACAACTTATCTGTGCATGTGGGGGCATTGTCCGCCCATGCGCACAAATAATGCAAATCTCTACAAGGTCCCAGATACCCAAAACATGCTACAGGCCAAATATCTGGCAGAAACTTACATCACATCTGCACATTATATTTCAGGATGGCAGTATGGAAGAGGTGGGATGGGAGTTGATTTTACCAATAGTAAACAGCATTAAAAAAAAATTAAAAATAGGCATCGGCAGTTTAAGTCATAATGTGCGTCGCATACTAGCACATTATGACAGACTTACCTGAAAACAAAGCCCTCCAGCTGCCCGCCATCATTGCTGACGGTGCTTCCATCTTCACCCGGTCTTCCTTCCAGGTTTGCGGGTCGTGGAGATATGAATGGCCACGCCAGCGATGATGTCACTCCCGTGCATGAGCCTGGGAGTCGCTGTTTACGGCACAGCTCTGAAGGAACGGCACAGGTATGCCGTTCCTTTAGAGCGCATGCTACGGTGATGTCACCGGCTGCATCTAAAGTAAATATCTCGTAAAGGGTGCACATTTATTAGATATTTACTGTACCTATAGTTAAGCCTCATTATGGGCTTACTTATAGGTAAAAATCATATAAGAGAGTTTACTCCCACTTTAAGGTGGGTTTCAGAGCTGCAGGGTTACAGAAGCTTCTTTAACCTATCCTGTACCTGTGATTGTGCCAACAATGGCCCCTCACTAGGCTCAATATTTTATCTTTTGTTCTCAAAAAGAAAATAAGCAAGCGGTAAAAAAAAATCTGAATGACACAATACACAAATAAAAATCACATGCACCAAAAAAGTAAACACAATGGCATAACCTATAAGACCACAAGGTACCCCAAATACACTCCCCCTTAAAAAAAATGAACTGAGAGATCCACTTACACTGGAGCCAGTGGGCCAACATGCCAGCCAAGCATCTAGAATTTCATGAGGCAGTCAGAATGGTCAATCACTGTACTTTCGTCAGCACAGCGTTTCTTTAATCAAGACTGACTTAGAACCTTCATTTCTGATTGAACGATACAGGTCCTGCACTCTGTGTCCCAACACTTTGTAGGGAGGCAGATGGTCCCCGTGTAGACATCCAGGTTATGTCGGCACAACACATACAAGACTGAGACAAAGATGTCAGCAGGAAGTTTAAACATCCCCTGCTGGAACATATGAATTATGCATGTGGCTTTCCGCAATCATCCGTTATTCCCGGCCAGTTGTATGGAAGGTTCATTTGCAGCATGTCTCTTTACTAAATGATTTATGATTGAATGGCATGACCAATCTGAAACTCTACAGATGAACAACACAAACTGACATTTTAAGTAACAATCTTTCAAAAAGCACAAAGTAACAAGTAAAATCAGTCACTGAACTATAATGCTCTCCATGAGACATTGCAACTTGCTGAAGTCCATTCAATGTATCTATAAAATGAATTAATTTTATCTGCTGCAGCCAGATTAAAGTATAACTGAAGGCAAAACATTTTTTTTGTTTTGGATGGAGTGGAGAGGGATTAGAACACCTGTCAGTTTTTATTGCGGTCTGTGTCCACGTTAGGGAGATTCGCCCTCTCCATTTGTACTGTTTATCATTAGCATTGAAAGTAAAAGAAAATCCCAAATTTTGGTTTGTACCAAAGAAATAGAAGGGAACTCTTCCAATGGGCACACTAGTTCTGATGACCTGGGGGTCCCCAAGAGATTCCCTTAATTATCAGGGATTTCCACTCACTCCCTGTTTTGTCTATGGGACAGGAACTGAAGGTAAATCTCCTCAACGGAATAAAGATGTCAAAATGAAACCTTACAGAGTTTATAACCCACCGTTACTGTACCCAAAATGAAGAAAAAAGTTTGCCTATAGTTCTACTTTAAGAATTTTTTCTTACAATGCTTCATGGAAGGGACTGCAACATCTCATCCAATAGTTCTAGGCCATCCTTTTACCTCAGAGGAACCCCTGAAATAATTTTCAGGTCTCAGGGAACCTTTGCTAAAACCAGTTCATTGGGGTCAATGGGAGAAAAATCCCCTTACACTGGTGGTCAGTAGGAAGAATGTCACCCTTGCAGACAGCTAAAAAGATTGGAGTCATGATGGAACTCTACAGACACCATCAGATACAAGGTCTATCAGCCATAGCCCTAGGGAACTCCTAGTAACCTCTCGCTGAACCTAGAATGGCTTTTCTAGACTGTGCAAACTCCTGTATAACAGGGATATGCAATTAGTGGACCTCCAGCTATTGCAAAACTACAAGTCCCATCATGCCTCTGCCTCTGGGTGTCATGCTTGTGGCTGTCAGAGTCTTGCCAAAGCCTCATGGGACTTGTACTTCTGCAACAGCTGGAGGTCCGCTCATTGCATAACCCTGCTGTATAGGATCTACAAAGGCTGGTGCTCAGATATTGGTACTGATCAAGTGATCTCAGCTGAAGAGGATTATTGGAATGAAATGTAGCCAATCATAGGTTGTAGCTGAACTCTGATCTGAGACAATGCCTGGGCATTAGGTCTTGTGATGGATTTTTGTGCATCATTTTTGGCAAGGCAGATTTTTATTTACTTTTTTTCCAGGTGTGTACAAGTTATACAAATCCAATTGTAAGCACTGCTGAAGCCTCCCAGAAACAACTCGAATAGAAACTCCACCTTCTGTATCATAAAGTACATTTAAAATGCTGATAAATTGTCCCTGTATGAAAACATGCGTGCTAGTGTATGGTGTCCAGCATTGGCTTCTTGAAGATTGAGTTCCCCTTGCTATG
Source organism: Aquarana catesbeiana (assembly GCF_042186555.1). Lineage (NCBI taxonomy): Eukaryota > Metazoa > Chordata > Amphibia > Anura > Ranidae > Aquarana > Aquarana catesbeiana. Next base: position 527,717,858 of record NC_133326.1, read on the forward strand.
CTTTGCTCTCAGTGTTGCCACCTTGAAGGCCAATCCAGCACATGCACCGATATGCTATGAGTCTCTGCCAGGTCCCTAGCATTCTGGTAGACCTGCTTTGTGTCAGTGTATATGCAGAATTTGGCACATGGCCTCCTGGGATGAGTGACATCCCAAGAGGTAGTGGTGCGCTGCATACTTCATCTTCGCCTAGGTGAATATTAAGAAAGCAGCTGTACAAAACATAAAAATAGAAATTTACTGTTTAAAAAAGTTGTTTAAAGGGTGGAGGAAGGAGGCAGGAGAGAGCATGATGTTCAAATGGATAAAGGTCAGCTTTAAGGCATGGGGTTGTAGAGCCCACGCAAATACAACTTCCAGAAAATCAGTGTTTGCATTAGATTATCATAAGCCATTGCAGCTCCAGGTTAGAAAGTGATTAAAAATCTAAAATTCTATATTTTTTACCAGAACAGCAAATGGGAAACTCTTGCAATGTGGACACCTGTTTTGCTGACAACTACTATGGACGGATAATTCTGCTGCAGCACGCTACACAGTTGAAGACCGCCCTCTTCAATATGAATACACTGCTGCCAGCCGGGAGCGCTTCGGTGGATTAATCCGCCTACCCCCGAAAATGAAGGAATAGTCCGCTTCCTGTCCCCCTGCTCCCACTGAACACAGAGGGCCTGGAGACGTTTGTTTTCTAAATAGCTGCACCACGGAGGATTAGCTTATTGGTGGACAGGATTTGGGAGTCCCCACCCATTCTACCTCGCTCCCCCAGTTTCTTCCAGCCCTAGTTGCCCAGCTCGGTGTAGCCATGAGGAAGGGAGAGGACCAGGTGTACCAGCAGTGCACCTGAAGCACTGCACCGAGGCCCCAGGTAGAAGAAGCTGCCCAGACCAGGTATTGGGGGGGACCAACAATGAAGAATTTGAACAGGTGAGTCTGCATTGCTGTGCACAGGTGAGGCTGCATTGCTGGGCACTGGTCAGGCTGCATTGACGGACACAGGTGAGGCTGCATTGCTGGGCACAGGTGAGGTTGCATTGCTGGGCACAGGTCAAGCTGCATTCCTGGGCACACATGAGGCTGCATTCCTGGGCACAGGTGACACTGCATTCATGTGTATAGGTGAGGCTGCATTGCTGGGCACAGGTGACACTGCATTCCTGGGCATAGGTGAGGCTGCATTGCTGGGTACAGGTAAGGCTGCATTCTTGGGCACAGGTGAGGCTGAAATGCTGGGCACTGGTGAGGCTGCATTGTTGGTCACTGGTGAGGCCCAACAAGGTATACACGACATTAACATTTTTGAGAGTGATAATCGTATGCCAAAAGATATTGATGCCAAAAACAAACATGCATTTTCAGATACCAAAAACGAACATCCCACAAATTGCAACCTACAATAAGGCCACACATTAAGGTATAACTTTTTTATGGCAGGTTCAAGCAAAAGGGCTATACTATCCTGTCCAGCAGGTGATAGGCATGTGAAGTAAAATAATTGGAATAATTTAATGATACATGATGATGTTTTCAAGGGAATTATATTCAGTTACAACACAATCTTGGCAACACAATTACAGAATTCTTCATTATTTTCCATTGTGATTATTGTTTAGTATCATGAAATGTTTAAGAATTTGTTATAACAGGTTGAAACTTGGCACAGATAACAGGGTGTATCCAAATTAAATATGAATTGTTAAGATGTCAAAGAACATTACAAAATTAGACTTTTAAAGAGAAGTCTATTTTCAGCAGTACTTATGGATACTGCTGAAATTGTAGGATAAGTCATGCTATTTTCAGCCGGTTACACTGATAAATGTTCATTGAGAAAGTGCAATCACTGTGGAGCACTACAAATCATCAATTACAGTGTCTAACAGGTAAATATGGCTGCTGTTTTCTAAAACTTTGTTCCGTGTTCTGTTCCTTTTAGTGGTGTGCAAAAAAAACAGCCACTTACCCGATCCCCTTATGGTTATAGAATAACTTGCTTCCGGTATTCATAGATAGTTTCCTTAGCTACCTAAACCCCACTATAGAAGGAAAGTTTTTCCTATTAACCTGGATAGGCCCACAATGCAGTAGTGCCAATCTTCATTTCCACTCCTTCACTGCCTCAGTGACCTGATAAGGGGCAAGCTTATAGAACAGTAGATGTTGGACTTCTGGTCCATAGTGCTGCGATGTTACGAAGCAAGAAAGATTGGATTTTGGCACAAAGAATTCTGTTTCAGGAGCGGTTATTATGCAAACAGGAGGTTAATTCTACTTATGGGAGGGTTAGAGTTAGGATAACAAGGAGGGTTAGTGTTAACATCACAGGGATGGTTGGTATTAGGGTCACATGGAGGGTGAGTGTTAGTAGTAGTAGTAGAGTTAAAAGCTAGTGGTAGGGTTACATGGCTAGTGTTAAGATTAATACAGGATTTCAGGTCACTGTTAGGCTTTTAAGAAAAATTAGTGTGAGGGTTAGATAAAGGGATCATTGTGAGAGGGGTCTTAGGGTAAGGCATTGCTGTAGGTGATGGGAACTCTGATCTAATAGTCTAGATCAGGGATATTGAATTAAAATTCACGGAGGTCCGATCAGTAAAATTTTCTTCAAGCAGAGGTCCAAATCGCATGTTTGTCCAATGGCTCAGGTCCTTCACATGACAGCCCCCTCCTCTTATATCACAATCCTGCTCTTACATCAGTGTCTTCTGTAGTGTTCTGTACTCCCCTTCACATCACCCCCCCCCCACATCACTGTCCCCCAAAGCAGTGTCCTCTGCCCCTCTCACATCACCTCTCCTCACAATAGCGTCCTCTGCCCTTCTCAAGGCACCCCCCCCCACACACACATACACACAGCAGGGCCCTCTGCCCCTCTCATATCACCTCCCTTCACAGCAGTGTCCTCTGCCCCTTTCATATCACCTCCCTTCACAGCAGTGTCCTCTGCCCCCCTCATATCACCTCCCCTTACAGCAGTGCCCTCTTACCCCCCCCCCCCCCACACACACACACAGCAGGGCCCTCTGCCCCTCTCATATCACCTCCCTTCACAGCAGTGTCCTCTGCCCCTCTCATATCACCTCCCTTCACAGCAGTATCCTCTGCCCCTCTCATATCACCTCCCCTTACAGCAGTGCCCTCTTACCCCCCCCCCCTACACACACACAGCAGTGTCCTCTGCCCCTCTCATATCACCTCCCTTCACAGCAGTGTCCTCTGCCCCTCTCATATCACCTCCCTTCACAGCAGTGTCCTCTGCCCCTTTCACATCACCTCCCTTCACAGCAATGTCCTCTGCCCCTCTCATATCACCTCCCTTCACAGCAGTGTCCTCTGCCCCTCTCATATCACCTCCCTTCACAGCAGTGTCCTCTGCCCCTCTCATATCACCTCCCTTCACAGCAGTGTCCTCTGCCCCTCTCATATCACCTCCCTTCACAGCAGTGTCCTCTGCCCCTCTCATATCACCTCCCTTCACAGCAATGTCCTCTGCCCCTCTCATATCACCTCCCTTCACAGCAGTGTCCTCTGCCCCTCTCATATCACCTCCCTTCACAGCAGTGTCCTCTGCCCCTCTCATATCACCTCCCTTCACAGCAGTGTCCTCTGCCCCTCTCATATCACCTCCCCTCACAGCAGTGTCCTCTGCCCCTCTCATATCACCTCCCCTCACAGCAGTGTCCTCTGCCCCTCTCACATCACCCCCCCCCCCCACCACACACACACAGCAGGGCCCTCTGCCCCTCTCACAGCACCCCCCACAGTAGTGTCCTCTGCCCTCCCCAGTAGTGTCCTCTGCGCTCTTCACATCACCCCCCCTCTTTACATTAACCCCTCAATAGCACTGCCACCCTACAGCAGTGCCCATCATCCCTTTAAATCACCCCCCACAGTAGGGCTCACTGCTACTTTACATCACCTCCACCCACAGTAGAGATCTCTGCCCCTTTACTTCACCCCCCTACCCCTCCAGCAGTCCATTCTGCTCCCCTTCACCCCCACCACACACACAGTATTGTGCCCTGCCCCTTTACATCACCCCCCCCCCCCCAGTAGTCATTTCTACCCCCTGGGTTTGGATGGGACAGGGACTCTGTCTGGATCTAGACCGCAGTCCGCCATTTAGTGATGCCTAGTATAGATAGTACTCATCTCCTGACATTGACTGTTAATTTATTGAAAGCTGTATTTCACTCACTTGGCTATTATCTCTCAAGCATTCTGGGACTGGGATATCGTAAGCTTAGTTCCCAGCTTCAACCACCTTCAGAAGCCACTACAATAAAGTTCTTAGTCCATCTGTTTGGTTTTTCATTCATTTTACAAAACTGGTTGGTACAAGACTGCATATGAGTATAAATGAAATGTTCAGTGGGAAGCTATAGCAGTAGAAATCTCCAAGAGATAGAAGCCACTTGGCTACAAATATATGATTACAAATGAAGTCTTGGTTTTAAATAGACTGCCCCCCTTTAAAAGGTAAAGCAAGTATTGATTACTACAAAAATAATAGTTTTTTGTGCATTAAACAAGTTGGGTCATCCTCTTCTGGAAATTGCTGGTATTTGGTGTGCAGAGGATTTTTTCATCCAGAACTTTTTCTAGAGAAGAGAGGTTTTCCTTAAAACTGGAAGTAGTATATCTGTATATCTAGAATAAAGTTTCCCATCTGAACACTGTCATTACCACATCCCTTAAGTACCCTGTAATGTTCACATTCAATGACAATTCCCGTAAAAATGCAGGAAGTCTATTCTGGGTAGTTGGAATTTGTTGCCTCTGATTAGTTTTTGATTACAGTACTGCAGGACATAATCTATAATGATATTTTTTTGACAAAACAACTGTTATTTTCAGTCACTGAGCTGAAAATAACAATCGCATGGCTTAAATACACTATCACAGTGACCATTAATACATACATTATAGCTTAGTGACCTGTGCTTTTGGTCTCTTAGAGCAAAATTAGAGCTAAAAATAACAAAATACGAATGAGAAGCCCATTAAAAGATAAAGAACATCATTTGATGTAGTATCCACCTTTAATCCAGAGCTGTCCATCACAGTAATTCTGTGTTACCACTAGATGTCCTTAGTCTCATAGCCAGCATCATTCAACCCACTTCCCCTAAGCCCATGCTGTCACTTTGACTGGACAATTAAGCCGTAGCACAGTGATGAGCTCATCTCTCTATCGCCTATCAGTTTGCTCCTTGTCAGTACACAAATAGATTGGCTCCTTTTGCTGCTTCTTCCTCTCACAGTCTGAGATCTGCTGTACAAGGGGTTGCAGGAGATTGATACCAATACAAATTCAGTAACTTTCACTGCTTGACTAAACAAAAAATAAATAAAAAAATAATGATAATGAAGGTAGAGCTGCATTCATTTTGTCTAATATACCTGCTTAAAGTTCAGCTTTAAAGAAAACCTGTTTAGTTGTTTTTCCCTGTAGTCCTACCTCAACCAGGCATGCCAACTTTCTCATAGTCAGTCTTTGTGAAGGCATTCCCTCATCTCCCATCTGGCAAAGCTAGTGCCTGGATATAGGTCAACCAAGCACCAAGCATTGCACTTTGCAATGTGGAAAAAGGGTGTGCCCTCTCACCTGCAGAAATGGGGATTCTTTGGGGTGCTTCAACGACACTCTGGGGTGGTGAGTTGTCCCACTGTAGCCAATAATGAAATTGTCAGCACCATTTAATGAAGTCATTATACCCAGATGCTAATGATGTCTATAGGAAGATGTTCAGGTGGCTCAGAAAGGTTAGTGTTTAAACTTGTATCAACAGGCAGAGATACCACCTGCAAATGGTCTAAATATTGTTTATTAAATATTTAAGAATTGTAAAAAATAATTCTATCATAAATGGTTTGCTGTGCTATTGGTGAAGCAGGAATAGGGTTTAATTCTTTTAGAGGTTCTGACTGTTGTTCAGCAACTTGGCAGGCTGAAAGCTACCTCTTCTTCTTTAACCCAGCTGGGCCAACCAATCCTCAAATTATTCCTATTAGGAATCCACTAGGGATTGTGCTGGGGTCATGGTGTGTCAAACATGTATCTATTGCTTAATTATTCTGTGCTAAAAGGTGCCTTACTTTCCGATTTGAGAAGGTTGGGAGGTACAATATACGGGCAAAAGTTTGCAAACACCTGACTCTACTCCCTATATGACCTTGTTGGACCATCCCATTCCAAAATAATGGACATTATTTGAGTGAGAGTACCCCATAAAAAAGGGGCGTACTTATAAAAGTCTAAAGTGAAGTCTGGGAAGTGGGTCAAGGATGAAGCTCCATCAACATTCTGAATATCCAATATGGGGTCATCAAAACACTGGATAGGTATGGGTACGCTTACCAGAACTGGTGGACTCTAGTGCCAGGAGCATAGAGTCTATTGAGCAGTGTGCCACCACAGGCAGATGTAAAGATGGCCCAGGGAAGATGGATGGTTTCTGGATCACCCAAACCACGAGCCACACAGTTGGATCTCGGAGGAGAAAGCAGGGATGGACTCAAGATGCGGACGTCTTCTCATATCAGGGAAGTATGTGGAAAAAAGAAAAATACCTCCACATAGTGCAGATCAAGGTTGTTTATTGCTAAAAAACCACTGTACATAAAAGTGATTACAAAGATAAAAACAGAGTGGCAATGTAGAGAGTAATAGCCGCCCATTACTCTCTACATTGCTACTCTGTTTTTATCTTTGTGATCACTCACGCATCTTGAGTCCATCCCTGCTTTCTCCCTTGAGATCCAACCGTGTGGCTCGTGGTTTGGGTGATCCAGAAACCATCCATCTTCCCTGGGCCATCTTTACATCTGCCCGTGGTGGCACACTGCTCGATAGACTCTATGCTGCTGGCACTAGAGTCCACCAGTTCTGGTAAGCGTACCCATACCTATCCAGTGTTTTGATGACCCCATATTGGATATTCAGAATGTTGATGGAGCTTCATCCTTGACCCACTTCCCAGACTTCACTTTAGACTTTTATAAGTACACCCCTTTTTTGTAGGGTACTCTCACACATTTGGATAGACATTTACACATCACTTCACATGGTGTTTATGTTGTGTTTTCTATTAGCGCTACTATTTACCCATTTTATAGATTTATGCTTGTCACATTGTTTGTAGCAGCTTTTTTTGAGTTTTAAGGTTTAGCGCAATAACCACCTTTATTACGGCAAAGAACAATTAACTGTGGGAGGTGGGTGAATCAGTTGGTCTTGGGGAAGGGGGAAGGCAGAAACCCTGGTGGAAGGCTACCAGGGTTCCAGTTTGCAATGAAGACCATGTGAAGAGTCAAAAACTGCCCCTTCCATTTAAACAGAAAACTGCCTCAGTGGCCTTGCTTTCTAGTCTACAAAATGGAGTCTCAGACTTCAGAGTTAAGCAGCCATACTGCTTGGAACAGTTTATTTAAAAAAAACAGAAGTCACAATCTTTTTCGGATCTATGCATACGAAAGAAAACCAAAAACATTTCTACACACAGTCTGTAATTGAATGAATAACTTTTTAAACATGGCGTGTCCCTTTAAATTTTAATTACTGAAAAGTAGCAAATGTTTATGCCTGAGTCACAATCTCTCTTTGTTGTAATTAAAAACCCATATTCATCTGGTTGATGATCTGAGTCCTGGCTGTGAGAAAGGTCCAGTGTACAGGGCACGTAGTGGCAACCATAAGTTCTATTTGCATGCCAGTCTGTGGTGCCAAAAATCCTGATTTATAATTCTCAGTCATCGCAAAGCTGTCTGCTATTATGAAGGGGAGCAGTATGTTTTAGGCCTATGCCTCCTGTATCTGAGTTTATCTTAAGATGATAAAACCAAGATTAATGACTCGATTTTCCAGGGTTAGAGTAAATGGACAACTGTGTAGCTATGTTAATACATTAAAAGAGGACATGTCATGTAAATGTGAAAAAAATGCCCATGGAAATAAAAACTCCGGGCAAACTAATAGTTTATTATAAATATGTTATGAACACAGCTGGATGCCTGTGTCTGCTTTTGGTTTTCTTATGCATAGTTTGGGGTTCAGACACACTGTTTTGGGTTTTCAAGAGATGCAGTGATGAAATCAAAAATAGCCTAATTCAATTTTTGCAGTAGCTGTTTTAGAAGTATGTAACCTAAAGAAGAATTGGTTATTAAATCTCCCAGGGAATCAAGTATATATAGCACTTGGTTCTGTTCTGATCTGTCCTGCGGGTGCTGAGCTGCGTGGTCGATCAGCTTGCTCCCCTTTCTCCCCCAATGCTGTCTGACCACCCTGCTAACAAGGAGAGGAATACTTAGGGAGGTCTGATTGACAGTGCTCTTTACTGGCAACAGGTGCTTGCTGGAGACAATCATCTGCCATTCAGCACACCAGAGTGAGGGGAAGGGTCCATTGACAAAAACAAGTTAAATTAGTCAGAGCTGTGTGATAGATCTGCCACCTACTAGTAAACACAGCCCCACAGTGCTGACTAAGCATTTACCAATTTGTAAATGTAAGGCTATACATAGTATACATAGTGGGAATCTTAGAGAGGATGTTGTAAATCCCTCATAGGAACACCAACACATTGGGCTTCAGCCTTGGGCAGAGCTACAGTAAAGCACAAACAGAAGCAAATATGTGATTTCAATGCAAAAAGGTGCTATAAATCAGACTGGGACCAAGTGCTATATGTGATATTCTGAAGATATGAAGTGAAATTCTTCCTTCTTTAAAGGATATAAACACAAGAATACTGTCCTCAGAGGTGCATCATTCCGACTCCCTTCTGAGACTTAATAACAAAATCAGTGTTTGCTGCAATATTAAAAACAAAAAATATAACTGAACTGTGCTAATCAGAAATTGAAATGTTATACATTGAAACATATGTGAATGACATCCCGTATACCAAGGAGGCAAATAACTACAGTGATATAAAAATTGAATGATCTTAAATAATCCAAAATGGGTGACAAAATAAAACTAATACCAATAGTGATAAATAAAAGAAAGTCCCAAAGAACCCAATTGATATCCGATATTAATTGCGGAAAAGCTCTTCAGATGACACCAAGTGACAAATCCACCACCAAAAGCAATCCGCGCATACCAGAGGCAAGCTACAAGACAGCTTGTACATCTAAAGATATCCGATCAATAGAAGCGTCCTGGTCCGACTTCACCATGGAGAGGAAAAAGCAGGAAAGGCTCCGTCCGATAGGCAAGGATGATTACCAGGGAGGACCCACAGAAATAAAAGATAGGAACTCCATAGTGTAAATCAGCAGACACAATTTATTAAAAAAGAGATTTGCACTTACATAAATGGCATAAATAGAATCCATGGTGAAGTCGGACCAGGACGCTTCTATTGATCGGATATCTTTAGATGTACAAGCTGTCTTGTAGCTTGCCTCTGGTAAGCGCGCATTGCTTTTGGTGGTGGATTTGTCACTTGGTGTCATCTGAAGAGCTTTTCCGCAATTAATATCAGATATCAATAGGGTTCTTTGGGACTTTCTTTTATTTATCACTATTGGTATTAGTTTTATTTTGTCACCCATTTTGGATTATTTAAGATCATTAAATTTTTATATCACTGTAGTTATTTGCCTCCTTGGTATAAGGGATGTCATTCACATATGTTTCAATGTATAACATTTCAATTTCTGATTAGCACAGTTCAGTTATATTTTTTGTTTTCTGTGTTTGTGTATGCCTCACAAATAGGGACTGCAGCTTTTTATTTATCATTTGGGTCTGTGAAGCGCTGTAATTTTTTGTATTTTGCTGCAATATTGGCCATCAATGCAGAGATTTCCCCAGCAGTACTCTTTTTTGCTGCTAAATGTCCTTAGTTTGACGGTGAGCAAAATTTAAACCCACTTCCACGAAGCACATGTTTTCTTTAACCCACCCCAAACTGTGAGTAGACAGTGAAAGTAGAAGCAGCACAGTGATGAGCTCATGCCTCTGTTAGGCCTCATGCACACAGGATGTTTAACCGTTTGCCGACTAGCCGCCGTCATTATACTGTGGCAGGTCGGCTCTCCTGCGCAAACCGCCGTAGGTGTACGTCGGTCTATGCATAGGAGATAGCGGGTGCAACACGCTGTGGGAGCGTGCCCGCGGGTCCAGCGGACTCGATGTCCGCCGGCGACCCCGCGATCATGGTGTACAGTAGGGATGAGCCGAACACCACCCGGTTCGGTTTGCACCAGAACCTGCCAACGGACCGAAAATTCGCACGAACGCTAGAACCCCATTGACGTCTATGGGACTCGAACGTTCAAAATCAAAAGTGCTAATTTTAAAGGCTAATTTGCATGGTATTGTCCTAAAAAGGGTTTGGGGACCCGGGTCCTGCCCCAGGGGACATGTATCAATGCAAAAAAAACTTTTAAAAACGGCCGTTTTTTCGGGAGCAGTGATTTTAATGATGCTTAAAGTAAAAAAAAAAGTGAAATATTCCTTTAAATATCGTACCTGGGGGTGTCTATAGTATGCCTGTAAAGTGGCGCGTGTTTCCCGTGTTTAGAACAGTCCCTGCACAAAATGTCATTTTTAAAGGAAAAATTCTCATTTAAAACTGCTTGCGGGTTTAATGTAATGTCGGGTCCTGGCAATATGGATGAAAATCAGTGAGACAAACGGCATGAGTACCCCCCAGTCCATTACCAGGCCCTTTGGGTCTTGTATGGATATTAAGGGGAACCCCGCACCCAAATTAAAATAAGGAAAGGTGTGGGGCCACCAGGCCCTATATACTCTGAACAGCAGTATACAGGCGGTGCAAACAAGACAGGGACTGTAGGTTTGTTGTTAAGTAGAATCTCTTTGTAATTTTGAACGGGTACATTTTTAACGTGTTTAGCTCCAGCCAAAAAATCTTTTTTAAGCTTTTTGGAAAACATAGGGAAGGGTTATCACCCCTGTGACATTTGTTTTGCTGTCTGTCCTCCTCTTCAGAAGATTTCACCTCACTTTTTGTCCCAATGACAAATTTTTTTTGAAAATTTGGGTTTTTTTGTGAAACAAGGATTGGAAAGCATCAGTGGAAGGGAGAAATGTTTTTCCCATATTAACTGTTACAGGAGAGATGTTCCCTTCCCAGGGGTAGATTTCATCTCACTTCCTGTTGTCTCCTTCCATTTGCAAGTAGGAGTCGTTTGTAAGTTAGATGTTTGAAAGTAGGGGCCTGTCCTATATACTCAGCAGAAATTTGGGCCTTAAGTGTTGTTGTGGCCACAACACTGTAAGCCCTCACAGGGCCCTGCTGTGAAATATTAGATCAAGAATTGTAATTACATGCCCCTGTTGACCAGAGGCAGAAAAATTGGGCCTTTGGTGCTGGTGGTGGTGCTGGTGCCACAACACTGTAAGTCCTCACTCGCTCTTGGTGGGTGCAGAAATGGGCCCTGCTGTGAAATATTAGATCAAGAATTGTAATTACATGCCCCTGTTGAACAAGGGCAGAAAAATTGGGCCTTTGGTGGTGGTGCTGGTGCCACAACACTGTAAGTCCTCACTCGCTCTTGGTGTGCGCAGAAATGGGCCCTGCTGTGAAATATTAGATCAAGAATTGTAATAACATGCCCCTGTTGAACAAGGGCAGAAAAATTGGGCCTTTGGTGGTGGTGCTGGTGCCACAACACTGTAAGTCCTCACAGACACTCTAGTTGGAACGCAGGAACGAGCCCTGCTGCAAAGTATTGCATCAAAAATTGTAATTACACACCCCTGTTAAACAGGGGCTGAAAAATTGGGCCTTAGGCACTGGTGCTGGTGCCACAACACTGCAACCCCTCACAGATACTCTAGTTGGAACGCAGAAACGAGCCCTGCTGCAAAGTATTGCGTCAAAAATTGTAATTACACGCCCCTGTTAAACAGGGGCTGAAAAATTGGGCCTTAGGCACTGGTGCTGGTGCCACAACACTGCAACCCCTCACAGAAACACTAGTTGTAACGCAGAAACGAGCCCTGCTGCAAAGTATTGCATCAAAAATTGTAATTACACGCCCCTCTTAAACAGGGGCTGAAAAATTGGGCCTTAGGCACTGGTGCTGGTGCCACAACACTGCAACCTCTCACAGATACTCTAGTTGTAACGCAGAAACGAGCCCTGCTGCAAAGTATTGCATCAAAAATTGTAATTACACGCTCCTGTTAAACAGGGGCTGAAAAATTGGGCCTTAGGAACTGGTGGTGGTGCCCAGAACCAAAAATGTTCTTACAAGCTATCAGCGTGATCATTGAGGAGGAAGAGGATAATTACTCAGGGATAGTCACTCAGCATCACATAGGCAGTCTTTAAAGGGATCTGAGATTTCAAAAAAAATTATTCGGTTACATCAGCATCAGGTGCTTGGTAGCTGGTGGTGATCCAAGACTGATTCATTTTTATGAAGGTCAGTCGATCGACCGAGTCGGTGGACAGACGCACCCTGTGATCGGTTACAAAGCCTCCAGCAGCACTGAATGTGCGTTCCGAAAGAACGCTGGATGCAGGACAAGCCAGTAGCTCAACTGCATACTGTGCAAGCTCTGGCCAGTGATCCATCCTCAAGACCCAGTAACCCAGAGGATTTTCGGTGGGAAAGGTGTCCAAGTCAGATCTTGCCCCTAGGTATTCCGGCACCATGTAAAACAGACGCTGGTGATGGTTGCTAGAACTGATCATACCTTGGGGCTGCGGACCAAAAAATTGTCTGAACGCATCGGTCAGACGGTCACCTTCTCCACCGCTCCTTCTTTGACTGACCAAAGCCTCAGCAACACGTTGTCCAGAAACAGGAGTTTGTAACCTCCCAGTCTCTGGGAACGCGTTGCACAGACCTTTCTGCAAGGCCTCCCGAAGATGTTTCATCCTCTGCTCCCTCTGCGATGGCAAGATAAGGTCCGCAACCTTACCCTTGTAACGTGGATCAAGGAGGGTTGCCAGCCAGTATTGGTCCTTCTCCTTGATACTACGAATACGAGGATCCTTACGCAGGCTTTGCAGGATCAGGGAGGCCATGCAGCGTAGGTTTGCTGAGGCATTCGGTCCGGAGTCCTCTGGGTCACTAAGGACGACATGGTCCGCAGCCACCTCCTCCCAGCCACGTACAAGTTCATGTGTTTCTTGGGACTGATCCCTTAAAGACTGCTGCTGATGCTGAGTGCCAGGCTCCACCTCCATACTGACACAATCTTCCTCTTCCTCCTCCTCCTCCTCTGTCCACTGTCTGGATAGTGGGCCTTGAGAGCTAAGGAAGTCCTCCTCTTCCTGCCTCTGTTCTGCCTCAAGTGCCCTGTCCATTATTCCACGCAGCGTGTGCTCCAACAGGTGGACAAGGGGGACAGTGTCACTGATGCATGCACTGTCACTGCTCACCATCCTCGTGGCCTCCTCAAATGGTGGACAGGACAGTGCATGCATCCCTGATCATGGCCCACTGCGTGGGAAAAAAAAACAAGCTCCCCTCACCCTGTCCTGGTGCCATAGTCGCACAGGTACTCATTGATGGCCCTCTGCTGCGTGTGCAGCCGCTGCAGCACGGCCAACGTTGAGTTCCACCTGGTGGGCATGTCACAGATTAGGCGGTTCTTGGGCAGGTTAAACTCCTTTTGGAGGTCCGCCAGCCGAGCACTGGCATTATAAGACCGGCGGAAATGCACACAGACTTTCCTGGCCTGCCTCAGGACATCCTGTAAGCCCGGTACCTGCCCAAGAACCGCTGCACCACTAAGTTAAGGGACGTGAGCCAAACAGGGCACATAGGTCATTTGTCCCTGTCGGAGGGCAGAGAGGAGGTTGGTGCCATTGTCGCAAACCACCATTCCTGCCTTAAGTTGGCGTGGCGTCAACCACCTCTGAACCTGCCCCTGCAGAGGTGACAGAACCTCTGCCCCAGTGTGGCTCCTGTCCCCCAGCACACCAGCTCAAGCACAGCATGGCATCTTTTGGCCTGCGTACTTGCGTAGCCCTTGAACGGCTATGGAGCACCGCTGGTTCCGAGGAAAAAGCACAGGAAGAGGCCATGGAGGAAGAAGAAGAGGAGGGGGTGGAGGAGAGAGATGTGTCACAATCATTAGTAGTGGCATTTTGGAGGCGTGGTGGCGGAACAACCTCCAACACTACTGCACCTTGTCCTGCATCCTTCCAGCTGCCAGCAGAGTCACCCAATGCACCGTGAAACTTAGGTAACGTCCCTGTCCATGCCTACTGGACCATGAGTCAGCAGTAATATGCACCTTACCGCTAACCACTCTATCCAGCGAGGCATGGACATTGCCTTCCACATGCCGGTAGAGAGCCGGAATCACCTTTCGTGAGAAAAAGTGGCGTTTGGGTACCTGCCACTGAGGAAACGCACATTCCACAAACTCATGGAAGGGGGCAGAGTCTACCAACTGAAAAGGTAGCAGTTGAAGTGCTAGCAATTTTGCCAAGCTAGCATTCAACCGCTGGGCATGTGGATGGCTGGGAGCAAACTTCTTTCGGCGGTGCAGCAGCTGGGGCAGGGAAATTTGCCTGGTACAATCTGACGTCGGTGTACCAAAAGCAGATTGCCCACAAGTACTTGGCTGTGGCACACCTAATTCTACACCTTCATTCCTCTCAATGCAGGTCTCAGAGAGGACTGAAGGTATAGTGGGTTGGAGATCTCAGCTGATGAGGAGCAAGGAGAGGTCCTCTTTGTTCTTTGGTGTGGGTCTTTTAGATACGCTTGCCAACGAACTGCATGGCAGGTCAACATATGTCCTGGTCAAGCATGTGGTACCCAAGCGGGAGATGTTTTGGCCACGTGAGATACGCTTGAGACATATGTTGCAAATAGCAGCGGTGCGATCTGATGCACTCGTCTCAAAAAAGGCCCACACCAAAGAACTTTTTGAATAACGCGCAGAGACTGCAGCGCCCTGCACATGTGAGCTTTGGGGTGTGATGCAGTCAATGTGCTGCCCTTAGGCTGGCCCCTGGAGGGCATCCTGCCTCGTTGGTGATGTGCCCGCCTCCTCCTCCTCCTCCTCCTCCTCTGTCCTATCAGCACACACGTTGAGTCAGTGACCTCATCATCCCCTCCCTCCTCATCACTGGAGCAAACCTGGCAGTATGCTGCAGCAGGGGGAGCATGACTGCCAAATTGCTGTCCTTCTTGGGCACCCCCTCTGTCTGTGCTCATGTTACTGCCTTCATCGAGCTCAGTATCATCATCAGAGCCTTCCAAACGCTGGCATCCTCCTGGAGCATGTACCCAACACTGTGGTCAAACAGTTCGAGGGACTCCTCAGGAGGACATGGTGGGGCTAGGGAAGGAGTCACTGATGACATTGAGCCGAGGAAGAGGCCGCTGCTTTGCAGACAAAGTACCCTGAGCATGAGTGAGAGAGGATGAGGAGGATGAGGACAGCTTGGTCATCCACTCGACCAAGTCTTCGGTATGTTGCGGCTCAACACGGCCAGCTGCCAAAAAAGGCCAAGCGTGTCCCACGGCCACGTGCTGATGGGATGCACCGTCTCCACGACCAGCACTAGACACAAGCCTGCTTGCCCTCTCTTATTGGCTTGTGACTGTCTGCCTCTCCTTCTTGGCCTTCCAGACATACTAATGGCCTGTAGCTGCACTAAGCTGGGATAGATATATATATATATATAATATATATATATATATATATATATATATACTGATACAGCAGCTAGCACAATCAACTGCCTGCCTGTAGTATGTAGAACACCACCAACCTTCTACAGGTAGCTTTAGCTGAACACTGTGCAGAGCTCGCAAAAAAATAACTTGTAGGTTTAGCTGAACACTGTGAGGAGGACGCACCACACTAACTTGTAGTTTTAGCTGAACACTGTGAGCAGACGCACTGCACTAACTTGTAGCTTTAGATGAACACTGTGCAGAGCTCGCAAAAAATAACTTTTAGGTTTAGCTGAACACTGTGAGGAGGACGCACCACACTAACTTGTAGTTTTAGCTGAACACTGTGAGGACGCACTACACTAACTTGTAGTTTTAGCTGAACACTGTGAGGAGGACGCACCACACTAACTTGTAGTTTTAGCTGAACACTGTGAGGCAGGACGCACTGCACTAACTTGTAGCTTTAGATGAACACTGTGCAGAGGTCTCACTACACTAACTTGTAGTTTAGCTGAACACTGTGAGCAGGACGCACTGCACTAACTTGTAGCTTTAGATGAACACTGTGCAGAGCTCGCAAAAAAAAACTTGTAGGTTTAGTCTGAACACTGTGAGGAGGACGCACCACACTGACTTGTAGTTTTAGCTGAACACTGTGAGCAGGACGCACTGCACTAACTTGTAGTTTTAGATGATCACTGTGCAGAGGTCTCACTACACTAACTTGTAGTTTTAGCTGAACACTTTGAGCAGGACGCACTACACTAACTTGTAGCTTTAGATGAACACTGTGCAGAGCTCGCAAAAAATAACTTGTAGGTTTAGCTGAACACTGTGAGGAGGATGCACCACACTAACATGTAGTTTTAGCTGAACACTGTGAGCAGGACGCACTGCACTAACTTGTAGCTTTAGATGAACACTGTGCAGAGGTCTCACTACACTAACTTGTAGTTTTAGCTGAACACTGTGAGCAGGACGCACTGCACTAACTTGTAGCTTTAGATGAACACTGTGCAGAGCTCGCAAAAAAATAACTTGTAGGTTTAGCTGAACACTGTGAGGAGGATGCACCACACTAACATGTAGTTTTAGCTGAACACTGTGAGCAGGACACACTGCACTAACTTGTAGCTTTAGATGAACACTGTGCAGAGGTCTCACTACACTAACTTGTAGTTTTAGCTGAACACTGTGAGCAGGACGCACTGCACTAACTTGTAGCTTTAGATGAACACTGTGCAGAGGTCTCACTACACTAACTTGTAGTTTTAGCTGAACACTGTGAGCAGGCGCACTACACTAACTTGTAGCTTTAGATGAACACTGTGCAGAGGGTCTCACTACACTAACTTGTAGTTTTAGCTGAACACTGTGAGCAGGACGCACTACACTAACTTGTAGCTTTAGATGAACACTGTGCAGAGCTCGCAAAAAATAATTTGTAGGTTTAGCTGAACACTGTGAGGAGGGATGCACCACACTAACATGTAGTTTAGCTGAACACTGTGAGCAGACGCACTGCACTAACTTGTAGCTTTAGATGAACACTGTGCAGAGGTCTCACTACACTAACTTGTAGTTTTAGCTGAACACTGTGAGCAGGACGCACTGCACTAACTTGTAGCTTTAGATGAACACTGTGCAGAGCTCGCAAAAAAATAACTTGTAGGTTTAGCTGAACACTGTGAGGAGGATGCACCACACTAACATGTAGTTTTAGCTGAACACTGTGAGCAGGACGCACTGCACTAACTTGTAGCTTTAGATGAACACTGTGCAGAGGTCTCACTACACTAACTTGTAGTTTTAGCTGAACACTGTGAGCAGGACGCACTACACTAACTTGTAGTTTTAGCTGAACACTGTGAGGAGGACGCACCACACTAACATGTAGTTTTAGCTGAACACTGTGAGCAGACGCACTGCACTAACTTGTAGCTTTAGATGAACACTGTGCAGAGGTCTCACTACACTAACTTGTAGTTTTAGCTGAACACTGTGAGCAGGACGCACTACACTAACTTGTAGCTTTAGATGAACACTGTGCAGAGCTCGCAAAAAAATAACTTGTAGGTTTAGCTGAACACTGTGAGCAGGATGCACCACACTAACATGTAGTTTTAGCTGAACACTGTGAGCAGGACGCACTGCACTAACTTGTAGCTTTAGATGAACACTGTGCAGAGGTCTCACTACGCTAACTTGTAGTTTTTAGCTGACACTGTGAGCAGGACGCACTGCACTAACTTGTAGCTTTAGATGAACACGTGCAGAGGTCTCACTACACTAACTTGTAGTTTTAGCTGAACACTGTGAGCAGGACGCACTACACTAACTTGTAGCTTTAGATGAACACTGTGCAGAGGTCTCACTACACTAACTTGTAGTTTTAGCTGAACACTGTGAGCAGGACGCACTACACTAACTTGTAGCTTTAGATGAACACTGTGCAGAGCTCGCAAAAAAATAACTTGTAGGTTTAGCTGAACACTGTGTGGAGGATGCACCACACTAACATGTAGTTTTAGCTGAACACTGTGAGCAGGATGCACTGCACTAACTTGTAGCTTTAGATGAACACTGTGCATAGGTCTCACTACACTAACTTGTAGTTTTAGCTGAACACTGTGAGCAGGACGCACTGCACTAACTTGTAGCTTTAGATGAACACTGTGCAGAGGTCTCACTACACTAACTTGTAGTTTTAGCTGAACACTGTGAGCAGGACGCACTACACTAACTTGTAGCTTTAAATGAACACTGTGCAGAGCTCGCAAAAAAAATAACTTGTAGGTTTAGCTGAACACTGTGAGCAGGATGCACCACACTAACATGTAGTTTTAGCTGAACACTGTGAGCAGGACGCACTGCACTAACTTGTAGCTTTAGATGAACACTGTGCAGAGGTCTCACTACACTAACTTGTAGTTTTAGCTGAACACTGTGAGCAGGACGCACTGCACTAACTTGTAGCTTTAGATGAACACTGTGCAGAGGTCTCACTACACTAACTTGTAGTTTTAGCTGAACACTGTGAGCAGGGCGCACTACACTAACTTGTAGCTTTAGATGAACACTGTGCAGAGGTCTCACTACACTAACTTGTAGTTTTAGCTGAACACTGTGAGCAGGACGCACTACACTAACTTGTAGCTTTAGATGAACACTGTGCAGAGCTCGCAAAAAAATAACTTGTAGGTTTAGCTGAACACTGTGTGGAGGATGCACCACACTAACATGTAGTTTTAGCTGAACACTGTAAGCAGGACGCACTGCACTAACTAGTAGCTTTAGATGAACACTGTGCAGAGCTCCCAAAAAAATAACTTGTAGGTTTAGCTGAACACTGTGAGGAGGACGCACCACACTAACATGTAGTTTTAGCTGAACACTGTGAGCAGGACGCACTGCACTAACTTGTAGCTTTAGATGAACACTGTGCAGAGGTCTCACTACACTAACTTGTAGTTTTAGCTGAACACTGTGAGCAGGACACACTACACTAACTTGTAGCTTTAGATAAACACTGTGCAGAGCTCGCAAAAAAATAACTTGTAGGTTTAGCTGAACACTGTGAGGAGGACGCACCACACTAACATGTAGTTTTAGCTGAATACTGTGAGCAGGACGCACTGCACTAACTTGTAGCTTTAGATGAACACTGTGCAGAGGTCTCACTACACTAACTTGTAGTTTTAGCTGAACACTGTGAGCAGGATGCACTACACTAACTTGTAGTTTTAGCTGAACACTGTGAGCAGGACGCACTGCACTAACTTGTAGCTTTAGATGAACACTGTGCAGAGCTCGCAAAAAAATAACTTGTAGGTTTAGCTGAACACTGTGTGGAGGATGCACCACACTAACATGTAGTTTTAGCTGAACACTGTAAGCAGGACGCACTGCACTAACTAGTAGCTTTAGATGAACACTGTGCAGAGCTCGCAAAAAAATAACTTGTAGGTTTAGCTGAACACTGTGAGGAGGACGCACCACACTAACATGTAGTTTTAGCTGAACTCTGTGAGCAGGACGCACTGCACTAACTTGTAGCTTTAGATGAACACTGTGCAGAGGTCTCACTACACTAACTTGTAGTTTTAGCTGAACACTGTGAGCAGGACGCACTACACTAACTTGTAGCTTTAGATAAACACTGTGCAGAGCTCGCAAAAAAATAACTTGTAGGTTTAGCTGAACACTGTGAGGAGGACGCACCACACTAACATGTAGTTTTAGCTGAATACTGTGAGCAGGACGCACTGCACTAACTTGTAGCTTTAGATGAACACTGTGCAGAGGTCTCACTACACTAACTTGTAGTTTTAGCTGAACACTGTGAGCAGGATGCACTACACTAACTTGTAGTTTTAGCTGAACACTGTGAGCAGGACGCACTGCACTAACTTGTAGCTTTAGATGAACACTGTGCAGAGCTCGCAAAAAAATAACTTGTAGGTTTAGCTGAACACTGTGAGCAGGACGCACCACACTAACTTGTAGTTTTAGCTGAACACTGTGAGCAGGACGCACTGCACTAACTGTAAATAGTCTAGCTGCCTGACTGTGGTACTAATAGGATCAAAAGAACATCAGCAATTTTCTTCAGGTAGCTGTAAATACTGTAACAAGACAAGCCTGCCTGTCAGTAAGAAGATAACATGAACGGATCTAGCTAAACTGAATACAGTGTATATATATATATATATATATATATATATATATACAACACCTGGGATGTATATATATACACAATACACTGTAAGTGCAGCTAACTCACTGACTGTCCTGCCTAATCTATCTAACTCAAATGAAAAGACACTGTCTCTCTGTCTATCTATCTCTCTTTCAACGCCGGAACACACACTACACAGGGCCGCCGTGCAGGCGGCCTTATATAGAGTGGGGCGTGTTCTAAACCCCCTGAGCCATAATTGGCCAAAGCCACCCTACCGATGGTGCTGTGATTGGCCAAGCATGCGGGTCATAGTGCATGCTTGGCCAATCATCAGCCAGCAATGCACTGCGATGCCGCAGTGAATTATGGGCCGTGACGCGCCACACGAATTTGGCGCGAACGGCCCATAAAGTTTGGAATTCGGCGAACGACCGAACAGCCAATGTTTGAGTCGAACATGGGTTCGACACGAACAAGAAGCTCATCCCTAGTGTACAGAGGCAGAACGGGGAACTGCCTATGTAAGCAAGGCGATTCCCCGTTCTGCCAGATGACATGTCAGAGATCTTCTGTTCCCAGTGATCGGGAACAGCGATCTCTGTCATGTCCCTGGTAGCCCCCTTACAGTTAGAACACACCCAGGGAAGACACTTAACCCCTTGATCGCCCCCTAGTGTTAACCTCTTCCCTACCAATGTCATTTTTATAGCACTGATCAATGTAATAATGTCACTGGCCTCCAAAAAGTGTCATTTGGGGGTCAGATTCGTCCGCTGCAATGTCGTAGTCCTGTTAAAAATTGCAGATTGCCGCCATTACCAGTAAAAACAATAAAAAAATAAAAGTCGCTCAATCTATCCTATAGTTTATAAACTAAAAATTGCAGATTGCCGCCATTACCAGTAAAAACAATAAAAAAATAAAAGTCGCTAAATCTATCCCATAGTTTATAAAAATTAACATACACCTATTGCGTTTTTTTAACCAAAAATATGTAGAAAAATATATATCGGCCTAAACTGATGAATACATCTTTTTCTATATATATATATATTTTTTTTGGATAAGTATTATAGCAGGAAGTAAAAAAAATAGTTTTTTTTTCAAAATTGTAAGGCTTTTTTGTTTATAGCACAAAAAATGAAAACCGCAGAGGTGATCAAATACCACCAAAAGAAAGCTCTATTTGTTGGAAAAAAATTACATCAGTTTTGTTTGGGTACAGCGTCGCATGACCACGCAATTGACAGTTAAAGTGACACAGTGCCATATTGCAAAAAATGGCCGGGTCATAAGGGGGGCAAATCCTTCCGGGGCTGAAGTGGTTAAAAAATGCCGGTGCTGCTGCCAGGAAAAAGCAGTGTTAAAAATGCGCTGTTAGCCGCATTTTTGAATAGCGTTTATGGGCGTTTTTTCGCATTTTTTGGCGTTAGCGTTTTTTGGCTTTTTTCAGTACAAACACTCCCATTAATGTAATAATGCCTTAAAATGTCAAACGCGGCTAAACGTAGCTAACAGCTTGTTACAGCTTTTAGACCTTCAGGGGCGTTTTTCGTTTTCACAGCTCGACAGCCTCAGCTCCTGGATGCACAGGCTGTCGTTTTTTTTCTACGTTTCCTAAACGTTTATGCCTCCAAACACAGTTTATGTGTGCAATGACACATAGTCTAATGCCGCGTACACACGGTCGGACTTTTCGTCTACAAAAGTCCAACGGACGCTGACGGACTAAAGCTGGCTGGTAATCCGATCGTGTGTGGGCTTCTCCGGACTTTCAACGTACTTTTTTAGCCTCAAATCCGACGGACTTTAGATTTGAAGCATGCTTCAAATCTTTACGTCGTAACTACGACGGACCCCGAAGTCCGCTCGTCTGTATGCTAGTCCGACGGACAAAAAAACGACGCATGCTCATAAGCAAAAACTAAACGGAAGCACTCGGTCTAGTAAAACTAGTGTTCGTATTGTAGGTAGCACATTCATCACGCTGCAAAATCTGTGATCGTTGAATGCAGCGCATTTTATTTCTTCTTTACGAAGGCTCTATAAAGAACGAAGGTGTTTTGCTGTTCATAATCAGAGTTCTCCCAAACTGATTTCTGGATTCTTTTTCTCTTTGATCTCATGAATGATATAGTATGCATTTTAAAAACAATGTTTCCATACTAATAATACTTTTTCCCCTTTTTTTTTTTTAGGTTTGTAAAGTTAACACAAAGAACCCATTATTATTTTTTTTTTTTATAGTGATTATTTTTTAGTTTTTAGATAAAGTTAACCCAAAGCACCGTTTTTGGTTACGTAAATTTTTGGATTTTCAAGACTTACCACTTGAACATTATTAACATTAGTAATGTATTTTTGGTGTGTTTTTTTTCAAACTCAATGAGATTGTTGTCCCTTGTTAATTTAACATTGTGTGTAAAATCAATGATTTCAAAGAAAAAACATAAAGTCTTTTGCTAAACTCAAAAAATGATCCATTTATTCATGGTCAAAATAAAATAAAGAGGAAGTCAACGCTGGAAAAAGTCGGTGTACCAGAAAATTGGGATCTTGCGGAGTCCATATAAGAGGGAGCACAATCTGGTCCAAGAATCCCAGAGATCAACAGCACCAGCAGATGATCTAGATGTCCCCAGACTGTGGTCCTACAACAGCCTGCGTCTTCTGTCAGACCAGACTGAACCCAGGTCATCATTTTCTTCTCTTCCCTGCAGCCTTTCCTCCACGCTGCCCTGCAGCCTTCCCTGTAGCCTTCTTTTGAGGCTGTGGCTCTGGTGTTTCAGTTGTGGCAGGAGGAGGAGGAGGAGGAGGAGGAGGAGGAGGGGGGGCTGCCTCATGTAGTTGGGTGTTTTGTGTTAGCGTGCCCTGCAGCCCCTTATGGATTGTTTCCCCAAATAGGCGCTCACAAATGAGGCGCTGCTCCCTATTCATCTGAAGAAGCCTGCTGGCTAAGTAGCAGCCATAGGATTCTTCCGCTTCGGGGGGGCTCCTTAAAAAACGGGTGGCCTCTTGCATGAGGCGCAGGGATGCGTCCTGTGTGACCATCCCCTTCCTGGCCCTTTTTTTGGGAAGGTGGAGGGGAGGCACTTGGGATTCGGTCAGGCTCCTACTGGGCCCAGCCACCTCACTTGGCCCAGCCACCTCACTTGGCCCAGCCACCTCACTGGGAGCAGCCACCTCACTGGGAGCAGCCACCTCCTGCCTGACACTGGGCCCAGCCTCCTCCAGGATGATGGTGAATCCGGCCTCCTCCAGGCTGTCCATGGGCCTGGTCTCCTCCTGCCTGCCACTTTCCCCACATTCCTCCTGGATGGACTCATCCTGTGTATAAAAAAAGGACAATAGTTTGAGTATATTTTTTTGGGTTCATCAATGACACACAGTTTGCTTCTCATGAATAGCAAATTCAATGTGAATACTTCTCTTTAATAAAAGAGTCTAATCAGACACCCTAATTATTTCAAGCAGGTGCCAAACATATTTAGCCACTACTGTCAATTGATATGTATACACAATTTTGAGTGCAAAATTATTTTAGACAATTATAACATCCAGTTAACATCATTAATATTAGTACAGTAAATATTTGTTAAAATAATTTACCTGACTCCAGATGGTCATATCTGGTTCATCCAGGATGGAAGACCCAGCTTGCTCCTCATCAGCCTCTGCTGGGGTGGAGGGAAGGGTGGAGGGAAGGGTTGAAAGTGATGGCCTGGCTTCATTCTGGTCATCCAGAAAACGTAGTTGATTATAGTACCACAGCCTGGGTACATAAACATCATCTGCTGATGCTCCTGATCTCCTTGATTCCTGGATCTTCTTATGCTCCCTCTTATACATGTTCCTCAAGCCCCCAATTTTCTTGAGCAATGTCTCCATTGTTGCTTCCGGGATGGTCGCCTGGACAAAGGCCAGAAGTCTCTCCAGCGTTGACTTCCTCACATGCTTAGCATAATACTGAGGGTGTTTCACCTCCCACAAATTCCTCATCTCTCGATATTTGGAAATAAAAGATGTAAGGAACTCTGGATCCTTAAATAGGGGATTCATTATATCTGGAAAAGATGAAGTCACAAGACAAAAAACACTTTTATTATAGGTTTCGGCTAACCCCTCATCATCTTCTCCCTATGTAGGCCTCATCAATCTATCAAGCCATATAGGCCGCTTGCTACAAAGTCATGACCATAAAACCCAAAAAAAATATATTTAAAATTACCTTCGTTTTGTAACGTCCTGGTCCACTATCACCTACGCACAGAACGTACGTACGACACGTGCGCAAGGGCCCTCTTCATACACTACGCATGTGTGAAACTCCGCCTGCGTCGCCCGCCCCTGACGTTCGAAATTAACTCATGTTCTCCGCCCCCTAATTCGACGCACAGAACGTACGTACGACACGTGCGCAAGGGCCCTCTTTATACACTACGCATGTGTGAAACTCCGCCTGCGTCGCCCGCCCCTGACGTTCGAAATTAACTCATGTTCTCCGCCCCCTAATTCGACGCACAGAACGTACGTACGACACGTGCGCAAGGCCCCTCTTTATACACTACGCATGTGTGAAACTCCGCCTGCGTCGCCCGCCCCTGACGTTCGATTTTAACTCATGTTCTCCGCCCATTTTTTGTTACGGCGCGTAGTGGAGTTAAAGAATGGCGGAGACACCTGAAATGTTGACGACCTCAGGTAGTGGAGACAGCCCGGAGGCTGGAACGTCAGCGAAATCTATGAGGCCTAGATTTAAGGCCTCTAATATGAGTTTTAAAGAGATGGTGGAGATGGTGGCCATTCTTCACAAAGACGACTATGATGGCAATTATGGGCCGTACGCACGGCCAAATTTGCGCAAGGCCAAAATAATGGCGAAGGTCGTGGAGACTTTGCAGGCATCTTTTGGGGTCCAGCGCTCCAAAGATCAACTGCGAAAAAGATGGTCTGACCTGAAACTCAGGGAGCCGGATCAATACCGACGTATCCGGAAAGTTCTTAAAAAAAGTAAGTACTTGTCGTGTTTTTCTCTTGTGTTTATTACCTTGTATACTGCTCCATGTGCTTTTCCTTCCTATCCGATTTTTTGTTCATCGTTTTAAACGATCTTTTAATAAACCTCGTTACATATCTATAGATATATATATATATATCTATATATATCTATATATATATATACAGATATATATAGATATATATATATCTATATATATATACACATATATATATATAGATATATATATATATATATATATATATATATATATATATATATATATATATATATATATATATATACATATATATACATATATATATATACATATATATATATATACATATATATATACATATATATATATATATATATATAACTATATATATATATATATATATATATATATATATATATATAACTATAGAGAGAGAGAGAGATATATATATATATATTGAGAGATATATATAGATATAGATATAGAGATATAGAGAGAGAGAGAGAGAGAGAGAAATATATAGAGAGAGAGAAATATAGAGTTAGGTAGATAGATAGATAGATATAGAAATGTAAAACATTCTTTTTGAAGATTTGAAGTTATCTTAATTTTTTGGCTTTACATTTAGTTAGATATTTAGAGATTTTGTTCCAGATATAGAGAGAGATCAAAAGATTATTAACTATATTTTGAGATATTGATATCTATCTATCCGATATGTCTTTCTAATTTTAAATATTGAGGTAAAATAGGAACTCTACACAAACCACTTCATTACAAATGTTGGAAAATTACTATGTACTAAAATATCTGTGTGCTAATTAGATTAATAATTTTTTGTTTCACATAGGGGAAAAATCACTCAGCCAACAACCAGAAGACAGTCCACCCCAAGCAAAACATGATTGGGAAATAAGCCCAAGTCCCATTGAGGATGTGGAGGAAGGAGAGGTGGGCGACATGGGCACCCCACCAGGTGAGTGTCTGACACACCAGCTTACGTTAATCTATGCATGGCTGCCTTTTGTTTAATGTAATTTGTCTACTCTATTTTAGGGGATCTGGTTGTGCTTCATTCAAGCAATAGTGCCACCCCCGAGGATGTGGAGGAATTAGGCTACATGGGCACCCCACCAGGTCAGTGTCTGAGACAACAGCTTTATTATGGTAAGGTAAAAACTATGTATGTGTGCATATTTCTAAAGACATTTTTTGGTTTCATTCCACTTTAGGTACAACAACAAGAAGTGACTATTTCACCTCTGAAAGTGCCCAACGGCTAATTGGTCAAATAATGGCCTGGAATAAGGACATCGATGAAATGCGGAATCGGCTGGATCGTATGCAGCAGGAAATGAAGGACATGATTGATGTTTTGGGGCGAATCTAAATGCCCTTTTTTAAACCCCAAAACATCAATCATGTCCTTCATTTCCTGTTTTGCTGACCCCATTCTGGGCCTTCTCTTTTTTTTTTTTGGCAGAACATAAATGGCTGTTTAACCTAATGTAAAAAAGGAGGGCTGTTTCTCGTAAATACCTCAAAAATCCACAAAAAAATAAAACTTGATTTTCAAAAAAACACAAAAAAAAACAAAAAAAAACTTGATTTTAAAAAACCAAAAAAAATTAAAAAACTTGATTTTAAAAAACCAAAAAAAATTAAAAAACTTGATTTTAAAAAACCAAAAAAAAATAAAAAACTTGATTTTAAAAAACCAAAACAAAATAAAAAACTTGATTTTAAAAAACCAAAAAAAATTAAAAAACTTGATTTTAAAAAAACAAAAAAAAATAAAAAACTTGATTTTAAAAAAACCAAAAAAATTAAAAAACTTGATTTTAAAAAACCAAAAAAAAATAAAAAACTTGATTTTAAAAAACAAAAAAAAATTAAAAAACTTGATTTTAAAAAAACCAAAAAAATTAAAAAACTTGATTTTAAAAAAACCAAAAAAATTAAAAAACTTGATTTTAAAAAAACAAAAAAAAAATAAAAAACTTGATTTTAAAAAAACCAAAAAAATTAAAAAACTTGATTTTAAAAAACCAAAAAAAAATAAAAAACTTGATTTTAAAAAAACCAAAAAAATTAAAAAACTTGATTTTAAAAAAACCAAAAAAAATAAAAAACTTGATTTTAAAAAACCAAAAAAAATAATATACAAACTTTATTAAAAAAAAATAATAAAAACAAAAATAACTTGATAAAAAAAAAAACATAAACAAAAAAATTGCTTTAAAAAAAAAAAAAAACAAAACAAAACTTGATTTTCCCAAAACAAAAAAATAAGCCTGTTTGTGAAAATCAAAAAGCCAAAAATATTTTTTTGTGGATTAGGTATAAATATTTAGATATAATTATATTTTGCTACATTATTAAGATATCATTCTATTTTTGTCTATGAACATTTTAGACTAAATGCAGAACTGAATGCATAACAACCATTAATAAAAACATCTCCTTATAGGAATTAAATAAATGTGTGGTTTGTTATTTCAAGGCTCAGTATCATTTTAGTTATAATTGTAAAAAAGTTGTTTACAGTGGCAATGGAGCTTATTTAGACATTTAAAATTACAATACAGTTGGCACTACAACTGCTCGACCATAACCTAGGAGACAGCCCAAAAGAAAGGCAAGCAATAAATATAATGCAAGATTTCATCAATAATTTTTTTATTGTCAAAAATTATATATCCTGGCCCATTGCAATGGCCCCCCTACCCATAAAATAATTAACATATTGCTGTCTAACTTGACGGGCACTTTGGGGGGCCAAGCCAGTACGGACAGTATCCAGGCCTGTAAGGTTGGCTTCTATTTGTCCGGCCTCAGGCCCAACTGTGCCTATATAATTTGGAGAATGCTTATTTAAAAAGTTGTGCAGAATGCAGCACGATAAAATGATAAAATTAAGTTTGTATTCCGCCAAATTAATGGCTGTTTGAAACAGGCGGAACCGGCTGGCCAGAATTCCAAACGCATTCTCAACCACTCTTCTAGCTCTGGCCAGCCGGTAATTAAAAACCCTCCTCTCCGGGGTGAGGGTTCTTTGGGGGAATGGCCTCATGAGGTGCTTGCTGAGAGCAAAGGCTTCATCGGCAATGAAGACAAAGGGGAGTCCTTCCACGTTATCCTCATCAGGTGGCAATCCCAGGCCACCACTCTGGAGACGCTGGCAGAACTCCGTCTGGGCAAATACTCCTCCATCCGACATCCGGCCATTCTTCCCCACGTCCACATATAAAAAATCATAGTGTGCCGACACCACCGCCATTAAAACAATACTGTGGAACCCCTTATAATTAAAATAATATGACCCCGAATGGGGTGGTGGCACAATGTGGACATGTTTCCCATCTATAGCCCCTCCACAATTGGGAAAGTCCCAACGGCTGGCAAAATGGGATGCCACAGTCTGCCATTCCTGTGGCGTTGAAGGAAACTGGGAAATCAAACAAGAAAACCAAAATCAATTAATTTTGAAGCTAACATTGCAAGAAAATTAGACAATTAAAAACATTATTCCCCAGCATCAGTATAACATTCAATAATTTAATTGTTCTGGAATAACTAATATGGAAAGGCACACTTATCAGATTGCTCACCCCCTCTGATGGAACATTGATTACATTTTAGGGGGTTGTGAAATCCCTAAAAAAAATTACTTTTAGGACACGCAGGAATTTAGGGACTAAAAAGGCTACAAGACTGCAGTTGTCGCACTCTGCAGGTGCAGTTGCTAACCAGCTTACAGTAAATGAGGTAATGTAAAAAGGCATTCATGTTGCAAGGAGTACACAATCACATGCAAGGGCAATTAATGAAAACACTTTGAGGCTTGCATATGATTTGATGATGGAAATCAGCAGAGCTTCTGCTCATTTACTAAAGCACTGGAACAAATGCACTTGTAGAGTGCACATGCATTTTGCAAAGTGCAACATATATTTGCTTTAGACAAATCAACACCACAGAACATTCCAGCAAATTTTAACGAGGGTGGGGGTGGGGGGGTTGTGAAATCTAGATAATTGCTCATTAGCAGCACACTATTTGGAGTGAGTTTAGGTGGGGGGGGGGGGGTGGGGGGGTTGTGAAATCTAGATAATTGCTCATTAGCAGCACACTATTTGGAGTGAGTTTAGGTGGGGGGGGTGGGGGGGTTGTGAAATCTAGATAATTGCTCATTAGCAGCACACTAAATACACTCAAACAAAATACATTCCAAATGAGTAGACTAGGTGGATATGTTCCCATCACTTCATGCTGGGAAGGTAGGTTATTGAAGGAAAATATACATGCATGACAAAAAATAACAGGAAAAAATTCCAGCATGTGTGAGGATAAAAAGGGGACATTCACACTATATTGCAATGATGGTAAGTAGTGTTTGAAGCAAGAAATACATCACATTATCAAAGATTACATAAAAGAACATGTGATGCTAATAAAAGAAAAATATCTTACCTTAATATAGTCCTTCTGCAGGACCTGTATGATGGCAGAACAGGTCTCTGGGATAATGATCCCCAGAGCCTGGGGGGAGATGCCTGTCGAGAACTTAAGGTCCTGCAGGCTTCTCCCTGTGGCCAAATACCGCAAGGTAGCGACCAGCCTCTGCTCCGGAGTGATGGCTTGCCTCATGCAGGTATCCTGCCTGCTGATATAGGGGGTCAGCAAAGCCAACAAACGGTCAAAAACGGGGTCCGTCATCCGGAGAAAGTTCCTGAAATCCTCAGGATTATTCTCACGGATCTCACGGAGCAAAGGCATGTGACAGAACTGGTCACGCTGAAGCAACCAATTCTTGGTCCATGAACTCCTCCTCGCCCTGTTCATGGACTGGTCTTGGGCTGAAGAATAAACTACAGCACCAAGCACATACAATGCACGAGCTCTACGACGAGTACGTACAGGTAACATGGCTTCAAAACGGTCGGCTGGTCAGAACGCACTAAACAGAACGCACTGAAGAACAGCAAGGCCTGTGAAGAACGACCTGAAAATCAGGAACGAGCGGCCAATAAAACAAAGATTTCTCAATGCCAACTGACCAAACGCACTGAAAAGCAGATACAAACCTCACAAGCACAGACTGAACAACAGTTAAAACGAACTGAAAAATACGAGTCTCACAAGCGCGAATCGTCTCTCACCAAACTTCTACTAACACGAGATAAACACGAGATTAGCAGAAGGAGCCCAAAGGGTGTCGTACGGGCTATTGAACTTCCGTTTTATAGTCTCGTCGGACTTGGTGTACGTCACCGCGTACTAGGCTGTCGTACTTTTGTGTGGTCGTGTGTGTGCAAGTCCGTTCGTAAGAAAGTCTGCCGCAAGTCCGCCGAAGGTACGTCGGAAGTATGTCGGACAGGCTGTCGGACTTTTGTAGACGAAAAGTCCGACCGTGTGTACGCGGCATAACATGGAGGGGCGTTTAGAGGCAGTTAAAAAAAAAATTAGAATCCCCTAACAGCAGCTGTAAAAATGTCCTGTGTGCCTGAGCCCTGCTTTGCTTTGCTTTTTACTCCTGATGGCATGTTTCTTGTCAGCATATGAACTGATTGACTTTGCTCACTGCTTCCCCCTCCCACACATAGATTGCAAGAGGCTGATGCCAGGTCACATTCAGGTACTAATACTGCTTGCATTAAAAAAATAAATTAAAAATAATTGCGTATATATATATATAATGCTGCATTCCTTTCCCTGCTCTATCAAAAACTTACAAAAAATAAATACATTTGGCTTTATATACTCTTTAATATTAGGTTGAACTCCAAACTTTTTCCTATTTTACAATTGAATATAGAACTGCATTTTTTTTTTTTTTTGCAGTCTTTATTTATAGTATTATTTAGCAAAAACAGAGGAGGCGAACCACAGAAGAATAGAGAAGGCAGACTGTACAATTTTCGACATTAGACTTTGTTAGCATATACGATGGAAGTGCATAGACTTGCATTCAAATAGGAAAAGTAGAAAAAAAGGAGCTTGGGTTCATAATTTTCTATTAAATAAGTGTCAAGTAGGTCCAATGAAAGTCCAGGGGCCCCAGCGTCATAAAATAGAGTTCAACTTCCTGTGAAATAACTGGACAAGCTGTACAAAAGGGGTATTACAGTATAACACACATTGACAACAGAAAGTGCCTCTTGAGGGGAACAAGTCCCAGGTAAAGAGGGGGTTCAGATTAAAGTGTGATTGGTAATGGAAACTAAGTGGCAAGTACCCAGTGGGAATGGAAGAAAGAGAAGGAGGGTAGGGTGCACTAGGCAGGAAAGCATTCTCCTCCAGACACTAAAAAAACCCCAAAAAAACTGTGTAAACCTGAACACAGTGTGGGGAGAGCATGCAGAACTGGTTAATAACCAAATGAGACATACCTGTTTATTGAGTAAGCAATTGTTCGAACTCGTCTGTGCAATAATACTCTATCTAATAATACTATGTGGTGAAGAATTCAGAGCGTGTTTTTCAAGGAGCTGGTAAGGCTTAAAATCACTCTAATGTCTTCCATCCATTGTTCCACTGCTGAATTGTTGGCGGTTGGGAGGTTTTCCACAGTGCAGATATGCAAGAGCATGCAGCATTGACCAAGTGGGGTAATATCATTTTTTTATAGGATGCCACCAGAATTGAATTATGATGTAGAAGGAAAAACGTGGGTAACTTAGGGATTGTCTGCTCTGTAAATATTTGGGAAATTTAATGGACTTGTGTCCAAAAGTTTTTAAGAAGTGGACAAGACCAAAAGACATGCAACAAATCCACTCTCCACCCTCCAGGTAGATAAAGTGCAGCATCGCAGAAGTATGGTACCAGCGGCTAATTATCTTATACCCTGATTCTTGATATTTGATCTGAAGGACATGGTAAGTATCTTTAAGTTTGCTTCTGCTGCAAAGGTAATGCCCAACTCCTGTTCCCAGTTTTCCAGAAAATTCAATGGGGTTTTTGATGTTTCCATAAGGAAAGAGCATGGCTAATTGGTCCATCGGCCTGGCATTCCTGTTCAAATGGATTCAACATATGTAAAAAAAATTTACAGGCTAGGTAAAAAGCAAAAATCGATGAGCTGCAATATTTTCAGGGCACCCAAAAAAGGAGAATGTTTGGTCTGTTGCAAGTTGAGTAGAAGATAGCCAGTTGGAGCAATGTAGAAATGGCTTTACACACCATTTGTTTTCTTGCCTAATGCGGATGAACGTTTTGTCCTGGAATCCTGGTAAAAAGGGTTATAGCGGGATTCTTTTTTTGTGAAGCAAACAACAAATGGGAGAAAATAACAGAAAAAGTCAATGTGCATAACC
Source organism: Aquarana catesbeiana (assembly GCF_042186555.1). Classification (NCBI taxonomy): domain Eukaryota; kingdom Metazoa; phylum Chordata; class Amphibia; order Anura; family Ranidae; genus Aquarana; species Aquarana catesbeiana. The sequence continues at coordinate 527,750,491 of NC_133326.1, forward strand.
ATTTACCCCCCTAAAGTCAATACTTTGTAGAGCCACCATTTGCGGCTATCACAGCTCCAAGTCGCTTTGGGTAAGTCTCCATGAGCTTGCCACATCTTACCACTGGGATTTTTGCCCATTCCTCCTTGCAAAACTGCTCCAGCTCCTTCAAATTGGATGGTTTTCACTTGTGAACAGCAATCTTTAAGTCTGCCCACAGATTTTCTATTGGATTGAGGTCTGGGCTTTCACTAGGCCATTCCAACACATTTACATGTTACCCCTTAAACCACTCAAGTGTTGCTTTAGCGGTGTGTTTGGGGTCATTGTCCATCTTTCCCTCAACTCCGACCAGTTTCCCAGTCCTGACTGCTGAAAAACATCCCTACAGCATGATGCTGCCACCACGTTTCACTGTGGGGATGGTGTTCTTTGGGTGATGTGATGTGTTGGGTTTGCGCCAGACATAGAGTTTTCTTTGATGGCCAAAAAGTTCCATTTTAGTCTCATCAGACCAGAGCACCTTCCTCCATACATTTTGGGAGTTTCCCACATGCCTTTTCACAAACTCAAAACGTGCCATTTTGTTTTTTGCTGAAAGTGATGGCTTTCTTCTGGCCAATCTGCCATAAAGCCCAACTCTATGGAGCATACGGCTTATTGTCATCCTATGTACAGGTAGTCCAGTCTCTGCTGTCTCTGCTGTGGAACTCTGCAGCTCCTCCAGGGTTACCTTCGGTCTCTGTGCTGCCTCTCTGATTAATGTCCTCCTTGTCCGTGAGTTTTGGTGTGCGGCCTTCTCTTGGCAGGTTTGCTGTTGTGCCATGTTCTTTCCATTTGGTTATGATAGATTTGATGGTGCTCCTAGGGATCATCACATTTTTGGATATTTTTTTTATAACCTAATTCTGACTTGTACTTCTCACCAACATTGTCCCTTACTTGTTTGGAGAGTTCCTTGGTCTTCATGGCAGTGTTTGGTTAGTGGTGCCTCTTGCTTAGAGAGGGCCTTTCAAAAAGGTGTGTATTTGTAATGACAGATCATGTAATTTCACTAATTATGTGACTTCTGAAGGTAATTGGTTGCACCAGAGTTTTTTATGGGCTTCATAACAAATGGGGTGAATACATATGCACATGCCAATTATCATTTTTTATTTCTGAAAAATAGTATTATGTATATATTTTTCTAATTTTACTTCACCAACTTAGACTATTGTGTTCTGATCCATCACATATAATTCAGATTAAAAAAAACATTGAACTAAAGGATGTAATGTAACAACATATGTAAAAAGCCAAGGTGGTGAATACTTTTGCAAGGCACTGTATCTGGAGGTGCCATCCCCATGAAGGGATGCGAGGGATTAAGAGAAAAGAGTCGAGAGAGATCATTGGGAAATTAGATGCCCAGATATCTAAAATGAGAGGCAGTCCACTTTGCAAAGTCTGATTAAAGTTTTAGTTTAACAGTCTGGGGGAGACTCGACTACAGATTTTTGACAGTTAATGTGGAAATTTGGACAGGTCTCCATATGTTGCAAATTCAGGGACTAGATTTGGAAGGGTGATTTCAGAATTGCTGAGAAAAAAAAGACAGTTGTCGGCATAAGCCAATATTTTGTGGGTCTGTTTCCTAATTGTTATACCTGTGATGTGTGGATTCACCCGTTCAAATCGAAGGGAGGGCTCTAACGTCAGGATGAAGATTAATGGGGGATATGGGCAGCCTTAATGGGTTCCGTTTCTCATGGGGAAAGGCTCAGAGAGGATGCCTTTGACCCTAACATATGCAAATAGGGAAACATAGAGAAAACTTATCCAGTGTTGCATGTGAGGGTCGAGTCAAATTGCTTTCAAGGTAAGGTGTATAAAGGTCCAATCAAACCTATGAAAAGGCCTTCTCTACATCTGTGAAATGTAGAAAGGTGCATTCAAGCCTAGACAGGGCCAAGTAGACCACATTCAGAGCGTGGCTTTCCACTTTGGCATTTTTTTTTAAAAACCTGTCTGTATTCTGTTATTTCTGTTACAACTGACAGTGCAGTAGGAAGTGAGGAAAACGCTTTCAAACAAGGTCAGCAATAATATATACATATTTTTAAGAAGAATGGAAAAGGCCTGAAATACCTAATACATTTTAATCGCTCTCTGTATTTCCGTTGGTCCCAAACGTTGACACGTGCAGCAAAAAAAAAATCCTAACAGAGGCCATTTTATTCACAACTAACAAGAAACATTTGGGATGGAGTTCCACTTTAAGTTCTGTGTAATCTACTTGGTACTCTTTCAGCAGTTATGAGAGCCACACATTGTAACTTTGCGAATGTGTAATAAGAAAATGAAAGCACGTTACGGTTTTCTTTATTTTTGCCCTTTTCTTCACTGCTAGTTTTCCCAACGTGTCTCCTCTTGCCTGTAATAAATCATTGTTTCTGTCAGTAGAATGTCATTTCTTTTTTTTTTTAGTTTTGCATAGGGTCAAAAACCTCTGTTGGATTATTATTGCTTTCCATGTCCCCACTACAGAGATTTGCCTTTTCTTCCTGTTTTGATGTGTGACTGAGACTGGAAGTAAGACTTCTATGTTTTTTTTTTTTGTTTTTTTTAGCAATATATATTATATTTACATGTACACCACACACATGCACCATAATTGTACATGCTATTAAATAATGTATCAGTCGGTGGCAGTAGAACATACTGAAACTTACACAGGCAGTGATCAATCTGAAGCACAAACTTGGACTTTATTAAAGGATACAATAAAGCTCTGAGACAAGACTCAGCATAAAAACATCCCTTGATGTAGGTCAAGATCGACAATATTTTTTTTTTTCTATTTAGATTGTTTAATAAGTAAGAATTGATCATATATATATATATATATATATATATATATATATATATATATATATATATATAAAATTATTGTTATGCTATTTTCAATACTTAGCTATTATTTTGTGAGCAAAGCGTTTAAACTGCCCAATCTTTTTCTCTAAAGAAAAAAATAAGAATTCGATTGTGTTAAATCGCTGTAAAACAGAACTTAGTTTACTGCATCTTATAGTTGACGCAGTTTTGCTACATCCTATAATCTGGTCCCTCGGTAGCTGATTTAATGTGGAATATCACATGCTCTGTACCTCTGCTGTACTTTATGCTCGGGAAAGTTTTGAGTTTTGGAACTGTATTTTGAGCTTGCTACCACTAGAGGGAGCATATGACATCATTGACTAACAAAAACTGGATTGCTTCAATGTTTAACAAAGATTTATCTTTTCCCATGTTACTGCCACAAAAATGTGAAAGGAATTGATTTCCTTTTGTCCACAGATGACATTATGTCAGCTAAAACTATTTTTGTGAGTACTGTATTTCAATCCAGCAGTCTAGTGTAGTCTTGTTGTAGATTAAGCAGGCTTATAACCAGTCTGACGAAAGGGCCCTGTGCCTTGAAAGTTTGCTACAGTTTCTGATGCCGACAGCTATAACAGGCATAACTTGCTGCTGTTACTTTTTGAAATACCTTTTGTTCATGTCAAACTCCTGGCAAATATACCATATCACCCTTCAATCCAAGTTTGTATTAAAGTGGTTGTAAACTTCAGACATGATATATAAATAAAAAATATCCCTCTATAGTGTGTACTTGTCTCAATCCAGAGCACTAAGTGTCAGTTCTGTCTGCTGCTTTGTTCCTCTGCTATCAGCATGACTCGCATCTGACAAGTTTTCTTGACACCAGGAGAAAAATTGGGACAGGGTGAGGGACTCAGCCTCAGCTCTGTTCCTGTGAGTTGTGTGAAGGGGGGTGCATTCCTTCCTTCCAATCAGCTCTCAGGGCTCTCCTCACTGAACTCTGCAGAGTATAACTTCAGCTCTCTGCCCCCTTTTTTTCTGAACTCTCAGACAAGCTGTATAAATTCAGCACTTTCAACGGATGTAGAGAAGAGAATACCGCAGATAAACAAGTACAACTTATGTAGGAGGATTTGTTTAATCTCTGTGTATCAACTGAGGCCAGTAAGTTCACTGATTATATGTAAGGGTGTATGTGACAGACCTAACCAGGACAGGGGCTTTTGGAAAGGACTAGGGGCAAGCCTCTTACCCACTGACTATGGGCCCTGGCTCTTGGGGGAACACTGCTCTTTGGGAGGTGTGTGCCTTGGGGATCCTTGGAGTGGTCTTGTTTCTGATTTGGGTTTGTGTCTCCCCAGAACTCACAGACTCTGGGAGTCTAGGCCCGGGATCCATGTTAAGGGCCCAGATGCCACATTTCAAGCAATGACTGCTCCACACTGTGGGACTTATAGCAAATGTTAATCTCATCAGCTCAAGCCACCTGTCTTTCACCCATTGCTAATTGTGCTAATTAACTCACCTAATGTCTGCTAGCAAACTACAGTGGGGATGTTGAACTTATAATAATGTGTAGTGTACTTTGTGAGCTCGGTGCCGGCAGTCTGACCTGGAATGAGAGCTCTGATAAATCACAACATTGTCCAGGTGGCTAGTTGTTTAATTAACGTAATGTTTAGGCTTGGTTCACACTAGGACGACTTGTCAGGCGACCTAGTCGCCTGACAAGTAGCGTCCCATTCTGTACAATGGAACCGTTCTAAGGGGAGCGACGCAAGTCGCTCCGACTTAGAAAAAGGTTCCTGTACTACTTTGGGGGCGACTTGGGGCGACTTGCATAGACTTCTATACAGAAGTCGTTTTGCAAGTCGCCCAGGCAGTCGTGTGCAGGTCGCCTCGGTGAGGCGACCTGCAAGTCGTGCCGCCCCTAGTGTGAACCGAGCCACACAGTATACGTTGGTTGTTGTTTAGTTATGGTAATTTTATTCCTGTGTACAGTTTGTATTGTTAGGGTAATATGATCAGGAGGGGAATATCCTCCTATGGGGTATAAAGTATGTGTCTGAGTTTCAATAAAAAGTAATTCCTTTGGTTTTTACCTCACATCTTGTCTGTGTACGATGTTTGGGGTAAAAAGGGCTGGTATTAGCTCTCGATCTGCTTGCAACGGTTTGGAGGGCAGGAGGCACTAGTTGGTGGAAGGGAGCACCTAGTCGGGGTGCCCAAGCACTTCCGTCACAGTGTACAACCACTTTAATAAAACAAAAAGTGTGTTAAACACTGTCAGTATAGGTACCTGGAATCTGCATTCGTATAATTTTCCCATAAACCCCTATCCTCAACAGGACAGAGAGAGAAAGTCCAGGGACATGACAGGGAATCATTGTACTCATGGGCGTTCGCAGAACTTTTTTCGGGGGGGGGGCATCATTTTAGGGTCCCCCATGCACCGCCCCTTTTTGACAATGTCATTATCACATTATCATGGTCAAAGACTGCAGATGTAGTACGGTCCCTAGGGTAAGTAATGGATAATCGCCAACAGGCGTTCTTACCAGGCCCAGAGAAGCTACAGAAGGGATCCCTCCGGCTGGACGATCGATCACTCTGGGTTCCCCGGGGGCGACTCTGGTCAGTAGTGTAGCATTTCTGTAGCCTGGTAGTGGCTCAGTCTTTCTCTCTGGTGGTGCTGGGCAGTGTGGCTCTCTCTGGTGGCGCTGGGCAATGTGGTTCTCTCTCTGGTGGTGCTGGGCAGCGTGGCTCTCTCTAGCTTCTGCCCAGCACACTCCTCGTTCTTTGTCCTGTAGCACTCTTTCCCTCAGCTTTTTTCCAGGCTGCAGTCTCTTATTCTCTCTTTTGGTCGAGCTGTATCCTCCTCCCTGTGGAAAATGGGGCCGCCAATCTTTGGGACTACATGTCCCATGATGCTCTCCTCTCCTAGTCTCCTTTGATTGTCCCTCAGTTATGGCCAATAGGGAAGGATTGGAGCGGGCAGGAAGCTTGGCGGGGAACTGGAGAGAGCCACCATCTCTTCTCCCTGACAGGAGAAAGGGGGGGTGAGCGGGGGAAACCTCTGACAGTCTGCAGCTCGCCTTTCTCCTGTCACAGCACCGCTGAGTTCTCTGCTGGACTGAGCAGGGAACAGAGCCACAAAGTCACACTACACTGATGGGGGGGCTTGACAGCACCTTGATGGTGTCACCCCATTGGTGGGTGGCACCCCGATAGCGACGTAACTGTGCTGAATTTAAGATCCGATCCCTGATTCCAGGGGGGAGCACTTGACCCCCCTTGCCCCTACCTGCGGACGCCCATGATTGTACTATTGCAAGAATTTTTAAAAGTCACTCATTAGATGATTGAGTATCATTACTATGATTTGGGCAGGCAGGGGTTGAACTATGCCAAGAGCCATGCATGATTATTTCTTTGCTGCACTACACTCATGTATTAAATGGAGAGACAGATCACACACTGCTAGAAGATGGCAGCATACATTTACATGCAGTGAAAGGAAACAAGAACTAAAAACAAAGAAAGCATCTGGAATCCTTCTGGATGGGCATGTTGCTTTCTACAATTGGCTATCTGGAATTATTTGGAAAGGGTGGCGCATGGCTAAACGTTTTCCGAGGCTGCCTTCTTCCTGCAGTTTGTGATCTGTTCTTAGGTATTTAAATGGGTTCAGTGCACAGTTGCAGACCACAGTCCTCTTGCATCCAAAGTTGTAATCAGAGGAGCTCATCTTTCACTTTGACAGCGGTGTGCTGTGTATTAGGAGCCCTACTATTGCCCTGATATGGAGCAGGCAGCTGTTACGCAGACAGTGGAGCTCCACTAATTACACAGGAAGAGCTGTTCTTCCAAAATAATCGGTAGGACTGATCTGTCAGTTTGGCAACTTGGTTCTGAACAGTGAAGGACATGGCCAGGTGATGCTGAGGCAGGAGAGCCTTCAAACCCAGCTTCACTTCCTCCAGCACAGTGCCCAAGGCTTTATTCTGCCTTGGCCTGGCCCTGACAGTGCATTATAGATATCATTATCTGTGACTCCTTGGCAAGGCAAACATTTATTCATGTAGGTATATGGAGCAGGCTGCTTCTTTGCTGTTCTAAGCCCTGGTCTGCAGAATGTACTTTCAGACAAACTGCATATTAAAGCAGTGTCTACATCAACCTAGCCATGTGATGAAAGCTCTCAAAGCTCTGAGAATAAAGTGGAAACCTTTAGGCTCCATTCACACCTGAGCATGCTGGAATCGGGGACAGAATCGATTGATTCTGCCCCTGATTCCAGAATCGAGGCAAAACACAAGATGCGTTTGTGATGACCTTATCTCTAAATAGCACCCCAAATGCGGTGCGATTTCACTGTGATTGTCGAGCGACGTGGCAAAAACTACCAACCAAACGCGCCTGACTCTGTGCCAAAATTTGGCACATACGCTTCTTTGGTACATACGCGTTACTGGAGCGGAGGGAGTCTCATTCAAATGAATGTTGCCGCTCCAAAAATGCGCCACAAACCACACCAAAAAGCTAAAAAAAAACAAACAAGGAGTAGCAGGTGTCGCTGCATTACGCTTAGGTGTGAATGGAGCCTTACAGTTTTTTTTTACCATTTCTTGGTATCCCTAGATGTAGTAAAAGAACCAATGAGAGACAAAAGACACAGTAATTATTAAGTAACATACAAGTGTATATTATTTTATTAACCTCTTCATGCCTAAGCCTTTTTCTGACGCTTGTTGCTTACAGACCCTAGAGAATAAAATATTTGCAATATTATATGTCACACTGTATTTGCGCAGTGGTCTTTCAAATGCATTTTTTTTTAAAGAAATACACTTTCATGAATTAAAAAAACAGTAAAGTTAGCCCAATTTTTTTGTATAATGTGAAAGCTGATGTTACACTGAGTAAATAGATACCTAACATGTCATGCTTTAAAATTGCGCACACTTGTGGAATGGCGACAAACTACGGTACTTAAAAATCTCCATATGCGACGCTTTAAAATTTTCTACAGGTTACTAGTTTAGAGTTACAGAGGAGGTCTTATCCTAGAATTATTACTCTTGCTCTAGCGATATCTCACATGTATGATTTAAACACTGTTTACATTTGTGGGTGCGACTTACCTATGCATTCGCTTCTGCACGCGAGCACACAGGGATGGGGTGCTTTCAATTTTTTCATTATTTATTTATATATTTATTTTATACTGTCCCTTTACATTTTTTTTTCTGATCACCTTTATTGCTGTCAGAAGGAATGTAAACATCCCATGTGACAGTAATAGTCAGTGACAGGTACTCTTTATGGAGGGATCGGGGGTCTATAAGACCCAAACTCCCTCCTTTGCACTTAAAAGCATTCAAAACGCCAAATTTGGCAGTTTTGAATATTGAATTTTTTTAAAATTTTGCCCCTTCAAGGTTTCAGCAAACAGGAAGTGATGTAATTACATCACTTCTGAGTTACTAGATCGGAGACCCGATCATAGCCAATTCCTGCTTAGTTCGGGTCTCCGGCCACCGTCGGACGTGCCGGCTAGTCGATCAGGCCTCCTGGTGGGACAGGAGAGCCCAAGTGAGCTGCAGAAGGCGGCACGAGGGGATACTGAGCCGCATCAGTTGTTATTACAGTAAAGCCAACCATTGGCTCTAAAAAACGGTACCGGGGTGATGCCTGCAGCAGCAGGCACCACCCAGTACAACCCCTTCAAGCCGGAGGCCGCATATTTGGCCTCATGCACACTGGACAATAACGTTATAAAAATGCCAGTAGCTTTGCAGTGAATTTTTCAATGTTTTTCAGCGTTTTTGCAATAGCGGTAATTAGCGCTTGTGTTTTTAAGCGTTTTTTTTTTCCAATGAGATCAAAATCGTTAAAAGCCGTTTTTGAGCGTTTATCAACGTTTATCAGTGTTTTTGATGTTAGAGTGTTTTTACAGCTGAAAAACTCCTCTCAGAACCCACTAGTTTTGGGTTTTTTTACAGCCAAAAAACGCCCCAGTCAAAAACAGTTGATAATAGCCCATGTGTGCATGGACACGTAGGATAACATGCTGGAGAGTTTATTGACTGTAGAGAAAAACGTCTGAAGCCAAAAACAGCTGCTGTAAAAACATCTAAAAACGTCCAGTGGGCATGAGGCATTTGAGTTACGTCAGTGTGAAGGGGTTAAACATTGTAGCCTCCCTGACGGTTTTCCCGAGTGTGGCTCGGGGTTAAATTTCAGTCCCATTAGCGGTAACCCTGAGCCACACTCGGGATTACATTGCAGGATCCTGTTGCGGCTTTACTTACCTTGCCCCCAGGATCCTGCGATGTCCCCCGCTGTGTCTGCGGGCTCCGTCCTCCTCCGAAGCCTCTCTGTGCCAGGCTCCATTCCCTGCCAGCGTCGTGACGCATGGGGGTGGAGCCTGGCGGCAAATTCAAAAAATGTAAAAACCATAACACATACAGTACTGTAATCTTACAGATTACAGTACTGTATGAAATTATTTCACATCCCTTTTGTCCCCAGTGCTTTGGCCCATGTCCTGCATGCAGTTTTATGTTATATATATTGTTCTTTCTGCCTGGAAACTGGAGATTGTCCATAGCAACCAAAAAGTGTCCCTTTACATCAAAGGTGGCTTTAGACCAGCTAGAAAACAGCGATAGTAAATTAGAACACTTGCAGAATTGAGCGATAGTGAATCGTGGGGAAATTTATTATATTATTATTATATTATATATTTTTTTAATTATTTATATTTATTTATTATATTATAATTTTTGTTTTTATGTTTCAAACTTCATCATACCCGGGATATCTACTAGACTCTTGTTTGGACAGATTTAAGTGTGTTATTGTTAAGAATTACAGGCCTACAATATAAAACGCCAAATTTCCATGCAAAATAATTGTACCGCTTTCAGCACCTAAAATACAAAATAATCATACCGCCAGGGAGGTTAAAGATTAAAAGTTTTGTGATTATTTGGCAAAAACCTATATATCTTCAGTAGGATATACCTAGAAACAAATCATCAAAAGCTTTCAGGATGTTTGCATTTAATTATCTATACATTTATGAATACAGACTTAAATTATACTTTCAAAAGATTACATTTATCAAACATGATGACGATTAAGTTACTCTAAACATTCTGTTTCTAAGAAGTCTTTGCTGGTAGAGTCGACCCCCATGAAGTTGTATTTTATTGGGATTTTATGTGATAGACCAACACAAAGTGGCACATAATTGTAAAGTGGAAGGAAAATGATAAATGGTTTTCCAATTTTTTTTAACAAATAAATATGTCAAAAGTGTAGAGTGCATTTGTATTCAGCCCCCTGAGTCAATACTTTGTAGAACCACCTTTCACTGCAATTACAGCTACAGGTCTTTTTGGGGATGTCTCTACCAGCTTTGCACATCTAAAGAGTGACATTTTTGCCCATTTTTCTTTGCAAAATAGCTTAAGCTCTGCCAGATTTGATGGAGAGCATCTGTGAACAAAAATTTTTAAGTCCTGCCACAGATTCTCAATTGGATTTAGGTCTGGACTTTGACTGGACCATTCTAACACATGACTGTGCTTTGATCTAAACATTCCTTGCTGAAAGGTGAAGCTCCGCCCCAGTCTCAAGTCTTTTGCAGACCCTAACAGATTTTCTTCCAAAAGTGCCCTGTGTTTGACACCATCCATCTTCCCATCAACTCTGACCAGCTTACCTGTACCTGCTGAAGAAAAGCATCCCCACAACATGATGCTGTCACCACCATGTTTCACGGTAGGGATGGTGTGTTCAGGATGATGTGCAGTGTTAGTTTTCAGGCAGGCATAGCGTTTTGCTTTTAGTCCAAAAAGTTCAATTTTGGTCCAATCTGACCAGAGCATCTTCTTCCACCTTCTTCCACATTTGCTGTGTCCCCCCACATGGTTTCTCGCAAACTGCAAATGGGACTTCTTATGGCTTTCTTTTAACAATGGCTTTCTTTGTGCCACTCTTCCATAAAGGCCAGATTTGTGGAGTGCACGACTAAAGCCTCGTACACACGATCGGATTGTTGGCCAACAAAGCGTCAGACTTTTGTCTGAAGGGCGTGTGCTAGGAACTTGTCTTGCATACAAACGGTACACAATTGTCGGCCAACAAACACAAACGTAGTGACGTACTACGTGGAATTTCAGCTCTTGAGCTCCACCCTTTGGGCACCTTCTGCTAATGTCGTGTTTGGTGAGCATTGATTCAGAGCATGCGTGTTTGTACTTTGGACTTTTGTGTGACAGACTTGTGTACACACGATAGGAAAATCTGACAACAAACGTTGTCCACCAAAAATGTACTAGCCTGCCATCTAACATTTGTTGGCAGAAAATTTAGACAACAATTGTCTGATGGAGCATACTAAGGGTCGGATTTTAGGCAAACAGTCTGTCATCACACAATTCCCTGCCGAAAATCGGATTGTGTGTACGAGGCTTAATAGTTGTCCTATAGACAGATTCTCCCACCTGAGCTGTGGATCTCTGCAGCTCCTCCAGAGTTAACATGGGCCTCTTGGCTGCTTCTCTGATTAATGCTCTCCTTGCCCAGCCTGTCAGTTTAGGTGGACGGCCATGTTTTGGTAGGTTTGCAGTTGTGCCATACTCTTTCCATTTTCGGATGATGGATTGAACAGTGCTCTGTGAGATCTTCAAAGCTTGGGATATTTTTTTATAATCTAACCCTGCTTTAAACTTATCCTCAACATTATGCCTGACCTTTTTGGTGTGCTCCTTGGCCTTCACGATGCTGTTTGTTCACTAAGGTTCTCTAACAAAACTCTGAGAGCTTCACAGAACACCGGTATTTATACTGAGATTAAATTACACACAGGTGGACTCTATTTACTAATTAGGTGACTTATAAAGGCAATTGGTTCCACTAGATTTTAGTTAGGGGTATCAGAGTAAACGGGGGCTGAATACAAATGCATGCCACACTTTTCAGATATTTATATGTGAAATATCTTAAAAACCATTTATAATTTTCCTTCCACTTCACAATTATGTGCCACTTTGTGTTGGTCTAGCACATAAAATCCCAATAAAATAAATTTACATTTTTGGTTGTAACATGACAAAATGTGGAAAACTTTACGGGGTATGAATACTTTTTCAAAGCACTGTAAATGCGTGGAGATCCTCACAAAGTACATTTACAAATATCAAGATAGTTCAGATTAATAGGAGTAGGCTAGAAATGAATGAAATTCAATCTGGAAATTATTATATGATTTCACATTTTGACCATTGATACATTTTAAAGCCCATGGACGTAGGACTTTAAAGTCACCAAAGGGTCAGTTTAACCCTTCTCTAAATCCAATAACTAAAATATCACATAAGCTGTGATTTTTTTTTTGGGGGGGGGGGGGGGGGGGGTTAGTGAATAGCATTTTTCAATTAAACAAATGTGTCATGACTGCAAACAAGGCATTTGGCTTATGTTTGCGGCATGGCTCCGTTCACTTGAATTGACTTCAAATTTTCAGCTCAGAATAAAATAGGACGGTCTCCAAGAAACTTCTACCCAACACAACGCAGCATCATATGATGTCTACATTAAGTGGTGTACTTGTTAATATCTTTTTAGTCAAACAGGAATGAGATGCTGTCAAGGTCAGGTGAGGACACAACGGGTGATATTTCTAAGCACAAAACGGTCCTCTTCCCCTCATCTCTTTAGCCAGAAGAGCAGCTGTAGACAGCTGATCCAGATGGGAAATGTTTGAAGCCATTTGAAAATATAAGCTCAATCAAACTTCCCCATCCTTGACGGCAGAAAGTTCTTACCATCATCTTAACAAGCTCGCTCAAACATTTTAGACATACACACAACAAAGTCATGGCACTAAGATCCTACTTACATTCCTGCTTGTCAAACAAATGCCTTCTCAGCCCTTATCATGGAAGAGGAAATAACGTCTACGGTGGGGTGTCAAAGACATGAGATGAACTTTCTTCCCTTACAGCTGACACTTCCTCCACTCTTTCCATCTAGCCCAGATTTTTTTTTTTTTTTTTTAACTGTTGGGACTAGTCTGGTAGCAGTTTTTTTGAGTATTCAAAAGGAAGAGGAATAAAACAAACATTTGAGAAAGTTGGTGTAGCAGAAAATCCATATGTTCCCTAACATCCAGATGTTTGATTTTAGTTACGTAAGGTCTAGACTGGAGAATGATCAGTTTAGAAAAGGAGCTTATCTGAAAATGATCATGACCTCCATGAGCTTATCTCTCTGAAAATACCACCTTGGTTATGTCTTTAGCATGTTGTATTCGTCCCAACTTAACTGCAATGGGGATGCCACTCTTGGCATGAGAAACTGAGTACAGAACAAGTGCTACACTTAAACAGACAAACCATACCAATATGGCATTGACAAAGTGAAGCTATAGTAACTTGTCTAGTAATTTTGTCTGAATTAAATAATAAATTATTGCATGAAGGAATCACTTCAATTCCAAAAAAAGTTATATGTTTTTAATGTATATAATGCCAAAACTTTGCTGTTTGTGTCCATGCTGGGATGACTCATACCCTCTTTTTGTCCTAGTGAACATTGTCACCAGGACTGAAAGTGAGAGTAATATCAACATATTCCCTGAAATGGTATGCAAAAATCCTGCAAAAAGGAAACTTACTGCAGTGACAACTGTCTAAGGCAGGGTTTCTCAACCAGGTTTCCATGGAACCCCTAGGCCCCTTCAGAGGTTGCTAGGGGTTCCTTGAGCAATTTTTCATGATGCCTTGAGCATGATTCCTTGAGTATTTTTCATGATGCCTTCACCAGGCTTATGTTTTGCAACCATTGTCTACTTTTATGCAAGTGTTTGTGCGCAGCATGTTGTTGACTTTTTTTTATCATACTTTGTAAGTTATATTGAGTAGGCCATGCCCCTGAGCCAGCCTTGGCATTATACCCACAAGGTTCAATGAGTAGCAAGATTTTATTTTTTATTCAAGTTAAACAGCAAGTTTTGAGCACAGTTATCCTATAACCTGCACGTTACCTTATCTGTTGAAGCTGGAGCCCTTCTGCCTGGTGAGTCCTTTGCAACTGGACATATTGCCTGTCTTAGCCAATTATGCTAACATGGGAGTGATAAAATCATGCACATATTTTGGCATGAAATTGTTATCATGCTTTTGCACTATACATTGGGAAATAGGAGAAGGGTGTAGTCATTACTTGCGGATACCACTGTAAGAGCAAAGTGAAGTTCCAACTTGTCTTAAAACCATACTCGGGTTACGCTAACTATATTTTTTCATACTTACACTCATGTTTTTGCCAGTGTGAGGAGACAGACAGGCGTATGTATGTCACGTTAGAGTGCTGTGATAACAGGTCAGACCACAGAAGATTCAGGAACCTTTATGTAATGTCTGCAGGAAGGTTGCATTTAAAGGCGCTCTCTACCTCAACATAGGTTTATTATGTTTTGGTCAAAGGCTCAGTTCTGAGCAATGTTCTTCCCTTTCTGCATAATGTTCTTTACGTTTGCATCGATGTCCTCTTGACGCTTTGATGTTCTTCATTTGTAGACAGGTCAAATGTGAATTGTAAATTGCCAATGGACAGTTCAGAAACATTCTAGGTGTCTTGCCTTCCAACTTAGATGGTCCCTCCTTGCACACCTGAACATTTTGCTTATTGGTGGATGTTGTTAGTTTGAATCTTCCACTGTCTTCCTTTGTTTCTTAGTAGCTTTGGCGGCACGGTTCCCATCTGGATCATAGCTTCCAACTCTCTTGTCATCAGGGCTAAAAATGATTTATGTAAATCAAACAATGAGAATCATAATAATATTAGTTAGATTTAAAAGTAAGAGTAGAAATATAGATGAAAATGCACTCATGTAAACACATTCTTTTTTTGTTTTAAAATATCATAGGGTTTTGTTATATAAAATATGATATAATGAAAAAAAAACAGTATAAAATATTGATTATACTGGGTGATAGTGATAGAATAAAAGCAATAAAAGCAAGATCTAAAGGGAGTCTAAAGCAGTTTGTACTTGTTGTGGATCCATTAATGCATGTGGAAACATATCGAAACATTTTAAGATGTTGACATTTTGAATATAAAAATCGTTCTGAGAATGTTAAGATACAACCAATGTACGTAACAACAGACACATCAGATGATTTATTTATTTATTATGTGGATATCTAGACATTTGCAGCAAATGCACCACAACAGGTATGAAAGGCATAATAAATTGATACCTGATATCCCACTTCAAGATTTTCCCTCTATTCTTTTGTTCTGGTGACAACTCAAAGGTTTGGATTTTCCCCTTACTTTTACTCCCAATGGAAGTGTTCAATAGGACATCTCCCTCAGGGGGCTTATGCTGTATTTGTCCCCATTAAGAAGGCCACTTATTTTGTATTCCGTTTGGCTGTCAGAAAAGCATGCCCTGTCTAATCTCCAAATAAACATTTTGGAGCTTACACGGTGTTTGGACTCCCCTGGTCCCATGTGAAATTGCTGTGCAATCAGAAGGCCCTTAATGCAGTCACATGAGATAGGAGTAGTAGGCCACATGCTCACCTAGAAGTACTTTCAGAAGCCTAAGTCAGCATTGGGTAGTGTAGTAGGTGTTTACTTGCTGCTGGGGAGAGAATGATTTAAGTGACCCTATTTCCTTTGTCCTGCATGGGCAAATGAAAGGGTTCACTTTAAGAATATGGGAAACAGTAAGGATTTATCTAGCATGGGAAGCTAGCTGTGCTAGATAACAGAGATAATATAGCTGGCAGACTGTATCACTTAAGATTAAAGTGATTGTAAAGGCTAGTTTAAAATAAAAAAAAAATAAAAATAACAAAAATGTTATACTTACCTCCTCTGTGCAGTTGGTTTTGCACAGAGCAGCCTGGATCCTCCTCTTCTCAGGTACCTCTTTGCTGTTTCTGGCCCCTCCCTCCTATCGAGTGCCCCCACAGTCAGTAGCTTCTTATGGGGGCGCTGGAGCCAAGTCACAGCTCTGTGTATCCATTCAGACAGGGAGCCCCGGTCCGGCTCCGCATCTTTCACCCCTGATTGACTGACTGACTTTGATTGGCAGCCACAGGAGCCAATGGCGCCGCTGCTGTGTCTCAGCCAATCAGGAGGAGTGTCCCGGGCAGCTTAGACATTTGTGGACATTGCTGGAAAGATATGGGGCTCAGGTAAGTATTTAGGGGGTGCTGGGGAGGCTGCTACACACAGAAGGTTTTTTATCTTAATGCATAGAATGCATTAAGAAAAAAACCTTTTACAACTCCTTTAAATTCAGCATTTTGAACAGAGTTTAACCTTAACAGTTGAAAAAATTGCTGCACACCAACATCCATCCAACAGGTTTATTGAAAGACTTCCACCAGGACTTTAACAACGGACCAAGGGGTGACGATGTTTCAGCCAGATGATGGGGAATGGAGGAGTACAGGTCTGTCACTGATATTTATCAGGGCGGTTTTCACATGTCCCCACTCAGTATATTTATGTCTATTTCCTTTTTTGTATTGTGTTGGTGGTTGGTGGACAGTATATATCACATGTGTCTCTTTGTTACATCTGTTGTTATCGCTTTATGGGACGCATGTGTTTTCGTGTCCTCCATACAAATATTTTAATTTATTTTTGTATTTATTTTTTCTATGGTGTCAGTTTTTTAATGTGGTCACTTTGGCTTTACATATGCACTTGTATTGTTGTTCAGAATGTTTTTAGCTTTAGTTTTGCTTATCAAGACATGGGGAGAGCTGATCACACCACCCTAAACCTGTGTGAGGTGGGAGTGTCCTCTATTTAGAGGTTCAGTAGGTCAGTCTTCCTTTGGGTTTTGAAGAAGCACAATGTATGTCTGAAACGTCATCACCCCTTGGTCCGTTGTTTTAGTCCAGGTGACAGTCTTTCAATAAACCGGTTGGACGGATGTTGGTGTGCAGCTATTTTATCTACTTAGTCTACATTTTCACGGTTGTGAGCTGGAGCTAGCACCCAGCCCTTCCTTTGGATTATCATACTCACCTGGAGCAGCGATCCGTTTCATTGTTCTTAACTACTGCTCTGCACTGCAAATATTTTTAGGCATTATATAATTGCATAATAATAAAGAAACGCATACAAAAAATGATCCAATAATTATAAGTTATTAATAAATAAATAAATACATTTATAATAATTACTCAAACCTCAGTAACAGAGCATTTTCAATATAATTTCAACGTCTCTGTGAATTCCTTCCAGTCTTGCCAAGTTGGCCACTGCTATTATCTTTTTCTTAGAATTAATGCCACAAACCATTAAACCTTTCTTTTGTGATATGACAGTATGGTTTCCCTAGTGATCGCTTCTTTTTGTATTTATTTTTTAACTTCCTTCCATCAGTAACCATCATCTATATCATCGTGTCTCTATTTGGCACAACCATAAGTGGCAATTATTAGCAAAGACATAAATGATGAACGCTTAATTGTCTTGCATGGATTCAAATGCAGCAGCACAGTGTACCCCTGCCGTGACAAAGATGTATATATTTTTTATATCTGTTACATAGTGTTTGGGCCCTGTTTAAAGTATATGCAAAACATAAACTTTTTTTTAGTTTGTTTTGGATAGAATGTAAAAGACTTGGGACTCTTGTCAGGTTTTTATAGCTGTCTGTCCCTGCTGGAGGGATTCACCCATCAATGGGAAATGGTGATAGCTATTTAAGAGGGAAATGTAATCTTGTTTGGAGAGATCTCCGGTTACCTACTGCTTTACCTCTGGAAAAGGAAGTGAAGGAATATTTCTCCAACAGTACACTCTTAGGCTCCATTCAAACTTGTGCGGCTTGTCATGTAACTTTGGACCTCAAAGGCGCATAAGTCATTCCCCATGTTTTCCAATGATAAACATTCATATATGTGCAACTTAAAGTTGCAGCAACTTCAAAGTAGATCATGCACTACTTTGGTCCAGTGTTCTGACAAAATGTCAAACCTGGCAGAATGAGCAACCCGCATAACTTCCATTTTCTTTAAACCATTATGAGTGGCAGATTTTGATGAATTGCTGTTTATTTTTACAAACTGCTGTTTGGACACAACACCGGTAACCGAATAGAGTCCAGTGCACAATATTATTAGCGGAGATTGTTACTCCGGTCCGAAACTAACAAAGAAAATATCCGGCTCCGAGGCAGTGACAACTTTGTCCTCGTTAGCCGCTGTGCTATGAAAACAGCAAAATTTTCCTGCACCTGACTGTTATTCGGTAGCTGATGTTGTGTCCAAACACCAGTTCGTCCAAATCATCTATTACTGATGATTTAACGAAACCGGAAGTGACGTGGTTCTATTTTCTGGTGAGTTGGCTATTTTGTGAGGACACAGGTACAGGAAGATTTTGCTGTTTTCACAGCACAGCAACTAACGAGGACAAAGTTGTCGCCGTCTCGGAGGCTGCCATTTTCTTGGTTAGTTTCGGAGTGGAGAAACAATCTCCGCTCATATTATCTTGCATAAGACTCTATTCAGTTGCCGGTGTTGTGTCCAAACAGCAATTTGTGAAAATAAACAGCAATTCCTCAAAATCTGCAATTCATGATGGTTTAAAGAAGCGGGTTGCTCATTCTGCCAGCTTCGACATTTTGTCAGAACACCTGTACTAAATCTTTGAACATATCATTTGATCGATCAGATAAAAACTTGAGGGACAATCATCACCAAGTGCCTTCAAGAGCAGTGAGCTATGTTTTAGTCCGTTTGATAATGAAGGGCATAGAGGCTTGTTTAGTCTATGAAAATGAAGACCTTGTCATATTGGCTTTAGCAGGTAGGTGTATCTGGGAACTTAGGGGTTAGGGATCTATTCACTGATATCCTCACAAGCAAAAGATTCAGCTCACTAGTAAGATGTTCAGTCGTGTCTGGTTTGTAACTAGTGTGTATTTGGTATTTATATATTTTAACACAGTATGATGCTCTAATTCCTTTTTCACAGATTCAGTAAGCTGGAGCTCAATGTCTACACAAATGTGGGCGCTTAACACATCAATGGTAAGTCACCAAAATATACTATTGCCATCTTAATCTAAGTCATAATCGATGTGCTCAGTTCAGATTCTGCGAATGCTCTAACATTAAACCATAATCCTTAAAGTTAATCTGAAGTCATAAACTGTTGTTTTTATGTTTTTGGTGGGATGTGGTATGTTTAGAACCCCTGTAAGTTTTTTTCCTGACTTAGCAGGAAGTGAGGGGAAATCCCTCTTCACTCCTCTTAGACAGATGTTACTGGAACAGTTGACTCCATTTGAAGGCTTCTTCTTTATTCCTCTTCTAGTGACAACTGTAAAATTCTACATTTAATGGTCACAAGATGTATAGAGATGGTGATTCTTCCCAGAGGGGGCACAGAGGGAAAAATGTAAAAACCTGACATGGTTCTAACCCTTTTCTACCTGGCTTAAAAGCTTAAAGTGTATGTTACCCTAACATTTATTATTCCTGATATGTGTCTATTGTACCATGCACATGAATAAAAAAGTATCCTGTTCTCTTTGTATTGTGTCAGGAATTAGCAGAAGGGATGGCCAAATCTGCGTCTAATCTAGCTACACTAGGAGACTGAGACCAGTCACCCCATTGCTTCCTTTGTGGGAAATTCATGGTGATCCTGCCAGACCCCCTGCTTTTCTATTTAAAACTGACCACACTAGACATAGAAGCAAATCCATTCCAGCATGGTCAGTTTTCTGGTCGTGCTGGGATCAAAGCCTGCCTGTCCTCCAATGGCCAAGACTTGTACTGACACCCCCACCCCTGCACAGTTTTTTACTGGACAAATCAGTGTATTGCTTATAGAAAAAGAAAAAAAAAGTATTTACTATATATATATATATATATATATATATATATATATATATACACTATCTCACAAAAGTGAGTACACCCCTCACATTTTTGTAAATAGTTAATTCTATCTTATCATGTAACAACACTGAAGAAATTACACTTTGCTACAATGTAATGTAGTGAGTGTACAGATTGTATAACAGTGTACATTTGCTGCCCCCCCAAAATAACTCAACACACAGCCATTAATGTCTAAACTGCTGGC